>NC_071994.2:3215000-3536562 GCF_028885655.2 Pongo abelii | reverse complement strand
ACCCAGAGGGTATCTACAAAAGCCGCTACAGCCGCTGCCTTCCCATCGGCAACTCCCTCCAGGAGACCCCCTTACAGCTTTCTTGTTTCAGGCCCCTGTCCACACCTGTGGTTCTGGTCCCAGCCCAGCCTCATCCTCTGCAGGTGCATTTGCATGAGCTGCCTGGCTTTCTTCTTTCCTAATGAAAAGATATCATCTACAGACACGAAATGCATTCATTTCAGGTGCAGAGGGATGACTCACATTTGCCTACTCCTGAGTAACTGGACCAAGGCCTAGAATATTTCATGTGCCCTCAAGGCAGCACCCTGTTCCCTTCCAGCTAGGTTACCCCACCCAGCTCCACGGCCCCTAGAGGTAACCACGCTTCTGTCTTTAATTATAATAGTAAGTCCTTCCTGTCCTTGGCCACCATATAGAGGGACTCATGCGGTACACACAGTCTCAGGTCTGCTTCGTTTGCTCAACATCCTGTGTGCAGACTCAGCCATGCTGCTGGATGTAGCCATTGCTGCTTTCTTGGTTTCTTTCCGTTGCCATGCATTTTTCCACTGTGTGGCTGTACTTCAAATTATTCATTCTACTGCTGATTGATATTTGGGCTATTGCCAACTGTTTCTTTTTTCTTTTTTTAGCTATTTACAATTAATGTCACTATGAACATTCTTGCACATGTCTTCTGGTGAGCATGAAGGTTGCATCCCTGGGAACATGTCCAGGAGTAGGGTTGTTGGCTGATAGGGTACATGAATGCTTGGCTTTAAGAGATGCTGCCAAACAATCTCCCCAAGGGGTTGTTCCCACGTGCACCCCATCAGCAACCAGAGAACACATCTCTACAACAGACAGGCTTCTCAGCCTTTTTCTTTGCCATTCTGGTGGAGATACAGTAGCTCCTGATGGTTTTAATTTGCATTTTCCCGATGACTAATGATGTTGAGCATATTTTCACATACACTGGTCATTTTGCCCAAGCCTCTTTCTCATCTTAAAAGCATCAGCGTGCCAGTCATTTTCTCCATGATTTTTAAGAGCCCCTTATATTAGGTTGGTGCCAAAGTAGCTGCAGTTTTTGTCGTTGAAATAGCAAAAGCCACAATTACTTTTGCATCATCATAATATAATGTGGACGTGAGCCCTCCAGAGGATGAAAGCGTCATTGCAAATAACTCTCCCCTCTTGGTGAACTGCCTTTTCATTCTCGTAGCATTTTCTTTTGATGAAGAGAAATTCTGATTTCATCAATGTCCACTTTTTTTCCTTTTCTTTGTGGTTAGTGCTTTTTATCATCCTGTTTAAAAATCTTTGCCTAACCAAGATCATTTTCTTATATATTTTTTAAAAATTTTATTGGTTTGCTTTTTCCATGTAGGTTAATAATCCATTTCAGTTTTGTAAATGATACGAGTTGGAGTCAAAATTCATTTTTCTCCATTTGGGTATCTATATGACTCAAAAGTTTTTATTGTTTTTTTAACTGCTAATTTTTTCATTGAAAAGATTCTTCATTTCTCACTTGGTTGAAATGGTGCCGTATCACCAGTCCAATATGTAACCAGTATGTAAACACATCACGAATATGTAAATGTGGCACACCCATTTATTTATTTAGCTCTTCTTTAATTTCTCTCAGAAATAATTGTGGTTTCCAAAATACAGTAAGTCTTCTATATTTTTAATTAAAATTTCATTCTAAGTCTGCTGTGTTTTCAATACAGTAAATGTTATCGAAAAATTGATATGATTACTTTTTTGCAAGAATAGAAATAAAATAGATTTTCGATATTGACCTTGTATCCTGCAACCTCACTAAATTCACTTATTAGTTCTAGTAGCTTTTTTTGTAGACTTCTTAGGATTTTCTGCATAACTATTGTGGGGAACGGTAAAGACCAGCCTCAGGTCTGATGATTCACTAAGAAGGCTCAGAAAACTGCAGCTTCCAGGGAAAGGATAAAAGTCAACATCAGCAGAGGGAAAAGGTGCATGAGAGTAGAGTCTGGGGGAGACCAGACATAAACTTCAAAGGGTCTCTCCCAGTGGGGTCGTGCAGGACATGCTTAATTTTCCCAGCAACAAGTTGTGACAATACGTGTGACATGTTACCAATCAGGGAAGCTCATTTGAGATTAAGCAGCCAGGACTTTTCAGGAGTGCTGGCCTTATACCATATCCAGCCTCTGCTTGGCATGTGTCAAAATTCTAGACCTCCAGAAGGAAAGCAAGTGAACCAAAAGGCATACTATTTGTACCAACAGTCTAGGCACAGTGAGCTACTCTTATCAATTAGAGTGGTGAGAACCCTACCCAAATCTAAATTCCCAGATGCCACTCAAGGGCCTACCTTGCAGGCAGGCCTTTCCAAACAGAGTAGTTAGGGCCTGTTGTGTTAACTCTTTCCTACATAACAATCTTGTGAATTGTGCTAATTTACTTATTTCTTCCCAATCTATGTCTTTTTAAATTTTTTTCTTGCCTTAT
Source organism: Pongo abelii (assembly GCF_028885655.2). Classification (NCBI taxonomy): domain Eukaryota; kingdom Metazoa; phylum Chordata; class Mammalia; order Primates; family Hominidae; genus Pongo; species Pongo abelii. The sequence continues at coordinate 3,534,081 of NC_071994.2, read as the reverse complement.
TGCAATCTCTAGGATCTCTAATGTAATTTGGAAGAAGTGGCAGTGAACATTCTTGCCATGTTCTTGATCTTATGGGGAGAGAATCCAGTATCTCATCATTAAATATGAAACTAGCTGTAGGTTTTCTATGGATGTCTTTGAGTTTTTATCATGAATTAGTGTCCTTTTTTCTCCATCTATTTGATATAATAAAGTGGTTTTTCTTCCTTATTAAGTTAATGTGATTCATCATCAGTTGACTGCCCTATTCTTTTTGAGTGCTTCATAACATTCCGTCATGCGGATGCACTTAATTAACCAGTCACCTGTTGATTCACATAACTTGTTTCCAATCTTTTCACGGTTTTTTGCACAGGGCACTGCAATGCACAGCCTTGAACTTGCAGCCATTTTGCACATGGCAGGATATAACTGTGAGGACACTCCTAACAGTGGGATGTGTGGGCATAGGACCACCACACCCTGGAGATCTTAGTGTATTCCAAGGTACAGACGGCCGTGGTGACCCTCCCTGCAGCTCCCTGCAGCTCCCTGCATTCCTGTCCATGGGGAAACAGCCCGGATGGTTCTGCAGACACCTTTGCTGTCCTCCCCAGGGTCATCTCCAAGTCTTAAAGGGAAGGCAGCTGTTCCTGCCTCTACTCCCTCCACAGCAGCATTTCTCATCTGCCAGGCAAGTCAAGAATTCTTACTCAAGACAGAGTGGCGTTCACTCCCAGTTAAAGAAAAAAATAATAACCATGTAATCCAAATGCCTCCCTCCTCCTCCTCACTTATCTAAGTCTGTAGCCTTCCAAGTGTGCTCAGGGGTAAGAAGAAGTGAGCCAACAACACGGAAACCAGTTCCAGAATTGGCACTTCCATTGCAGCTAAGTGTTGCAAACAGTTCTACAACCGAAATCCCTGGCCAGAAAGCTTGGCGGTCGATGTCTTGATGATCTTGGCTGTGGGGATTTGCATCAATAATTCTAGCTGGGCTTTGACTGAGGTGGAGCAGTGCCGGAGGCCCAGGGAGGTGGCGGGCTTGGCTATCGCTGTGTCAATGTGAGAGGAAGCAGCAGGAGAGGACTGAGAGTCCACAGGGCCGCTGAGGCCGTCAGAACGACCCTGGCTTTTATTCTGAGCAACATGAGAAGACCCTGGAAAGTTCTGAGCAGTGGAGTGACAGCACGTGACTCACATTTTGATGGGATAGTCTGGCTGTTAAGCCGAGAACAGACTGGGGGCAGGAGGCAGGAGGCAGGGAGACATGCGCTGGGGCTGAGAGAGGACAGAGGCTGGTATGGGGGCACCCGGTAGATGGAAAGCAGTCAGATCCTGGACATTTTGTGGGCACAGCCACAGGCTTGCCCTCTGATGGAACGTGGCGTGAGAGAGGGGAGTCAGGGGTGATACGTGGTTTTCGGTTAGAGCAACTGACATTTATGGGGAAAGGTCAGGACTGATTGAGGTGTGAAGTCGAGTCACCTTTCAGATGCTGAGTGAGGTGCAGAGGGGGCATGTGGACTCATGAGCGGCATTCAGGACAAAGGTGTGACTGGAGATGAAACCTTGGAGTCACCAAGCCGTGGAGGTGTTTAAAGCTGTGAGCCAGGTGGGCTCGCCTGGTACTTGCCTCTTGCTAATAGCCATCTTGCAGCTTCCCTGTGTGTCCAGGTGACCACACTGACCCTGTGCAAACCCCCACCCCTGCCCACTTCCTGGGACAACAAAGAGCTGGTCCACATCTGTGGGTCATTGCTGAATGTGGGGTATTGAGTTTCCAAAAGCCAGACCCATCCCGTCCCCAGCTCCCAGTCACTGCGGTCTTGGTCTTCCCAGGTAACATCCAGATTTCCTAACAGATTTGGAGACCAAGGTTTGGGAAGGGCAAGAGTGGATCTGTGAGCTGAGGAGGCACTCAGGGAGAATAATCTGCCCATCCTGATGAAATAAACACACAGAGGGGACTTAGATCTCAAGTCTGCACAGAATGTTCTCCTCAATGTGGCCTCTTGACCAGAAAATCTGGCCGGGCTGTGGCCTGACGTTCCCTCTCCTGATAATGCAGGGTTTTTCTTGGTCCTTTCACAGGACTCACAGAAGGGGCACCCCATCTACTCAGCTCACTGTGCTCAACCCCTTGTGAGAGGGAGCGCGTAAGCAAGCGAGTGTGGGATCCGACCGGCCGTTCCAGGTGCAGACGCAGGAGCAAGCTCCATGCGGGACCTGCGGCCAGACTAGGCGTGTTGCAGCACCCAGGTGAGGGTGCCTGTGACCCCAAAGCCCCAGAGGCAGTGTTACAGTGCTCCTTTAGTTCTGCCGTTTGTGGGTGGTGGTGTGTTAGCAGCTCAGTTGTCCTCCTGCCTTGTCACGTGGGGTGGCTGCCCTCCACTGGCAAGGGCAAAGGGCTAGTGTGACAGCCTTTCTGGGTACTCACACTAGGTGGGTCCCACTCTTGCCCAGCATCCAAAAAGAATGAAGTCATATGGTCACTTGAAAGATGGTGAAGGCCAAGAATTTTACTGAGCAACGAAAACAGCTCTCAGTGGAGAGGGGAGCTAGAGAGGGGCTGGGAAGGGCAGGTCATCTTCCCCAAAGTCAGGCCATCTCCCCTCTACTGACTGAGTCTGGAGTCTTTATAGGTACAGGATGGGGAGTGCATGCTGATCGGTTTGTGAGTATGCAGAAAAAGGTTAAAACTAGGCTGGGCACGGTGGCTCATGCCTGTAATCCCAGTACTTTGGGAGACCAAGGAGGGCAGATCACCTGAGGTTAGGAGTTCGAGACCAGCCTGACCAACATGGAGAAACCCAGTCTCTACTAAAAATACAAAAATTAGCCGGGCATGGTGGCGCACGCCTGTAATCCCAGCTACTCGGGAGGCTGAGGCAGGAGAATCGCTTGAACCCGGGAGGCGGAGGTTGCAGTGAACCAAGATTGCGCCACTGCACTCCAGCCTGAGTGACAGAGCGAGACTCTGTCTCAAAAACAAACAAACAAAAAAAAGGTTAAAGCAAAGATGCCACTCAAAGGTGGACACGACAGTGTAGGAAACCAATTAGGAAAGGGTGGGTATATGTAAAATAGGTGAAGGGTAGGGATCCATCAGAGGCAAGTGCACCAAACAGCAAGACAAGTTGTCAGTCCCGTCCAAGGATAGCTTGGCTTTCAGGCTTTAAACTGTCTTCGGCTTGGAGGTGGGGGTTCACCGGGGATCCGCCTCTGTCTGCTGGGCATTTGGCTGCCTCCTGTTGCTATCACTGACGCCCACCTCCGACAGTCCTGCAGACAAGAGGGCTGAGTCCTGCTCCTGAAACAGCCCTCCCTGCAGGCAACGCGGTGAAACCAAGCCCAGTCGGCCCTCGGTGACACCAGTGCCTGTTTGGAAACCCCCTTCCTGGCCAGAAGTCCTCCTCCTCCTCCTCGGCCTGCTTAGGGCAGGAAGGTCTAGTTTATTAAAAACAAATGCATTGTATCTGTCCAGGTGCAAGCAGCCTTCCTCACCTCTACTATAATCCTGCAGAAGTGTTACTGAAAAATAACGTTTATCAAAAATACAGAAAAAAACCACTATCTATTACCTCCGCTGTGCAGCTATGAATAGCGTTAATGTTTATGTTTTGGTATATATCCTTTTATGTATATACTTCATAGGAAAACTTTATTAATTTTTTTTGAGTCAGGGTCTTGCTCTGTTGGCCCAGGGTCTTGCTCTGTTGGCAATGGCGCAATCACAGTCCGCTACAGCCTCAACCTCCCCAGGCTCAGGTGATCCTCCTGCCTCGGCCTCCTGAATAGCTGGGACTACAAGCATGTGCCACCATGCCCAACTAATTTTTTAATTGTTTTTGCAGAGACAGGGTTTCGCCATGTTGCCCAGGATGGTTTCAAACTCCTGAACTCAAGTGATCTGCCCACATTGGCCTCCCAAAGTGCTAGGATTACAGGCGTGAGCCTCTGCGCCCAGCGGAAAACTGTGTTATCAACCATACTTGCACCAACATTGTTATTGAAACATATTCCTCCTCCCTTGATTTCTTCAGGGTAAATTTCTTGACGTGAATGAACGGAATTCCTACGTACTGTTTAGGAGAACACTGGCTTCTCATTGACCTTGGTGATGCAGGGAGTTGCTGCTGCGATAAAATTTGCCAATGTGATCAAGTTTGCCAAAGGATCACATGATGTTAACTTTCCTCCATCTAATTACTAGGGAAATTGAACAGCTTTTCAGATCTTCATTGGTCATTTATAGTTTTTAATGGCATTTTCAATTGACAATAATTGTTTATATTTATGGGGTACAATGTGATGTTTTGATACATATGTAAATTGCAGAATGAGTAAATCAAGCTAATTAACATATCCATAACTTCACCTGTGTATTTTTGTGGGTGTGGTGAGAACACTGAAAATTTACTCTTAGCAATTTTGAAATATATAATACATTCCTAACTATGGTGTGGTACTTTTTTTTTTTTTTTTTTTTTTTTTGAGACGGAGTCTCCCTCTGTTGCCCAGGCTGCAGTGCAGTGGTGCGATCTTGGCTCACTGCAAGCTCTGCCTCCTGGGTTCACCTCATTCTCCTGCCTCAGCCTCCCAAGTAGCTGGGACTACAGGTGCCCACCACCACACATGGCTAATCTTTGTATTTTTATTAGAGACGGGGGTTTCACCATATTGGCCAGGCTGGTCTTGAACTCCTGACCTTGTGCTCTGCCTGCCTTGGCCTCCCAAAGTGCTGGGATTATAGGCGTGAGCCACCGCGCCCGGCCATTCCTAACTATGGTAACCCACCATGCTGTGCCACAGATCTCAGAAACTTACTCTCCTGTCTAACCCAAACATTGTACTCTGTGACCTACATTGCCCCTTTACCTCTCCTCCTTAGGCTTAAATTTGGCCTCTACCAGTTGCTAGTTCTGTCATTTGGGGTGAGCTGCTTTAAACCCCAGGCCTCAGTTTCCCAAGAAATCAGCTGTGCCATCAAAGACAGTGCCTGCAATCTGCCCAGCTCCTCCCAGGACAGAGATATGGGCTGAGTGATTGTTAAATGTGGACCAGAAAGCAGATCTGCTGGAGCCAACAGCAAGCAGGGTGGTTTCTGAGAAAGACCTCGCCTTGCTTTCGAAGGCTGAGGTTGGGGAGGGTGGGGTGTATCAGGATTGAATCTACTCACGGGAAAACAGCCTCTCTGAATGTGCCCACTGGATTCCTGCACTGACCCTGTCCTGGGGTATTGGATGCCTGCCCCTTATCAGAGGGCAGCGCCATGCCCTGTAAAGCACAGGCCAGATGGTCCTGGCAATTGGTCCGAGCCGTCCTTCATTCTGGAAGGGGGGCAAAGGCCAGGCCAGCTTCCCAGGGATCAGGCGCTGTGGCTTCACTGGGAACAGAATACTCTCTGTACCTGGAGAATGGTAGAGGCTGGCACTGTCTAATCTGAGCTCCTGGGTCACCCTGTTCTCACCCAGAAAGAAGCTGGCTCCATCTGGGGACGAGTGAGGGCAGACGTGTCTGGTGGGACACAGCCTGGGCCACAGCCTTGTATCTGCAGAACCCATTGTACAAACGCACAGTGCATGGAAGAGGAACCTGCAGCCCAGCGCAAAGCTGCTCAAACAGAAACCAAACCAAAAGCAAACCTCAGCCAATTCAGAGAGGCAGGTCCACATCTGAACCGAGAGCTCTCCCACCAAATCGGCCTGGAAAGCCCTTCTCACATCAAGGCAGGAAGATAATAATGACCCTCATCTTTCAAAAGAGGAAGCTGAGACACCGAGAGGGTAGGTCCCCTCAAGGTCATACAGTTCTTAAATGCTGGGGCCAGGATTCCAACGCGAGCAGGGAGGCCCGGATCTGAGCTCACAGCGACCACACCCCAGCCTCTGTGAAATGAATTTACTCAATGTCTGGGAAGAAAAGGCACTCTGCTCAGAGCCGTGCAGGGCAGTGTGCTCCCGTCTCCCCGGCATTTGAATCACTCTTGTGGTGTGTGTCCAGCACAGATGCCCGGGACCCCTCAGGCCCATATCCTCAAACAAGTAGCAGTGGGGCACCCGTGCACGAACACCAGGGCTCAGCAGTCAGCCTGGGCAGGTCACAGTTCCGATACCCTCCAGGCTGTCTGGGAGGCGGCCTGGCTGTGGGACCAGTTCTCATGTGAAGCAATGAAGCCACTCTGAGCTTGGCCCCCTGCCCTGGCGTGGGCACTGGGCTGCCTGTGTGAAACTCTCTTGTTTCTCCAGGTGCAAGACAAACCTGGCACTCTCTTTCCGGCTTCTCCATTCACTGGCTGGGGGCAGGTGGCCAAGCCTGGTTTCACCTCCTTGGGGAATGGAACACTCTCCACATCCAACCAGAAAACAGCCCCAGCAAAGGGCTGACATGGGAGGGAGAGGGACAGGATAGCGCCACGCACCCACGGGCACCCAACGCTTTGACGCCACACCCAAGCGTCTCTCTCGGACATCCTTCTCATACCAGAAACAGAGCCCGCGTGTACCAGTCAGACCTGCAGTCAGGCCCATTCATGAGTCAGGCCCATTCATGAGTCAGGCCCATTCACCAGTCAGAAACCACAGAGCCACTAATTTGAACAGGGAAAGTTTAATATAAAGATGAACTCTACTCGGAGCAAAAAGTTTAAAAAGAGTTTTATACAACACCCTAGGGATGAGGGAGAATGCCTCAGGTAAGAAAGCAGGGAAAAGGAGGTGCCCTCCCGAGGCTGGGACTGAGACCTCCTCGCTGGAGAAGGCGTGGGAGGCCCCTGAGGGTGAAGTTCCCCGGGTTGCTCAAGCCAGAGCCTGTGCACAGTCACAGGGCAAGCAGAAAATTCTTTCGAGAGGGTGGGCGCTCACAGGGAATTGGGGAGAAGAGCCCACTTGCCTACACCTGAAAGGCCACAGCTGGTGCTGGGACCTCTCTGAGGTCTGCACACTCCAGGCAGAGCACCCCTGGCAGCTGTGCAGCAGGAGCAGGAAGGAAATGACATGAAAGCCCCTTTCTCCCCAGTGTCCCAGTTCAACACCGTGCACGCTACCAAGGAGAAACGGCGCACGGGCCCCGCCCACGACTGCAGAGCAGGCAGGGGAGGGGGGATCTGGAGCTGAAAGGCAATACATGGATGACGCGCACATCCCACTCCCACTTTTATTTAGCAGGAGTAAATGCAGCCTAATGACAGGGCGTGGGAAGACTTCCTGCTCACCAGTGTGGGCAGAGTGTAGCGCGGCCTGGGCTCCTAATACAGGTAAATTGTCTCCAAAGGGCTAGTAAAGGTGCCTGGGTCATCCTCCTGCCCCAGGGACACTGATTAGAGAAAATCCGTCTGTGCTGGCAATACAGCAGTGGTGGACACTTGGAATTCCCTTGAAGGCAAAAGCAAGGAACAGAGCGTTATTATGTACTGGACACCTGCCAAGTGCCGGGCTCTCTCCAGTTTACAGGTGAGGAAACTGAGGCTCCTTGAGTTGGAGCTGGGATGCCAGCCCCCACGGACCTGGCAGAACATGCTCTTGACAGCCCTGCAGGGCTTCTCCCTAGGGCACTCCCTTAGAAGATTCCAGGCAGCAGGCGGTAAGGCACCGCGGCAGTGTAGCGCTCCCAGTCCCGGCCGTACTTGCTGGCGCAGCGGTGCTCATCCCGGAGGCAGCGGTGGGTCAGTAGGATGGCCATGTAGATGATGTAGAAGTAGGGCAGCAGGTGGCTGCCACCGCAGGCCAGGCAGTAGGCCAGGCTGCCCATCAGGTCGCCGACGTAGTTGAAGTGGCGGGCCACGCCCCAGAAGCCCGACACCAGCAGCTTGCTGTGGTGCCTCTGCCCATCAGCGGATGTGTAGGAGCACTCGATGACCTTGGGCTTCCTGCCCCAGATGAGGCAGCGCCCATCTGTGCGGCGGAACAGGTCCTTCTGGTGGTTGGCCACCCGGAAGATGTAGTAGCCCACCAGGCCCAGCAGCAGGACACCCACAGCATGTGGGGTGGACAACTGCACGGGGTGGTACACCAAGTACAGACCCTGTGGGGTGAGGCGGAAGCGGTCAAGCGGTGGTTTGCCCAGGGAGATGACAGGAGTGTGGGCTCGGGTGCCTGACGGCCTGGGGTCAAACCCCAGCTGTGCCTCTGACACACGCCTTACCTCAGTGTTCTCTTCTGTGAATAAAAGCACCTACCTCGAGGGCTGTTGTGGGTATTAAATTAGTAACTCTACCTGCCTTCTACCTGTCTGTGTGTGTGTGTATATATACCCCCTATATATGACATATAGTATAAACATCAAATATGTAACAGTATTAAAAATATAATCTGAATTTAATATTGTGATGGTTGATTTAATGTGTCTACTTGGCCAGGCCACTGTTCCCAGATATTTGGTCAAACACTAGCTAGTTGTACAGGCATTTTTCAGATGAGGTTCACATGTTAATCAGTCAACCAGGCAGAGCGGATGACCCTTCACAATGGGGGTGGGCCTCATCCAATCAGTTGACGGCCTTAAGAGACAGAAGACCCACCTTCCCCAAAGAAGAGGGAATCTGCTAAAAAGTGGCCTTCTGGCCACGCACAGTGGCTCACACCTGTAATCCCAGCACTTTGGGAGGCCAAGGCGGGCGGATCACGAGGTCAGGAGTTTGAGACCAGCCTGACTAACATGGTGAAACCCCATCTCTACTAAAAATACAAAAATTAGCCGGGCGTGGTGGTGTGCACCTGTAATCCCAGCTACTCGGGAGACTAAGGCAGGAGAATCACTTGAACCCAGGAGGTGGAGCTTGCAGTGAGTCAAGATCACACCACTGCACTCTAGCCTGTGCTAGAGCGAGACTCCGTCTCAAAAACAAAGAAACAAAAAAAAGTGGCCTTCTGTTTAAGCGCAGCATCAACTCTTCCCTGGGGCTCCAGGCTGCCCTGAAGATCTCGGACTTGTCACCCTTCAATCACATGAGTTGAAAAATACATCTCTTCCTTACACGTATACCCTCCACACCTCTATTGATTCTGTTTCTCAGGAGAAGCCTAATACAAACATAGTATAAAAAATGTACATACATCTCAAGACACATGCAGAGGCTAAAGCAAGTAAGAGCTATTATATAGTGGGACCTATTGCTACGTTTTCACATCCTTGGAAAATGGAGTTTATAAAACCAGGGAACCAGCAGACCTGCAGCCAGCCAGGTGGAGAAATGGGGCCGGGTGGGCCATGCGGGGGCTCCAAGGACCTGGTGTGAGTGTGGGGCCAGCTGGGGCTCTGCACCCTCCACCTGGTACTGGCCCTCTCTGCTGTGAGCGTCCTGGTTTTCCAGGACACCCGCGCCTCCATCCCACGGGACTGGCTGTCACAGGTGATGCCGGGCCTGTCACATCCTGAACAGGTGACAGCCTCTCCACGTTGGTTCTCTCCAGTTGGGCACAGCCTTTTGGGGCAGCCACCCCACCGTGCTGCTAAGCAAGTGCCCTGGGGTGAGTTATTTCTGTCCCCAGGGGGCTCGTTGCTCTTGAAATGGGCAGGTAGCATCTGGTCAAGCAGCCACCTTACCTGGGAGCCCAGCACTCCCCCTAAATCAGAGCAGGGCTGCTCTAGTTGAGCTGGGAGGGGAGTGGAGGACTTGATGCCAATGACAAGGCCACTTGCTTTCCTCCACTGTCCTGGAACTCCCAGGGCAGCCCTGCCCCAGTGCCCAGCACATCCTAGGAGGCAGGAATGAAGAGGACCCCTGCTGCCAGCGCCCGCACTGACCCACCTCCACCTCCACTACATCCAGCCCTGAGCCGGCATCTGCCCTACTTTGCAGATGTTAGGGACATACTCAAGGCCACCTCCCTGGCTGCTGGCCCAAGCCGGCCGAGCTGGCTAATACACGAGGCCTTCCCTTCTTCCTAGAAATAGGGAGCAGCTTTGGCGCCCCCCAAGGACAGACGCTTCTGTAAGGAGAAAGCTTAGCATGTGTCTGCCAAATGCCCCGCTGGGCCGGCCCTGCCTACCTCCTCACCTGTAGCGTGTAAAGGTAAGGCAGCCAGACACAGTCGCCCCAGCCCAGGTACCACCCGAAGTGGTCATGGCAGATGTCAATGGTCTTCAGGTACCAGGTTTCGTTCCAGAAGAAGTCAATCACGTAGATGGCCTGCAAGACAGAAGCAGCCGCTGACCACCCCCGGCCCTCCTGGGGCCCACATGGGCCTTGGGGAAATCACACTCCACGCGGATGCAGCAGGGGGTGCTTGGGAGCTGCTCAGTAACTTCCTCAATGCTGGGGATGTTCCTTCCCTGCAGCTGGGGCTGTTCCTGCCTGGGTCATGGGCAGGGGTAAGGGCGTCCTTGTCCTCAGAACCACCCGAGCCCATGGCCCTGGTGCCTCTCCCAGCCCAGGTTCTCAGGGCTTGCAATGGCGTGTACCGAGGGGAAGGGATACATTCATCCCATCCAGGTCAACCTCCTGCCTGAGCAATGTCCACAGCTCCTGACAGGCCTCCCTCACCCCCTTGGGTTCTCCTAGCCAGCTCCCACCAGCTCCCTGGGTGACGCTTCTGAACACACCTGATCCCTGCCACCCTGCACCCCAGCTCAGCACACACTTTCTGGGTCTTGCTGCTTTTAAGATAAAGAGGAAGACTTCCATGAGGTCTCCAGCCTCACCTGGCTCTGAGCTCCTGAACACTCTCTGCTCAGGATGCGGGACGTTTCTGAGTGTCCCAGACTTGCCACCCTCTCTCCCTACAGGGGGTTCCTGGAGCATGCACTCTTACCCCCACTCTACCAGGTTAACTCCCACACACCCCCAGATTCTACCCAGGTGTAATCCCCAAGGGAGACCTTCCTGGACCACGCCTGGCTGCGTAGAACCTGCCTCCTCCCCTCCCAGGGCTGGCAGAGACAGGCACCCAAGGATGGCTTCCTTCACTAAGTGCTCGCCAGCCACTTCCTGGTGACACCTGGGGAGGGCAGCTGACTCTCTTTTATAAGTGGTAGATTAAGGTCATGGGAACACACTCTGGCTTGCGGGTTTCCCCAGAGCCCGCCGGCATCGGCATTCCACCCTCTCCAGCCATAAGATCATGGAAACACGCTCTGGCTTGCGGGTTTCCCCAGAGCCTGCCGGCATCGGCGTTTCACCCTCTCCAGCCATGACAGGCACCTGCAGGACGTTGACCAGGACCATGGCATTGGTCACGTGGCCGTGGAGCTCCCGCTGCTTCGCTGCGAAGGACAGGTTGATGAGAGTCCAGGCGACGATCCCGGGGCGCCCATTGAAGAACAGCTTGAAGTCAAACCACTTCCCAATCCGAGGGTTAAACTCGACGCCCATCATGTAGTTGTAAAAGAAATTGCCTGTGAATTTGCTTAAAAATATAAATAAAAGATACATTTAGTGGATGAGCATACCTCACAAGATGAAGCCACCTTGCTTAGCGAGAGCCCAGCACTGGCCCAGGGTCCTAAAGGGTAACGTGAGATAGCGCAGGCAGAGGCTGGCCATGAGCCGCTGGGACCCCCATGGCTGGAATGCTTCAGTTGGCTGGTTCCTGGCACCCTCATTCGCTCTCCTTTGCATTCAGCTGCTGCTCAGCAGAGACATCCTTAGGCAGAAGTCCCGGGGCACCTGCTCTCTGCCCGGGAAGGGTGGGAGACCGGCCCTGGGCTGGTACCTGGGTTTCTCTCTACCCTTCTCCAGATGCCCTTGACGCTCACAGGTGAGCCAAAGCACTGGCTCAATCGCACTGAGATTACGTTCTGGGGCCCAAGCACATGGTTTGAAGCCGACTCGGGGCATGTGGGCCCTCATGGGCGATTGACATAAATCACGCCAACGTAGAGAATGACAAATGCACCCTGGGCCCGGCTTCCAGCATGTGCAGGACTAGTTCTTTCACCAGTTACCTGAATCCCGCAATCCCCGGAGGGCCAGAGCATCAGCCGAGATAACCCCTGTGGAGACCCTGACTAGGTCTAGCTGGCTGAGGACACACAGCAATTTCTGTGTTAACTAGAAAATCCTATTTTCATGTCCAGTTCCCTCAGGTAGGGTAAGTAGAAAGAAGCAAAACACACAAAGTCTACAGCCATTGACATGATTATAAGGTGGTGAGGATGATTTCCAGGAGCATTGGAGGCCAGCCTCATTATCTGATAACACACAAGCTACAAAGTGTCATCCTCCAGAAACATTTCCCAAGAGCCTAGGTGTAAACCACACTGTGGTTTTTTGGATCCCCCAAACTGAACTGTAAGTCCCACTGCCTACAACTGTCCACAGAGAACCCCATCAAGCATTGGTTTATGATGGATGGATGGATAGATAAGAGGGTGAGCGGGTGGAAGGATGGATGAATGGGATTGGGAGAGGAGCAGGTGGATGGATAAATGATAGGCAGGGTTGAGCTGGGGTGCAGGGTGGCAGGGATCAGGTGTGTTCAGAAGCATCACCCAGGGAGCCAGAGGGAGCCGGCTAGGAGGGCCTGAGTGGGTAAGGGAGGCCGGTCAGGAGCTGCGGACATTGCTCAGGCAGGAGGTTGACCTGGATGGGATGAATGCATCCCTTGCCCTCGGCACACGCCATTACAGACCCTGATAGAGTGGATGGATGGGTAGGTGGACGGATGACAGGCAGGTGGATGGATGGGTGGCTAGATGTGTATGTAGGTGAGTAGGTGGATGGGTGGGTGGACAAATAGATGATGGGTGGGTAGACAGATGGGGTGGAGGGTGGATGGGCAGGTGGATGAGATGGATGATGGACAGGTGGGTAGGTAGGTGGATGGATGGGGAGACGGGCAGGTGGATGGGTGGGTGGCTAGATATGTAGGTGGGTGGGTAGGTGGATGGGCAGATGGATGAATGGGTGATGGGAAGGGTAGATGGATGGATGATGGGTGGGTGGGTGTGGGTGATGGATACGTGGATGGATGATGCATTGGTGGGTGAATGGGATGGGGTGATGGGTAGGTGGATGATGGGTGAGTGGGTGAATGGGATGGGGTGATGGTGGGTGGATGATGGGTGAGTAGGTAGATGAATGGGTAGGGGGGTGGATGGGTGGGTGGGGAGATGGGCAGGTGAATGGATGAGTGGACAGACAGATGAGTGGCTGACCACTGTCCAGCCATGGGAATGGGTTCAAGCCAGCAGGGCTCTCCTGGGAAGCTGTTACATTAAAGCCACAGGGACAACAAGACTCTTCACTAAGGTTGTTTTGGGCCTGACCAGCTAATCCAAAGAAAGAGGCAATGGGCTGCCTGTGCCCCGAGCCAGAAGTTCTTCCTAGCTTCCCTACCCCCAAGCCAGCCCTAAAGGCAATGACTTGGCCACCACATCTGACCTGGCCATCTTCAGCTGCATTCTTGCCAAGGCTGGAGAAGCCACCAAACATTCAGAAAGGATGTTCCCCAGGGTGAAGCAAGTTCCATCCCCCTCCTCCTCTTCCACGAATTCTCAGTGCTCGGGGCTTTACAACCACCTGCCCCAGGCAGCAAGAAAGGCCAGGGGTGAAGTTTCCACTTTCCACATCAGGCTGGACCCGCTGCTAAGAACATACCAGTCTCTGGCGCTGGTGGGGAAGAAGTAGCCCTTGACCATGGCGAAGGTGGAGACGGCATAGCCGAGGATGTTGGCACACCACAGCAGTGGGATCCAGTTGTCGAAGATGATGGTGGGTGAGAACCAGGACAGGAGATGAGCGTTTGCAAACCAGAGCAGGTGCGTAAGGAGCCAGGCTTGCAGGCCGTTGATCTGATACTTGTTCACAACCCCTGCAGACGAAGGATTCAGAAATCAAGGCGCATTCCCAGCCGGCAGTGAGGAGCTTGGCTGGGCTGAAGCATGCCTGGTGGGGGCCCTGGTCACTTTCTGGGCCTCTGCTGCTGTGGACCCTCATCCGGGGCCCCAGGAACCATCTCTGAGGCCCCTCTACCCTTGGCCAAGGAACTATCTGCTCCTAGGAAGAGGGAGAGGAGGCTGAGTTCATCCTTTGGTTCTGCATCTCGTTAACTGGCCATAGGCTGAGTGACAGGTGCGCAGTCTGACAGGGAGGTCAGGGCTGAGGGGTAGAAGCAAGTGAGGATGCCCCTGTGGTGTCCCTGGCCCCCTCTGTAATTGTTGGGGAGCGCCTCAGCCCATCCACCCCCCAAAACAGGGAGCTTCTGGGGGCAGAGTTGGGGTGCGGTTCCAGACTGCACCCACGTGCGAGGCACAAAGCCAGGCTCCTCATGGGTTCTCAATCATGGCAAGGAATGAACAGACAAGGTCTCCCACGGACAGCCCCGAGGAATGGTGATCTCTGCAGGAAGCTCCATGGGCCGAGTGCATCCCCTGCTATGGGGCTGGGAAGGAGCTGGGCCATCCATTCCCTCCTTACCTAGGAAAGTGATTTCTAACCTGGGTGTGGGATAGCCCCAGCTGCCCTCAATGGTTTTGAGGCCTGGTGCTGTGAAAAATCCAAGCAAAATGGATTTCTATCCTGTGACAAGTCTTGGGGACAAAGCAGCGCTGGGGAGGACTGGCCCCTGAGAGAAAGGGATGGGAACGGGAGCCTGGGGAGGGTGGAGGGGAGGGGGCTACCTGCAGGAGTCACGGCCCCCTCCTGGATGCCTCCTACGTAGCCGGGTAGAAACTTATGGCAGAAGTCAGGAAGAGACGTGTACAGAAGCACCTGAAACACACAAGCAGCCTGATCACCCCCGCCTGGAGGGCACCTGCAAAGGGGGACGCATAGCAGGAACATGAGAATCACAATCATAGTCCTTTTCTTCCCGAAGCACTTATGGCTCCTGGAAGCTCAAACTGCTGGGCTGTGGGTTTTGAAGGGGGTTCTGAGACAATAAACTCATCAACCAGGGAAGGTGCCAATGCTTTCTCCCCCAGGGCTCCATTTGCCCCTCAGGAGAGCACACAGGTCCCTCCCAGTCACCTTTTAAAAATGGAGAATCCCACAAAATTCAACTTTTTTTAATATATAAATCTATTTTTGAGATGAGGTCTTGTTCTACCACCCAGGCTGGAGTGCAGTGGTGCAATCATAGCTCACTGCAGCGTTGACCTCCTGAGCTCAAGTGATCCTTCCACCTCAGCCTCTCAAGTAGCTGGGATTACAGGTGTGCACCACCACACCGGGCTAAAATTCACCCTTTTAAAGTGCACAATTCAGCGGCATTTAGCGTATTTACATGGTTGGTTGTACATCCATCACCGCTAGAAGAAAATGTTGTTCCCATCACCATAGAAGAAAATGTTGCCATCCACAGTCACCCTGAATTCCCTGTCCCTGCCACCCCTGGCTGCCACTGAGCTTTCTGCCTCTGTGGATTTGCCTGTACTGGGTATTGCATATAAATTGAACCACACAGTATGCGGCCTCTGTGACTGGCTTCTCTCGCTCAGCAGTGTCTTCAAGGGTCATCCGCCTGGTGGCATCAGAGCTTCATTTCCTTCCACTGCCAAATAGTGTCCCACGGTGGGCACAGTGTTCTGTTCTGTGGGTCCATTCATCTACTAATGGACATGTGGGGGTTCCTGCTTTGTGGCTATTTGTGATTCACACTGCCCCTGTCATTTTTCACTCAAAGGGACCAAGAGATCTGAACTGAGAAGTATTCTGGAGCCCAGAACCTTAGACCCTGTGGAGAAACAGCTAATCATGATCCGAGCCTTCCTCCCTCCCAGGAAGGAAAACCCAGGCCTGTCTCTTTCTAGCACCGTTTCCCTGGAAACCTTTTCCGGGGTTCAGGCAATCAGCACCACCCCTGTGTGCGCCAGGTTTACAACAACCCCTTCCTGGAACTCCCTCTGGACCGGGAGGCCAGTGGGGATACCATGGAGCTGAGGACATCCTGGACCTGCCTCGACTGCCTGTGGGGAAACACGGCCCTGGCTTCTCTGAGTGGCATCTCATGACGGAGAGCGTCCCTTTGGGGACTGAGATGCTCCTTTCCAGACCTGGTGCAAGGCGTGACTCCTGCCGACTATGGGGCTTCCTTGGGCTGGCCCTGCCCTCCCATGGGGTTTTGCTCCTATCCTCAGCTTGTCCCTGCAGAGCTGGGCGTGCTCAGCAACTGCATGCAGGCATGCCGTGAAGGTGTATCGAACACTAACGTGACAGGCGCCTCCTGCCTTACATCTGAGGATGAATCTGAACACGCCAGAGTCCAGGGAATGCCCTGCTGGGTCCCGGGAACCCAGATGTCAACCTGAGTCAGGATCCCATGTCCCAGACAAATGGAAGGACCACCCCAGCAGGAGGGCACGCTCCCCACCTGCTGTGCCCCGATCCCCAGGGCAGGGGCTGCTGACCTGGAAGGTGACCCACAAGGTATAGAGCTGGGCGGCTTTCCTCGTTATAGGTGGAGTCTTGGCCCAGATGTCCGAGAGCCGAGCACGTCCGGTGATGATGTCCACCATGGGGCTGGTCAGGGCGCAGCCATACTGGTCACACGCCATGATGAAGTAGTAGACAATGAAGGGGGCGAACAGCAGTAGGAAGATGACGCTCGCCAGTGAAAACCAGTCCACCTCCCTGCGAGGACGGATGCAGGCAGTCACACTGGGGCCCATCCGCCCTGGGCCCCACCAGGACCCTAAGAGGCTCTGTGTGGGAGACTGTTGCTCAAACCCACGAGCACCCCATGACAGAAGGCGTTGGCTCCTAGCACGGGCTCTCCTTGAGGCCAGGGAAGCCACTCAACATGCCTGCTCTACTGTAGTTGATTAACTGGTGGCACTATCTGTGGCCCCCATGGAAGGCCCAGAGCTCAGAATATGAGTACAGGTAGGTCTTTCACAACCACCAAGGCCTGCGGTTTCCCCAGTTCCAGGTCGGAGAGGACACTCACCCCGCACGAAGTCCCCATGGCTCTATGGCGAAATGGGAGCTGTGACAACAGGTCATACCCCAGGGTGGTGGGAAGGCCCCAGCTGCCCTTTAAGCCCTCATCTTTTTTTCTACATTGTTGACTGACCATGATTTCTAGTTTCTTTTTCTAATTCCTTACTTTATAAAGTGGAAAACTATTTACCTTTCATTAGTCTTGACAAAAAAAAAAAAAATCTTTTTTAAATAGGTCCTTCATTCCTTTGGGTCCATACAATTCCAAAGGCTGGAAAGCTCTGAGACCACACCTTACTTTCTAGCTGGGAGAACAGGCAAGATCCTTACCAGGCACGGCCCCACTGCCCTTGAGATGCGGTTCTGTCATTGGTGACGCCATCCAGACTCTTGGCTTTGGGAATGTTGGGTTGCGATTTTGCAGCCATTGGGCCCTGCAAGAAGGAGAACCTTGCTTACATTGTCCCTCAAATAACAGACACCACCTTTCCCTGTTGCATCCACCACTGCTCCTGGGCCTGGCAGGGCTGGCCTCCTGTGCACATCTTCCCAGTACCTTGTCCCTGACAGCAGATTCCAGGCAGGGAAGAGACCATCTTGTCTTAGACTCTCTCCCTGGACCCTGCAATCACCTCCCACGTGACCTTCCTACGGCTGCTCTTGCTAGTCTCAGTTCATTCTCCAAACATGTCAGAATGCCCCTCCCTCTTACAGCACAAGCTGGCTCCTGCCTCCCTCCTACACACCACTCTCCCCTATTCTCCCCTGGCTCCAGGAACACAGGGGTCTTCACTCATCCTTGAACAGTTTAAATCGTCTGCGGCACTGACTTCCTCTGCTTAGAGCACATTTGCAGGTGTCCTTATTCAGGGCTCATGTAAAAGGTCCCCTCCTGGGGAGATCTTCCCTCTCAGCCAATCTGAAGCAGCTGCTCCCCAGCTTCCCTGCCAAGGCCCTCCACTGGGTACTTTATTTTCTTAGTAACTCTCCCCATCGCCTAGAAGTATTCATTTGTGTGTGTGTATTGTCTGTCTCCCCTCACTAGAATGCAAGCTTCCCAAGGGCAGGAATTGTGTGTCCTCTTCTTTGTTCTACTACCAGGGCCTAGAACAGTGGCCCATATAGGACCCTCAATAATCACCCTTCAAAAAAAGGGGAAGAGAACACAGAATGTCTCTAGGTACCCACAGCTGCTCTACATGGTTATAATTTGGGGGAAGCAGTGACATCCCCACTTCCAGAACAAGTTCATAATTGTGAAGCTTTAAAATTTCAGAGAATTTTTTAAAAGATGCTCTTGAAAGCTTTTAGAGAAAAAACAGGAGTAAAAATCACAGTAGCCTTAGATTTCTCAACAGCAAGCTGGATTCTAGAAGATAATGATGAAAAAACTTCAAAATTCTGAGGAAAACTTTTTTGCAACCTAGAATTCTATTCCTATGTGAACTATTATTACTCAAGGACAACAACATAGGATCCAGGAAACTGGAGACCCAAGAGAGCTGCTGAAGCAATGTCCACAAAAGGGAATGGGCAAGTCCCAAGAGGACAGCTATGCAGCAGGACTAGCCAGAAACCAGTCCACACTGGTACAAGACGAATTGCTACGAAAGAGAGGAAATGAAAATGATGAATTTTGTTGCATCTGAATGTGTAGGAAAATTATTGATATGTGGGACAGCTTGGTTAGAGCATCCATAAAAAAATGAATGAGCGATGCATAGAAACCTTACCAAATGAAAAAAAAAAGTAAGGCAAATGTTAACTCCAGGAAAAATAAAAAGTCATATAAGGAAGGAAAAAAAGAAACCAAACCATTATTATAGGACCTTACTTGGCTCAACAGTGAATAATGGTAACTTTGTCATAATAGTGTATACTCTGACTATTGATTGATTATTGTATGCACAAAAGGAAATTTTCAAAGTTAGGGGTACTAAAAGGAAATTACTTAGAAACAAGTAGGTACAAACAACACAAAAGTAGCTAAAAGAATGAAAAGCGTTTGCTGCTGGCAAGCAAGACTGTGGGATGTGGTAGAGACTATTTCTTCTGAAGCCTTTTAACACTGATTTTTAAAAAAATGTGAGCTTGAATTACTTAATAAAAATTTACACGAATTTAAAAAATTTCAGTGATGAAAGACATTTTCCTTATGCAGTGTGAGAACTTCAGTACCAGCACTTAATTCAATTTACACAAGTTAGTTTATGAAGTTCCTATGATGTACAAAGCAGGACGAAGAGTTCTTGATGGGAAGAGAACATGTCTCTCTATGGCCCCAAATACTGAATACAGAGCCTGGCGAGTGCCAGTCACTCTCCTTATATCTGTAAAATCAAAGTGGATGAAAGAAAACTACTTCTGAGAAAAGCTGACACGCTAGTGAGTCTGATCTCAAGATCACAGCCACCTGGACAAGCCAGCTTGCTTTAGACAGTTCCTCTCCCTCAGGCTCTCATCAAGGTAAGATACAAGTTTAGTTTCTTCCCAGCCAAAACTTACCAGCTCAGTGCCCCCACTCTCTCCGATCCCTAGTTCCCACACTGACTGGTGTTAATCCAGACCACCCACGTGCACACTTGCCTTACAGGAAGGCTAAGTAGAATGGGGTGGCATTCTTCTTGCCCCAAGCCATGGATAAGCTACAAGGGGACAATGCCTGGTACCAACGTTATCAATTATGTAAAATACTGGGAAATTGCAAAAGGGTCAGGGGATGTGTAACCTCAGAACTAAAGTGTGAAAAAGCCACTGGGAGAATGTTGTCAAAAGGGATTAAAACAAGACCTAAGAAATACTTTTAGCTTATTACAGAGTTCATTCACCCAGGAGTCAGCTTTTTAGTCACAAGCATTGAGTTGTGCAATAAACATCTAAGTAACATCCTTCCCAATAGACGGCTGGGAACAGACAAAGGGGAGGTGCCCTGGTATGTTGTATTTTACTCATAAGAGGCACAGACAGTCGTTGGTCTGTACTTTCAACGCTGTGAAGCCATAGCCTGCGCCCACGATCCAGGGCACTGAGACACACTTACCTCCAGCCTCTTGCCAAATAGTTTCACAGCAGAAGGGAACTTTTCCTTCTTGAACCGGCCCCTTAAAACTTTCTAGACACCTGTGCTCCAAATGCCTGCTTGATCCTTCTCAACCGGCTAAAGTCCTGCAGGCAACACAAAAATGAATAAGACCGCAGGCAGCTGACATTTCAGGAGAGGGCAGACGCTCAAGGCCCACAGTTGGAGTCAAGCAAGAGGCACAAGGTCCAGCGCTCAGAGCTTCAACAGCCGTATGTCAGGGAGGACGGCGGACAAGCCAGTCCCATCGCAGAGCTGCTGTGCCTGGCTCAGCACTGACAAAGAGGGAGGCGAACAACAGGTGAGGCAGGAGAAAGCGCCGCCGCGGAGCGCGGCATGGGGCCAGGAGCCGACCCCGGAGCCAGGCAGCCTTCGCCCGGGGGAGCTCCAGACAGCGCGGGGACAGAGCATCCCTCAGAGGCCGGCTCGTGGGGAAGGGGGACTATCCACGCCTCCGCCCCGCCTCCCCGGAGCCCCAGCGGCCCCTCGCCTGTGAGCTGGACCCTCTCCCCACCTGCGCGCACGCCCCCTACCCCTGACCCCACCCTCGCCCTGTGAGTGGGCACCTGCTCACCTGGGCAAGCGCCCCCCACTGCGCACACCTTCCCCTGGCCTCACCTGCGCACACCTCGGCCCCTCACCTGCGCCCACCTCGGCCCCTCATCTGCGCACACCTCGGCCCCTCACCTGCGCTCACCTTCCACTGGCCTCGCCTGCGCCCACCTCGGCCCCTCACCTGCGCCCACCTCGGCCCCTCACCTGCGCCCACCTTCCACTGGCCTCGCCTGCGCGCGCTGCTCCACGCCGCCTACCCTCTAGCCAGGGGCCGGAGTCACCCGCAGGGCAGGGGTGCCCGCCCCCGGATGATGTCAGCGATTGCCTGCCAATCGGAGGCGGACCCTGCACGCCCGGCGGCTCCGCGCCCCGCGATTGGCCGAGGAGCCTGAGCTGACTCCGGGCCCACCGCGCCCGCCACTCGGCAGCGGTCGGACTCGAGATTGACGGCCGAGGCCCCGCCCTGCCGCCCCACCGCCCTGCCCCGGTCCTAGTGGGTGGGCGCAGCCTCCCGCGCCTCTTCGGGATCCGAGCGAACCTGCTGGGGGTGGGGCGGGGCGGAGTGGCCACGTGGGCCGCGCGGAGAACGCGCCAGGCTCATCACCTGGATCATCGTGCCTCAGTTTCCCCCTCGGCAAATGGGGCTTCAGCGGCTCGCGACGCACATTGATGGAGCGTATGTCCAGGCGCCGGTGCACCGCAAGGAGCAAAACAGACACAGTCCTTGGTCCCAGGGCTCACGTCCTGGGGCGAAGAGGATCCTCCATAAACGATCAGGTAAACACATGGGTGTCAGGGAAGGCTCGACGCTGGGAGACCGCCAAAGTGACCCGAGATGGAGTCTGGGTGGCCTGCTTATTAGGGTGGCACACCTGTGCGAGGACGGGAGGGGAGGGAGCAGCAGGACTGGGCAAAGGGAGAAGCTGAGCAAGAGTGCGAGCCGGACGCACGGGCCACGTTGCGAGGGCATGACCTGGGGCGAGGCAGCCCTGGAGGTGGGGGCAGCTGAAGGTGTCTGCTGACCCCACACCCAACAGCTCGCGTAACAGGCCTTACTTACTGGCAGAGCGATCTAGTTGCCACGTCTCTGTGGCCCTCAGACAGACATCATGTTTTCTTTTTTCCCTGCACCTTTTTGTTTTGAAAAATGTTCAGCATACAAACAAGTTGAACGTAAAGTGAACACGCAGATTCCTAGATTCAGCAGGGGTGAGCAGGTGGCCACGTTTCATTTCTCTCCCTCTCTGTTTATATATGTGTATTTTTCTTTTTTCCTCCCCACTCAGCCCCCACCATTAGCTGCAGATACCGTGATACCCCCCTCCCAAATACTTAGCTATCCAACTCCTTAAGAAGAACCTCCTATATTACCAAAATACAATGACCACATCAGTTCAATGCTATTATCTATTCTCCATCTCCGGTTTCCCCCGGTTGTCCCAATAATGCCCTTTACAGCCCTTTTGTTATTGTTGTTTGGTTTTGCTTTTTTGAGATGGGGGTCTCTGTCACACAGGCTGGAGTGTAGTGGCACGATCGCAGCTCATTGCAGCCTTGAACTGCTGGGCTCAAGGGATTCTCTTCCCTCACCCTCCTGAGTAGCTGGGACTACAGGAGCACACCACCACATGCTATTTTTTTTTTTTTTTTTTTTTTTTTTTGGTAGAGACTGGGAGTTCTCACTATGTTACCCAAGCTGGTCTCGAACTCCTGGGCTCAAGCGATCCACCCACCTTGGCCTCCTACAGTGCTGGGACTACAGGTGTGAAGCTCTGCCCTACAGCCCTTTTTTAAACCCCAGGATCTAATCAGGGAGCCACACTGTGCATTCAGGCTATGTACTTTTTTTGGCAGGATAATATACTACATAGAGCATGTTTTATCTTGTCAGAAGGCTGTCAACCTGAAATAACCAAACGGGTCAGAATTTAGCTTAAAGAGAGTTTATTTAAGTGTATAAAGTTTGAAGACAGGCTGCCTGGGAAGCACAGATTTTAAAGAATGGAAATCAGTATTTTGAAGTGTGGATGTTTGGGATCATTTATGCAGACAAATTTTAGGAAAGTTTAAAAGAATTTTACATCTTTTTTATGCATAAAGTTATAATCTGACCAGTTGAGGTGGTCTTTTTTGGGGGGAGGGTAAATTTAACATTTTACACTGAAGATGTAGGAGTCTGGTCTAAGTATGGGATAATAAGAGACAATCTATAATAAAGATCAGTAATTAAAAGGGGAGGAGGCCTGGTCTATGGTCTCTCGTAGTCATTTATAAAACATAAATGATAAAGAAAAACACTAGCCTATAATCTAAAAGACAAAATTACAAACATGCTATGTGACCCAGTTTCTAGGACTTAACTTCCCTCTTGACATAATAAATTTATTTATTTTTATTTATTTATTTAAAGGCAAGATCTTGCTCTGTTGCCCAAGTTGACATAATAAATGTCAAGAGTCCTAAAACTTTCTTTTTTAAGACAACATATCACTGTGCTCCATGATTGATAGCGGGGCTCAGTGGTTTCTGCCAGAAGTCTCCATTTTTCCTTTTGTTATTAATGAGTAATTGGTGCAGTGATACTTTGAGACTGTAAATACGCTGTTCCCAAATGACCTTTCACCCAGTGAACTAGCATTTAATGAGGACTCTTGCCTGAATCCCTTATTTCTTGGGACAAAGTGTTAATTTTCTAATTTTATCATTCCCTCAACATTTATTAATAAATTATTTATTAGCAAGCATTCTCCTATAGGGATTTCCTCTTTGATTTATTTTTTATCAGTATGCCCTAATGGATTTAGCTGACTGAGTTGCGATCATTACTGTATTGTCCTATATTTGGCTAACGGGAGCCCCTTCAAATTGGCTTCTTTTTTCAAATGACATGTCCCTACCATCCTTTGAGTACTTACTTATTTTCTGGGACAACCATATGTTCAAGGATCCTCCCCTTTTCCGCCCAGGCCTGGCATCAGCAATTGTTGGCAGGAGATAATTTGAGCAGATCGTGTGGATTTCAGAAGCATGAAAACTACTGTGAGGATTAAATAAGTTAGCATGTATAACATCTGGTGCTTTTGTGGAGTTTCCAAATTGTCATGAACAAGCATTACTTTATAGGCAGGAAAAAAGTGATTCAAAATGTGAAAACGGGTACATGTACATAAGGTAAAAATAAAATCCTAAGCCCCCCATTGACCAAAGAGACCGTCTCCTGACCAAGGGGACACCAGAAAAACCTTAACACTGAGTTCCCAGACATGACGGGATGGGAGGTCAGACGCGCCTGGTAATAGCCCCCTGTTTTAGAGTTTGGACATCACAACTGGCCAGCATTCATGTTAAAACAGAGATCGTAAGACTGACAGAACAGACTCTGTGGCAATAAGATACCAAATTATAAACAGGACCCAAAGCCATGCTAGGAAAGGGTAAGTCAGGCACCCCACACTTAGAGAATAAACTATGTTCTAACAGCCACAAGGCTTTCTGTTTCTCTATTAGCCAAACACACACTAGCCTTGGGATAGGCAGTATTAAAACAATTGCAGCTCCACTAGGTGCCGACTAACTGACTCTGTTTCACCAGCCATAACAGCGGTGATTGGACAAGAGACTGATTTCGGTGACTTTCTCCTGATAAGAGACCACCGACCAGCTGACCCCGCCGACCAGCTGACCCGTTTATAGAGAGAGATGATGCATCTGCATGCCTTTGTGTCCTGAAAAGACCTTTTGCCATAAAGGCCCTAATTGTAAGATGTGTAAATGTTAAGTCTCCACCCCAAAGTGAACATGGGTCATATATTACATGCTTTGCTCAATAAGAGGGCATGTATCAGGACCGCCTTCATGAATATTCATAGCTCCTCCTGTAACCTGTTGAATATGTATGTTTAGCCAATCCCTTCAGCATAGCGCTCCTGCCCCAACCCCTCCTCCTTGGAAGTGCCTGTCTCTGGCCTTGGCTGGAGACAGATTCCCAGCCTCACAACCGTTTACAAGAAATAAAGCCTTCTCTTTTTCCAAATTTGTAAATTGTGTGTTTTTAAACTAACATGAATGACAGAAGGAAGGATGGCCTCTTCAAGCAAGGATGGTGAGGCAGTTATTTATATGGGGGAAAAATGGATTCTACCGTGGGTGGACTAAAGAGGAAATGTGAAAAAATAAAAAGTGAGAAACTGCTGGTAGTGAATCGGTGCAAGCGCCCTGGAGAAGAGACTTGGCAATATTTAGTAAAGTCAAACAGCACGAACCCTACTACTCCGCAAAGCTGCTGCAGGAACTGGCGGAACGAGGCCACAAAGGAAACCTTGCCGGAAAGGAAATTGCAGTATTGCTTGTGTGCGTGCGTCTGTTGGCAAAAAGCTGCTAATAACTTCAATGCCCATCTGCTATTGAATAAACCTGCTTTACTCCTACAATGGAATACCAAACTGCAGAAAAATAATTAAAAGAACGTATCTCATATTACAGGGGAAAAAATCAAGTTGCAGAAGCACATTCAAGTGCAGTTCCTGTAGTTTCAGAAAAGGCAAGCAGTGCGCTACCTGCGCTACTTACACACGTGGTACAGGAGTGAAAGGGGCAGGAGAGGGTTCCCAAGAATTCAGCGCCATCCGCCCAGGAAGGTGGGATTCCCAGCACGGAGAATCGATTGCTATCGTCTGCGGTCCCGCGGGCACGATGGAGCGCTCCTACTGTACTCTCCACTTTTGGTGTATTTGGAACGTTTCATGCCGTATTAAAATAAAACATGGCTAAGCTGGTTGTGGGGTGGCGGTGTGGGATAAAATGGAGGGGTGCTGCAGCTGGGCGGTGAGCCCCCTGCACCTGTGCGCCTGGACGGGTTTGCTCGCGAGGGCCGGGGCGGGGCCGGGGCCCGGGACGTGGGTGGAGCCGGGACGGGGGCGGGGCCCTTCGCGGTGCCGTGAACTCTGCGGCCACCTCGCTGCGCAGGCGCTGTCGTGAGCTCCTCAGACGGGGCGGGGCGATCCGTAGGCAGGGCCTGACGCCGCAGTTCTCCTTGGCCGGAGCCTCAACGGATGGGCGGGGCGGATGGGCGGGGAGGGGCGGGGAGGGGGCGGGGCCGGGCAACCCGGAAGGTCCGGTGCCCGAGCCACCTACCTCGCTGGGACCCGGGTCTTGCTGTTCCCTGCTGGCCTCCTGCCCAAGCGACTGCGGCCAGGATGGGCCGGAAGGTGACCGTGGCCACCTGCGCACTCAACCAGTGGGCCCTTGACTTCGAGGGCAATTTTCAAAGGATTTTAAAGAGTGAGTCTGGGGCGGCGGGGGCACCGGTTTGGGGTGGCGCACGGGTACCGTGGCTGGGCCCAGACTTGCCCGTGGCGTGCTCACAGCCTTGTCCTGGGAACCTCGCGGCCCTGGGCATGGGATCAGGTGAGATAATGGGCAATGACCCCGCCAGTGGTACGTGCTCAGGTCCTCGTCGGGAAGTGAGTGTTTATAGTTCCTGGGGACAAGCGATGTACAAGGCGGGGTTAAGAAAAGTCTGGAGGTTTAGGCGGGAGGCCTGGGGATGTACCCGTGTTCTGATATCTCTGGGGTCCCGTGGCTGGGGCTGAGCTGCCCATTCTCGGAGATATCTAAGTTGGACAGAATGGCTGCCCACTGGCGGGGATGGTGTGCAGAGAACAGAGATTGATGGTCTCTGGTCCCCGTGGGCCTTCCTGGTGGGTGCGCATTGGGAGAAGGCATCCCAGAAAGGGGAGTAGAAAAAGACGCCTGTCATCCCAGCACTTTGAGGGGGTTGGGGGGGTGGAGATCACCTGAGATCAGGCGTTCAAGACCAGCCTGGCCAACATGGTGAAACACCGCCTCTACTAAAAATACAAAAATCAGCCGGGTGTGGTGGCCTCGAAGATAGGGTGTGGTTGTTGAAAGGTCACCATCTAATTTTCGTTCATACGGACGCACCGTGGAGGATGAAAAGTTAAACTATTACACCTGCACCTAAATGGGCAAGCCTGCAGGTGTAGTCAGGTTGCAGCTTGTCTTGCACTGGTCTGCTGACTGCAAGAGCCTTTGCCAGAAACAATAGAAACAGAATGCTTCGAGAGATGGCATCTAATCAGTATGTGCCCTGGATTATTATTATGATTATTATTATTTGACATGGACTCTCACTCTGTTGCCCAGGCTGGAGTGCAGTGGTGCCATCTTGGCTCACTGCAGTCTCTGCCTCCTGGGCTCAAGCGATTCTCCTGCCTCAGCCTCCTGAGTAGCTGGGATTACAGGCGTCTGCCACCACGCATGGCCAATTTCTGTATTTTTAGTAGAGACGAGGTTTCACCATGTTGGCCAGGCTGGCCTTGAACTCCTGACCTCAAGTGATCCACCTGCCTTGGCCTCCCAAAGTGCTGGGATTCCAGGCATGAGCCACCGCAGCCAGTGGTTTTTTATTTTTTATTATTTTTTGTTAATATCAACCTGCTTTCACCTCATTTGCTCAGAGCAAATCCAGTTGGACTGAAGAAGGCTTGGTGGCCAGAGCTAAGTTTCCACTCTGCCAGCCTCTCCTCCCTAGGTGCTTGTTGGAAGCTGCTGCCCAAGACCAGTAAGCCAATGGTGCCTGACAGTGGCGCCAATGGTGCCTGACAGTGGCACCACTGCTGGATCGTAATCCTCCAAGTCCTTTTTCCTCTAGATGGTGTTGGGCATTTCCTTGTTAATAAACTACTAGGGTGTGACTTCTTCCTCTTCCTCTGCCTCCTCCATAGTGCTAAGGGTCAGCTCTGCAAGCCCTCCCTGTTTCTCATTTCCTGCAGATATAAGCAGGTATATGCAAGTATAAGCAGGTGCAGGCGTACTCATGTGTATACAGGTGTATACAGGTGTATGCTGCCCTCTGCTGCCAGGCTGTCAACAGGAAGCCTGACTGCATCCGGTCTGGGAAAGCACAGAGCATTTTTGTTGTTTGTTTTTTGTTTTTAGCCTACCTACTGCAGCAGGTTATTTCATCTGTCTTTGAATGTATAGGTGCTGAAATTGCTCCATTTTCTTTTTCTCTCTGTACTTATAGGTATTGAAATTGCCAAAAACAGAGGAGCAAGATACAGGCTTGGACCAGAGCTGGAAATATGGTGAGAACAGACACAGACATCCTGGGGTGGTCAGCTAGCGATGCCAGCATCAGCTTTCCCCACCTGAGAAGGCAAGGAAGGAGCAGGGACAGTCCTGAGAGATGTGGACACGCCACACCTGCTGTTGGGCCTGGTTAATGCCATTGAACACCTGAGCAAGGGCAGGCCCAGGGAGGCTGAATAAGTCTAGATTCCCATGTTGAGTAATTAAAAGAACTGACTTTTACCAGATTAAGGCCAATTTCAAAGTTGGGCTGCTTCTGTGTTACCACTGCCCTTTTGCTGTGGTCTGAATGTTTGCATCCCTGCAAAATTCATATGTTGAAACCTAACCACGAGGTGATGGAATTAAGAGATGAGGCCTTTGGCAGGTGATTGAGTCATGAGGGTGGAGCCTTCATGAATGGGATTAGTGCCCTTACAAGAGAGGCCCAAAGGAGCTTGTTGGCCCCTTCTACCATGTGAGGACACAGAGAAGGAGAGAACCAGTCCTCACCAGATACCAAATCTGCCAGCGCTTTGATCGTGGGCTTCCCAACCTCCAGAACTGTGAGCAATACATTTCTGCTGTTGATAAATTACCCAGTCCAAGGTGTTTTGTTATAGCAGCCTGAAGGACCAAGACATCTTCCCAGGTTTTCATTCCGTGATCTCAGAATCTTTCCACAAGCAAGCATAGGTCGTCTTTTCTTATATGCCTTTTTGTAAAAATCTGGAAAACTGATTGCTTATTTCCCTTCTTGTCCCTTGAAAACAAACAAACAAACAAACAAACAATGAGTAGCCACAATGTAAGTCTCTTGTAAGCAATAGTCTTTTCTCATTTTGGATGTCAGCTGCCATCTGTGCTCTGCTAGTTTCCCGTTGGTCTTTAGGCCTCTGACCCGTTGTGGAATCTGGAAGTCGCTCTTCAGTCTTTGTCCCCTGCCTTAGTGTGTGTTCTTGCTTCTGGACTTAGAGTAAGCAGGAACTGTCTTCTCTTAGGAGGTTTTGTGTGAGTCCAGAGGTATCTTTCTCTAAGTCCTTGCAAGTTCCTTTCCTTCATTAGGTTGATTTCTCTCCTTAGAATACCACCTTCAGATAGGGCTGTTTTTCCCATAATATCCAAGAATGTTTACTTTGTTCTTTAATTTGTCTTCATTTGATTGATTCTTTAAGGAATTCTTCACCTCAGTGCCAAGGGATCTAGGGTTCTGGGTTGTCTGATATCACAAAGCTTCGATCCTCTCCTGGCCCCATGGCTGCATCTTCTCCTGGGCTGGACTCAAGGCCTGATCATCTCGTGAGCCTAACCTCTCCTGGGCTGGTTTGAGGGCCTGATCCTCATGTCCTGTCTGCTGCTTGCCCTGGAGGAGCTGCAGTGGTGACAGCCCAGTCCCCCTGCCTGATGTTGCCCAGATGCTTAGAGTTTACGTCTTCTTTTCTTTCTTCATCCTAGTCTCTCTTCTATAAAAGTTGCATCCACCTCTCTCTTTCCTCCAAATATGGAGCTGTTTCATTTTAAAAGTGGGAGGATGTCTAACTGAAGGCCGCTGGGATGGAATATTTGCATCCAGCAGGGACAGGGGCCCAGCTGAGCAGGTCTCCACATAGCTTACAACCTGCCGAGCAGGCTCCTATGAAATATTCCAACAACTTACAGAGAGGAAACCGAGGCAGGAGAGGAGGGACATCACTTCACTGAGCACACCGCCTCTTGTTCTTACTGGTTAGAGGTCCAGCACCTGATACACAGGGAGGGCCCAGTGGCTCTAGTGCAGGCTGACTTGTGGACCAGAGACCCTCTCACCTAGAAAAGTCAGCTGTTTCCTTTGAGCCGGTGCTGGAAGCTTTGGAAAGGGAAAGCTACCACCCAAATGGCCCCAGGACCAGCCCCTGCTGCTGACCCGCCGAAGGGGTGAGAGGCCTCTGGTCGCTGGACACCATGCAGCAGGACGTGTGGTGTTATGACGTTATTTGGTTTCACATGAGGGCCAGGACGCCAACAGGGCGTGAAAACCCATGAAACCGATCCGTTGGAGGAGAAAGGACATCTCAGGACTCCGTTCCCTACTGGGGCATCTCCTGGATGCCTTTTCTGTCTGAGAACTGGGCTTTTCCTCTTAGCAGAGCCAAGGCAGACAGCAGTGCTTTCCCAGATACTGAAAGTCACAATTGCTGGTTTTGGGGTTTATGCAGGTGTGTGTGAGGTTTGCCGGGCATTTGAAGTGTGCCTTCCAGGCTGATGTGTAGTAGAAAGGAGAACTTCTTGAAGAGTTATAAGTGTTCCACAAATACTCTATATTTTATTATGGGAACCCCAATACTAAGAAACCCAGCCTTTGCATTTAATGACACTACGGATTATTGAATTAATTCCTGTGGCTGCCGAAACAGATAGAAACAAACTAGAGGCTTAAAGCAACAGAAATTTCTTCTCTCACAGTTCAGGAAGCCGGAAGTCCAAAATCAGGATGGCAGCAGGGTCTGGCTCCCTCTGAAGGCTCTTAGGGAGGGTCCCTCGTGCCTTTCCCAGCTCCTGGTGGTTCCAGGTGCTCCTTGGCTTGTGGCCTCATTGCTCCCGTCTCTGCCTCCGTCCTCACGTTGCCTCCTCATGTTCTCCTTGTCTCTCCTTTCCTTTCTCTTACAAGGACACTTGTCATTGGATTTAGGCCCCCCTGCAAAAGCCAGGGTGATCTCATCTTGGGATACTTAATTTAGTTACATCAGCAGACTCTTCTTCTAAAATAAGGTCACCTTCGCAGGTTTCTAAGGTTGGGATGTGGACAGACCCTTTTGGGGTCCATCATTCAGCCGACTACAAGCCCCTGTAGCAAGAAACGCAGGGGCAGCTTTGTGGGTGGTTTTTCTGAATGGTTATTAGTGATCTTCTTTGCCAAAGAATGGATTTCTGTGGGTCCAGCTTTGTTTCTTTGAGGTTCTTTTCTTGTAGATCAGTGTCATTTGGGCCATATTAATGGTTACAAGGAAACCCAAGGGCAGGCACTTCCTGATATGAGAGTTTTTTTGTAGTAACTTAAAACTCAGAGAGAGAAGCAGGGGCCGTGCTCTTCACTTTCAGTACAGCACATCTGGCTGTGGCAGTGGGTCTTATGCTGGCTGCTCATTGGAATCACCTGGAAGGCTTTGAGAAAACACCTGAGCCCCGGCCCCCAGACACGTTCAGACTGGACTGGCCTGGCCCACAGGCCCTGCCCCTCCCCGGTCACCTGAGTTGTTTCTGGAGCTCACTTTCTCACTTCTCTGCAGCGGCTACGGATGTTGGGATCATTATTACGAGTCGGACACCCTCTTGCACTCGTTTCAAGTCCTAGCGGCCCTTCTGGAGTCTCCCGTCACTCAGGACATCATCTGCGACGTGGGGATGTAAGTGCCAGTGTGAGTGTGGAAGGGCAAGCCCGGGACAAAGGCAAGCTCAAGGGCGTGACCCACCCAACCGGCCTCCATCCAGGGTATGGAACATCCACGTGTCCAGGGATACGAAAGCCCTTATGCTTGAAAAGTGGGTTTTGTTCCTATCTCAGCCCCGTAAGCCACCTCATTTTCCCTGCAAGGAGGGAGCTCCTGGAAGCAGGATGTGTCAGTTCTTCCAGAAAGTCCTGTGCACACATCAGCAGACTCTGCACAAAGGGGAATGCAGCATTCACCCCACCCCGTGCAGAGAGTTTGACTCACATCGCAGGGAGCCCTGGGGCTCGTTCCATGTCCACATGTTGCCACATGGTTCCCATGTCCTAGGCTGCATATGTGTAGCTCCACAAGGAGGGCCTCTGCATGCTCCATGCTGGTGTCTGTGCTGTGCCCTGCATAGCTGGTCCCCTATGGAGGCCTCTGCTGGCACTGTGCTGGTGTCTGTGCTGTCCCTGCATAGCCGCCCGTATGGAGGCCTCTGTGTGCACTGTGCTGGTGTCTGTGGCGCACTCTACATAGCTGTCCCCTATGGAGGCCTCTGCATGCTCCATGCTGGTATCTGTGCTGTGCCCTGCATAGCCGGTCCCCTATGGAGGCCTCTGCATGCTCCATGCTGGTGTCTGTGCTGTGCCCTGCATAGCCGGTCCCCTACGGAGGCCTCTGCTGGCACCGTGCTGGTGTCTGTGCTGTCCCTGCATAGCCGCCCGTATGGAGGCCTCTGTGTGTACTGTGCTGGTGTCTGTGTTGTGCCCTGCATAGCCGGTCCCCTGTGGAGGCCTCTGCACATGCTGTGCTGGTGTCTGAGCCCTGCTTTGAATAGCCGGCTCCCTATGGAGGATGCTGTGCTGCACTCTTCATAGGTGGTCCCCGATGGAGGCCTCTGCGCACACTATGCTGGTGTCTGTGCTGTGCCCTGCATAACCGTCCCCTGTGGAGGCCTCTGTGTGCGCTCTGCTGGTTGTCTGTGCCGCACTCTGCATAGCCGTCCCCTATGGGGACATGTTCTGCTGGTGTCTGCCGCGCTCTGCATCACCATCCCCTGTCACTGAGCCTCGCATCGAGTCCTTTACGTCTCCTTCAGCCCCGCCTCATCCGGCATGGACGTGGCACCTCGACTTGCTTCTTCTTTGGCATCTGCCTGGCACATACTCTCCCGCCACTCGCGTGTGACCCTCACCGTGACATTTGTGGAGTGGGGCCTCTTCTAAGCAGCACATGGATGGGAGTTTTAGTGCTCTGTTCACATGGATGATGCTGATTGGTCCTGTGGACTCTCTTAGTTTCCCTTTGCTGCTGTGAGGAATTTCCATGGACACAAAACACACAAGCAACACCAGTCTTTTATCTAATGGTTCTGAAGGTCAGAAGTAAAGGGATCAGTGGGTCAGCAGCAAGCCTGGTTCCTTCCGGAGACACTCCAGGAGGATCTGTGTCCCTGCCTTCTCTAGCTTCCCTGGCCTATGGCCCCTCCCAGCTGTGACATCACCCCGACCCCCACTTCTGTTGTCGCAGCTCCTCCTCTGACCCTCCCTCTTATGGGGACCCTTGCCATTATGCTGGCTGGCCCAGATTGTCCAGAATCATCTCCCATCTCAAGGCCTGTCACCTCATCACCCCTGCAACGTCTCAGGTAACATAACACAGTCGCAGGCTCCAGCAGTTAGGATGGGAACATCTTTGAGGGGCTGAGAGTCAGAAGACCACAAGGACTTACTCTATTCACTTCACCAAGTTTTCTACTCATTAGGTTTTCTTTTTTTTGTTTGTTTTTGTTTTTGTTTTTGTTTGTTTGAGACAGATTCTCACTCTGTTGTCCAGGCTGGAGTGCCATGGTGCAGTCCTGGCTCACTGCAGCCTCGACCTCCTGGGCTCAAGTGATCCATCCACCTCAGCCTCCTGAGTACCCGGAACTACAGGTGCACACCAGCACACCTGGCTAATTTTTTTTTTTATTTTTTGTAGAGACAGGGTCTCGCTATGTTGCCCAGGCTGGTTCTTTTTGAGTTTTGTCTTTTTGTTGGTTCATTTTTGCTCAAACTTTTCCTCTGCTGACTTTGAATTCATAATCCTCTTTTCATTTTTCTACTTTTTACACTTAAAATTGCAACCATCATATTTGAAGGTATTTTTTCTTTTGAAATCTAGCGTTTTTCTGGATTGGAGGCTCCATTGAACAAAACAAGAGTTTTATCATAATGTCATTGATAACTTCCATCCTGCATTGTTTCTTCAAACGATCCTCCAGGAAGAGGGTGCTGAGTTGGGTTCCCACCCTCTGTGGTTGGAGGTGCACCATCCTTAGTTCTGCTCCACAAGGGGTTCGCTTTTATAAACAAAATAAAAAAACAGAGTGGTGAATAATTTTTTTAAAAACGACTGTCTTATTTATTTGCTTTGCTCACTTACTGAGTTGAACTTTTTTTTGTTTGTTGGTGATTTATAACACTCTTCGAGAGTTACCTGGTTTTTTGCCTACAACTGTTTGTGCCTCATTTATTTTGAGTCCTTTATATGTGAAACATGTCAGTCCATTCCCACGTAAGGTAAAAATCCTTTTCCTGGTGCATTGTTTGGTGTGTGACTTTGTTTTACGTGTTCAGTGGTAAAATGGTCACGTAGTGAAAGCGCTGCCCTGATCTGCTTTAGTTTGTTTCTGAGTTTGTTCTAGTGGCTTACTCCACTTAGAGATCAGATATTCACGGAGGGCCCGTATTTTATTTAGAACATCTGTTTCTCTCACACTCTGAGCACACTTTGTCTAAGTGAGAACAAGTTTGTGTTCGTCAGGCATCTTCCATGGCAAGAACAGGAGCAAGAGAGAGAGGGGTGAGGTGCTACACACTTTTTTATTTATTTTTATTTATTTCTTTTTGAGACAGAGTCTCGCTCTGTCACGCAGGCTGGAGTGCAGTGGTGCGACCTCAGCTCACTGCAACCTCTGCCTCCCGGGTTCGAGCGATTCTCCTGCCTCAGACTCCCAAGTAGCTGGGACTACAGGCATGCACCACCACACCCGGCTAATTTTTGTATTTTTAGTAGAGACGGGGTTTCATCATGTTGGTCAAGCTGGTCTTGAACTCCTGACCTTGTGATCTGCCTGCCTCAGCCTCCCAAAGTGCTGGGATTACAGGCATGAGCCACTGCACCCAGTCGCTACACACTCTTAAAACGACCAGATCTCATGAGAACCCACTCACTCACTGTCAGGGGAACAGCACGGAGGGGACGGTGCCAACCCGTTCATAAGAACTCCACCCCCACCAAGCCCCACCTCCAATGCTGGGGATTACAGCTGGACATGAGATTTGGTGGGGTCCTGGATCCAGAACACATTGGAGAGGAACAGAAGCCATGATGGAGTGAGTCGCTTGTGGTGGCCGCAGCCAGGACCGGGTCAGGCAGTGGTGCCCCTGCATGCATCTTGCCCTTTCTTCCCAATTTTTGGGAAGAAGAATCAAGGCTGGTGTCAACCAGAAATAAAATTCTAAGACGCTCCCAACCTTTTGAATGAACCGCTTCTCTCAGAGGGGCCCTCCAAGGTTAACCTGAAAGACTGGTTCAGGCCATGACGGGGAGTCGGGGGTGATCGGGGGTCGGACAGGCCTCATTTACCCTCCTCCCTTTTGGAAAAGCCGACCAGCATGAGCATCAACACAGACCTTAAGTCTCATAAGAAACATTTACAGTCTGTTCTATCTGAAGCCTGCTACTTGGAGGTTTCATCTACATCATAAAACTTCGGTCTTCACAACCCACTATCATAACCCAGACATTCCTTCTGTTGATAATAACTCTTTCAACCAATTGCCAATCAGAACTGTTTAAATCCACCTATGGCCTGGAAGCCCGTCCCTGGCCCCCTCGAGTTGGTCCCACCTTTCCAGTTCAAGCAGTGCCCATCTCATATGTATTGAGTGACGTCTTCTGTCTCCCTGAAATGTGGACAAGCAGGCTGTGCCCTGACCACCGCGGGCACGTGTGGTTAGGACCCCCTTGGGCTGTGTCAGGAGTGTGTCCTTCACCTGGGCAAAATAAATGTTCTAAATGGACTGAGACCTGTCTCAGATACTTTTGGGTTCACACCGGTTACTTAGCCAGTGGCAAAAGGCTGGAATCGGAACTCCACACCATCCACGTTAGGTTTTTCTTCCCCCAAAACACTTTTGCTGTCGGATCACACCCCTGGCAGGCGCCTGTGCTTCTCTTCGACACTGCCTCCTCTCAGCGCCCCTGTGAGGGTCATCTTCCCCTTGTGCTGCCCTGCTCTGGCCCGAGCCTCCTGTCAGGTCACTCTGGTCCCCACTCGAGTGCCCCCAGCCAGGCCGCCCTCTCCTGCTGTGGTCCCCTCATCTGCAGGGGGAGATGATAGGGTGTTGGTGAGGTGATGGGAGCATGAAGCCAAGA
Source organism: Pongo abelii (assembly GCF_028885655.2). Taxonomy (NCBI): domain Eukaryota; kingdom Metazoa; phylum Chordata; class Mammalia; order Primates; family Hominidae; genus Pongo; species Pongo abelii. The sequence goes on along the minus strand of NC_071994.2, from coordinate 3,498,722 downwards.
CCCAGTCCTGAGAAAGGGCCAGCCCGGAGCAGCAAATGGAGGGGTTCCACCTGTCCCAGGTGGTGGGTGGAAATGAGCTCAGGGCGGACAGGTGCTGAAAAGTGGATGCCTAAGGTTAGCACAAGGCAATTCGGAGGGAGAAGGGGAGGAGGCAACAGAGGCTGGAACATTCCAGGAGGAGAGGGAAGAACCCTGTGGTGGAATGAATTTGCCCTTCATTGAGAAGAAGCTCCTCTAGGCTTAGAGTCGGTGCTGCCTGGGTGGCAGAACCATCTCGGCTCATTTTAGCTTTGATTTGAGGGTGCCACGGAAGAGCCTCGCAGTTCTCCAAAGGGTTCGGAGGAAGCTTCATATTAAAGTGAAATGCATGGTTCCAGAGCTGCAGCCGCTGCCTCCGCATGCTCTGTGTTTTCATAACCGGGCAGACACGCGTGTACCTCCCCTCTCTCCTGCAGGCCTGTAATGCACCGGAACGTCCGCTACAACTGCAGAGTGATATTCCTCAACAGGTAGGCTCCCTGCCCCCACCCCGGGAGGGTGACTGGGGCCTCTCCCTGGCTCTCAGCCGAGGGCTGCTAGGACCTGTGCTGGTGCCCTGGGGACCTATTACTAGGAAGCTGTTCTGGAAGTGCCTGGGCTCAGTGGAGGCCGATGCACCAGGCAGGTGATCCGGGTGCCTTTGCTTCTCTGGGTCTCAGCCACCACCAAGGCAGGCATCATCAGATATCAGAAAGAGAGAGATGCAGAGGCTGGGGGTGTGGGGACACAGGTCTTTGTGGCCTGGAAGCCAGTCCAGGTGAGCAAGTTCCCTTGGAGCACCTGGTCACCAGCTGCTGGGGAGGTGCACACCTGCTGGGGCTTAGCTGCTTCATCGTTGACAGTCAGAAATGGATGCAGACATGGGGACCCGAGTCATAGAAAGCGGAAGCCCAGAGAAGGAAAGAGATTTGCTCGGGGCCCCGTTCTCAAGCCGACTCTGCACGACATCACCTTGTCCCTTGGTGGCACTGAGCACCGCGAGTGGCACGTTCATCTCAGGAGCCCAGTGTGCACGGCCCTGTTCCCCTGTCTGCAGGAAGATCCTGCTCATCAGACCCAAGATGGCCTTGGCCAACGAAGGCAACTACCGTGAGCTGCGCTGGTTCACCCCGTGGTCGAGGAGTCGGTGAGTTGGGTGTCTGACCGCTCCTGGGATGTGCGTTAAGCACCTCCGCTGTGTGTAGCCTTGGGTCCTGATCATGGGAGTGTTACTGGTGGAGGGTGTCCAGGTTCTTGACATTTTGAACAAAGAATGGGACAAGAAGCACAAACAAAGCAAAAAAAGAATGAAGCAACCAAAGGAGAGAGTGATTGAAAATGAAAGCCCTCTCCACAGGGTGGGCGTGGTCCCAGCAGGGGCTCAGGGCGCGGTTACACAGTGTTCTGGGGTTTACATATCCTCTAGAGGCTTCCCATCGGTTACTTGGTATGCGCCCCATGTAAATGAAGAGGCTGAAGTGAAGTTACAAAGTTATTTACTTGGTGTACGCACTATGCAAATAAAGAGGGTGTTTCCTGTCTGAAGTAGTTACAAAGTTATTTACTTGGTCTTAGAAAGCTGGGGTTTTGGGCCAGGCGTGGTGGCTCACGCCTGTAATCCCAGCACTTTGGGAGGCCGAGACGGGCGCATCATGAGGTCAGGAGATCCAGACCATCCTGGCTAACACGGTAAAACCCTGTCTATACTAAAAATACAAAAAAAATTAGCCAAGCGTGGTGGCGGGCGCTTGTAGTCCCAGCTACTTGGGAGGCTGAGGCAGAGTCAAGATTGTGCCACAGCACTCCAGCCTGAGCGACAGAGTGAGACTCCGTCTCTCAAAAAAAAAAAAAAAAAAAAAAAAAGCTGGGGTTTTTCTGTTTGATTTAGTTCTAGGAAGTGCTTAGGTTCCCTACCCCCAGACCCTATTCTACCTCAGCAGTGTCCCAGATAACGACTAGCTGGGGCCGATGGTGCAGGCAGTAAAGGAATTTACCAAGACAGTTGTAGGTAAAGAGAGGCAGATTTATTAGAGAAAGTATGAAAGTATGTTGCAAGATTGCAACAGGCAGCACAGCAGAGAAGGTGCTGTCTGCAGAGAGACAGGGGCTGGAGGGAAGTTCTATAGCATTGTGCTGGAGGGGGCTACACTGGGGATGAGGTAGAACTGTGGGGGCAACTGCGGAAGGAGGTCGTTGTGCCTGTGGAGGTCATTGTGCCCTCAGAACAACTGTTCATTGTTCTCCACATCTGGGGCCCCATACTCATTGCTTCCTTATTTGATCAGGCCTCTGCAAGTAGAAGATGCACAGAAACATGGACTAGGGTCTCCATCCCCTGGTGCCAGTCCCTTATATGCCTGATTTGATGCTGCTGATTAAATTGTAGCCAGGTTCAGCACAGATCACGTGGAACTCTCAGTCATCAATCAGGGATATCAGTCATGTTAGGTGAAGTGCCACTTCCATCTCGAATGATACTGAATGTCAGGTTTCACATCTTCACCCAGTTGATGTTTGGGTCTTTTTTCATCATGAGGCATCGGCCATGTGTGTCCTCGGGCATTTACTGGCATAGCTGGCCTCCCCACAGATGCTCCCAGTTGTGACAACCAAAAATGTCCCCAGACATTACCAGATGTCCCCTGGGGGGCAAAATTGCCCCAGTTGAGAAATTCTACTTTCTATTTTTATTACAGTTATTTCTGTTTTTTATTGTTGTTGTTGTAAATGGACTCTTTAATATTATATTTTTAAGTGGTTAATATTTTTATATAGGAAAACTTGATTTTTATGTTGCTTTTGTAATTGACTACTTCATTAAATTCTCCTATTGTGTCTGTTGGTTAGTCTGTTGATTTTTGTAGTTTTTCTTTTAAGTTGAACTTATATAATATACACTGAATTTTCCTTTTCCTTTCCAGTATTTACACCTCTTGGTTCGTTTTCTTAACTTTTGTTGGCCAGCATTTCTAGAACAATGTTCTAGATCATTTCTGGAGCAAAATTCTTTGCTAATGGGCAGTTTTGTCTTTTTCCCGACTTTCCTTGGAAAGCTCTTCAAGTTTCTGCATTTGATCTGGGGCTTATATCTGTCTCTAGCTAGTCTTACTTCAGGTTTTTAAAAATTGAGAATGGATGTTGAGTTTATCCCATGTCTTTTTAGCATATGTTGAGGTGAAGATAAAGTAAATCTTTGTTTTCTAATTTCTCCAGAAAAAAAGCGCCATCTTTTGATCCCCTAGGCTGAGCACCTACACTCAGCCACTTGGAGTTTCACTTAACACGTGCCCCCATCCTCAGCCTCTAGACCTCAAGACCACCCCTTTCCCTGTCCCCTGTCTCCCAAGCCTAGTGTTCTGGTGCCCAGGCTCTGTCTGGTGCACTCTGGTCCCTAGTGGGATGATGTGCTGGGCCCGGGAGGTGGTCCAGGTGTGGTCTGCTTCTGGCTCTGCCTCACCCCGCCCTCTAGAGCCTGGTGCTGCCAGACACAGGCTGCAAGGTCTCCATGGGTGGACGGCTTTGCTTCTCGTGGCCACTCTCTTCTACAGGCTCCAAGGCTATAATTTCATCCTCTCTGCCAGCAGAGGCGGAGAGATGTCTGTTGCTGCTCCCTCGCGGTTCACTTTCTGTCTTGCAGGTGGAATCCTTGCCCGCTCTTGTCTGCCACTCACTCCTTTGCTGCTTTGCCGTTTCTGACTCCAGGGCAGTTCCGGAACCGGAATGACCCTCACAACTGAAGCTATTAATATGCCGGATACAATATGTCTGCATTTATGTCTCATTTTCAAATGTGCACCACTGAGCTGGCAGGAAAGTACAGAATACATTGAGCCTAAAAACAGTGAAACCGGAGACCCTGGGAAATGAGGGTAAGACCCTGGGCGCAAAGCTGGCTTTTGCTCCAAGGGTTTCCTACGCCTGGAGACCTTGAGCTTTATTGTTGATAACTTCATGGAACTGGAGGTGGGGGGGTGGGCAGGAGATCCAACAGGAGACACCTCCAAATGCTGTAGCTATAGATGGCTCACACTAAAACCGTGACTGAGACATAAGCCCACTGCGCAGAGAGGAAAGGCTGAACACATGCCTCCCTCAATCTGGTGCTTGGTGGAGGGGGAGAAATGTTGCCTAGAAATTGACAGCCTTTGTGCTGGAAACCTCCCTACCTGTGTAGTATAATAAGACTCAGGAGAAGAAGTTAATTCCATGTGGACCCAAGATGAGTTCAGGAAGTGTCCAGTCTCCAGGCAACAGACCTTCCAGAAGTTACTGTAGCACCTGTAGGAGCTGGGCACAGGCAAACAGACGTCTCTCTGGAGAAATTCACCTTCAATCCAGGCTGCTTCGAATTTCTAGACGTGACATTTAAGGAAAATGAGAAGCTCAGAGTCCAATCATAAAACGTACAAGGAAATAAGGCACAATGAGTCAGAACAGCAAAAAAAATACAGTAGACGCAGATGTGAAAGCTCAACACAGAATGGAAAATAAGTGTTCCTAATACACTGAAGTAAATCAATGAGAAGCTCAAAAGGTAAGAAGCAGCCAATCAGAATTAGAAAAAGAACCAAATAATAATGTGAATGAATAACACGTAAGTTAAACATAGTTGAATAGAAAGGTAGGGAACTGAAAGATAGACCTCTCCCTGCAATTATCCAGAATTTAAGCCTTAAAGAAAATCTGATGAAAACCTAAGAGACATTAAGAAACATGAGAAAAGGGTGAAAGTGGATACCAAGGGTGGAATGCCTGTCTCAGAAGGAGATAATGGAGGTTATAGAGAAGAGGTGGTATTTGAAAGAAAATGGAAGCATCCACAGAATATTAAAAGATGCTGTTCTCAGATACACTAACTGCAACAGATCTCAACAGGATAAACAAATAGAAATTCACAGCTAGAAACATTCTTGTGAAACCGCAGAACGCTAAAGACACAGAGAAATTCTCAAAAGTAGCCAAAAGGGAAAAAGACAAATCACCCGCAAAGATTCAGCAGCTGGAGCAACTCCTGCTTCGTAGCGGCGAAGCCTGGAGCCAGGAGACAGTGGCTGGAAAAAAATCCAAGGAGGGAGTCACCGGCAGCCGGGAATGTTAGAATCAGCAAATGCATCCTTTAACAACAGGGACAAAATCAAGACATTTTTACACAAGCAAAAACATTTTATCATTAAAAGACTCAATGGAAATTCTGAAGGTGTACGTTAGGCAGAAGGAAAATCATCCTAGCAGAAGCCTCGAAATTTCAAAAGGATTGGTGAAAAAGGATATTGATAAATTTGTGGATACGTGTCAACAAATGGGACTGTACGAAACATAATGTCTGGTGTGTAGTAGATTTAGGCCAGCCCTAAATCGCTGCATAGCTGTGCACGTAAATTAGGGCAATGCTCCATAGGAGGGTAAAGATAAAGATACTGATCAATTTTTGACTTTAGGTGAAAGAAACAGAAAATTTCTAGGGTAGCCACTAAAAGAAAAGATATAGAACATATGATTGTCAAAATAGCAGGCAGAAGAAAAAAGCGTAAAAGGAAGTGAGTTCTTTAAAAGTCCAGTAGAAAAAGTAGGACTCAGAGATAGCACATAAGACAGAATAAATCTGTCAGTAATCACTACAAATAAAAATGGATATAATAATTTGATTAAAGGACAGAGGTCATTATTCTAGATTAAATGAAAATCCAGGAATAGGCTAAAACCATATTGTAATTAACAATACATTTTGGCAAGTTTGCTGGATGATAAAACCAACCAAAAGCCAGGTTCATTTCATTTACCAGCAACATTCAGTCAGAACGTGTAACTTTAAGAAAGATACCATTTATGATAGCAACAAAAGTGCTTATGGATAACTATAACCAGAGATGTGTAAAAAAGTGAGACAGGAAAAAGTGATCAAATTTTATGGGAGGGCTCAGTAGTGACTGAGCTAAATGGAGATTGCCTGTGTGTGTGAAAAGGAAGGCACAGTGTGAAAAGCATTCATCTCCCCTAAGTTGATCTATGGATTCAGTGTAGTTTCCATAAGAATCTGAACAGGAAATTCAATAAACTGGCTCTAATATTTCCAGGGAAGAGCAAAAGTCCACGAATAGCTAAGATACTCATGAAGACCAAAAGAAAGGCCAGGTGTGGTGGCTCATGCCTGAAATCCCAGCACTTTGGGAGGCCAAGTTGGTCAGAAGTTCAGGATTCGAGACCGGCTCAGAAGTTCGAGACCAGCCTGGGCAACATGGTGAAACCCCCTCTCTACCAAAGAAAATACAAAAATCAGCTGGGCGTTGTGGTGTGCACCTGTGGTCCCAGCTGCCGAGACCAGCTTGGTTGTGGAAACCCTAACCCCGTGGCGCTAGAGGAATTAAAGACACACACAGAGAAATGTAGAGTGTGGAGTGGGAATCGGGGGGCTGACAGCCTTCAGAGCTGAGAGCCATGAACAGAGTTCTACCCACGTATTTATTGACAGCAAGCCAGTGATAAGCATTGTTTCTTTAGATTATAGATTAAAACAGGAAACACATGGATGGGCTCTGGCTAGTTATCTGCAGCAGGAACACGTCCTTAAGGCACAGATCACTCATGCTATCGTTTGTGGTTCAGGAACGCCTTAAGCGGTTTTCCACCCTGGGTGTTCCTTGCCCTCATTCCGGGAAACCAACAACCTTCAGCGTGGGCATCCTGGCCATCATGAGCATGCCACAGTGCTGCAGAGATTTTGTTTATGGCCAGATTTGGGGGCCTGTTCCCAACACCAGCTACCTGGGACGCTGAAGTGGGAGGATCACTTGATCCCATGAGGTTGAGCCTGCAGCAAACTGTGATCGTGCCACTACACTCTAGCCCAGAAGACAGAACAAGACCCTGTCTCAGAAAAAAAAAAAAAAAAAAAAAGACATGTGTTAGTCCGTTTTCATGCTGCTGATAAAGACATACCCAAGACTGGGTAATTTGTAAAGAAAAAGAGCTTTAATAAACTCACAGTTCCATGTGGCTGGGGAGGCCGCACAATCACGGCAGAAGGTGAAAGGCGTGTCTTACATAGCGGCAGACAAGAAAGAATGAGAACCAAGTAAAAAGGGAAACCCGTTATAAAATCATCAGATCTCCTGAGACTTGTTCACTACCACGAGAACAGTGTGGGGGAACCTGCCCAATGATTAAATTATCTCCCACCAGTTCCCTCCCACAACATGTGGGAATTACGGGAGCTACTATTCAAGATTTGGGTGGGGACACAGCCAGACCATATCAGCGCCTGGGTTGAAGTACAAAGATAGGCAAGATTTGATGCAGGGAGCACTTCCAAGGAGACAGCAGCGCACCCTGGGGGCTCAGAGGTCCAGGCGATGCTCTGTTCCTTCACCTGGGTACTGTGTGCACTGGGCTTATTTTAATATCCTTTGATTACACATGTGTGCCTTTGTACTCTTTTGCATAACATATTTTGCAATAAGATGAATCCATAAAGGAAATCTGTGGCCAACCAGATTTTAGCACTTCTGCAGGAGCCAGCTTTTCCTGCTTAGGTGCCTGTGGGATGTCTCTTATTACTCTTGAGGTTCAGTAGCTCCAGCAAATGGCTTGGGGAGTCTCCTCATTTTTTATGATACCCTATAAGGTTTTTTGACTTCACATTCAGGTCTTCTTATTTCAGGAAAGTTTACCTATTTTCTGCTTCCAAAGGCTTTTGTTCTTTTGTTTCTGTTCTGTTCGTCAGGAACCTCTATTGCTGGCACATGACCTGTCTGTCGGCCTGCCTTATCTTTCATCTTCTTTCCAGCCATCACTGTCTTCGTTTATTTGCATTTTTTTCTGGCAGTTTGATTCCCCTGAATTTGTCTTCTCTGCAGTGCTCTTCACGGGGATCTATCCTATGCTTTGTTTTTCTTATCTGCAAGTATTTTAAGACTTTTCAAATTCTTTTCGTAGTTGTAAACTTATCTCCTGTCATTTATATGTGCTTTTGTTGAGAACTTTTATCAGTTGATGTTGTCTCTAGGATTTCAGAGCATAAGTGTGGGGCTCCTGTTCCTTCTTCCCCGTTTGTCTCGTGAACGCCTCAGTGTCAGGTGTCACACTGGGCCCTCTGGGATGGTATTCCTTTCATCCCCGTGGAAGGGGTGGCAGGAAGGTGAGGCTGGAGCCCACCAGAAGCAACTGTACATTTTGGGTCACTTAGAGAAAGCTGAGGTTTCTAATCCTCTTGGAGTTGTGCCGAATGATGACAAGAAATGGTCACGTTCACCATGCCCCTGCTTGCTTTAGTAAAGAGTACTTGGCAGGCTCAAGGAGCCATTCCAGGTTCCAGGTCCTCTTAGGAAAACATAACTAAGGCCTGGTCCTTGCCTGCAGAGAGCCATCCTCAAGGTGTGCGCTGGCCGTGGAGCACAGCTGCAGTGAGGAGCAAGGCTGGGTGTATGCCTGTCCCACTGGGTCTTTGGTCTGGTGCCCAGGGCATCTTTGCATGAGTCGAGGGAAAGGTGCAGATGAAGGGAGAGATGTTTGGACGGTTCCTGCGTTTAAAATGCATTTCGGTGCAGCAGCATCGCCGTCAACAGGCTACAAAGGGTGAATGGAGTGCTCAATATGGGATGGCGAGGCAGCCTGGAGTTCTGTAGGATATCTTCATGTCCCCGTTCCCTACGTGAATGAGGGGGAAAGACATCATTGACTCAGTTTCTCAACTTTTAACATTTCTTAAGTAAAGAGAACTACTAAAACCATGCCCAGAAGGCTCCTGGGAATTCTAAGAAAGCAAAAAGGAAACGGAGTTCCTTGCAGGTGGGAGTGATGCATCTCATAACAGCCTGTTGGAAGTCAAATGCGTGAACCGTGTATTTGAAGATTCCGCCTCTTGGTGGAGCTTCTTGGGACACCTTGCACTAAAGTTGGTATTAAACCCTCCTCCCGATTTCTCGAATTGAGAGCATCATTTTATTCCAGGGATGATATGGGTTTGTCATTGTGCTTCGGATTAATGCCACACAATTTTTCTGATTCAGTAACAACGATCAGGAATTCCACCCGGATTTCTCTATGGGGCAGTGTGGCCAGTTCTCAGCGAATCCCCTGTGACACATCTCTCAGAAAAGATGAACATGAGTGTGTGGGGAAACTGAGGCAGCCCGATGCTCGGAGAGCCCAGCCCACCACATGTCACGTAGTCTCCTCAAACCACCTTCATGCTCTTTTCTTTTTACCTTAACATGATTGTTTATTGCATTGGGAGGAACACTTGGCAGTTCCTTTGCCAGTTCATCAGTTCGGAGGGTTCAGTTTGAGTTTTGTTTAAATGTAGCTGCCATTCCTCATTTGTCCTGAGATGCTCATCCTCAGATCCTCGGTGTTTTCCTCTCCAGGCACACAGAGGAGTACTTTCTGCCTCGGATGATACAGGACCTGACAAAGCAGGTGAGTCCCTGGGTGTGGAGCCCGTTTTTCAGTCGGTTGTTGCTGTTCTCGGCCAACAGTGGACCGGGCGGGGCAGGAACCCTTTGGGGTCCAGGTAACGGAAGGCACCACAGTGCTCACAGGTCCAAAACAGACAAAGGAGGCAGGTTCCTATAGCGAGGGGGGTGGCGAGGCCAGGCAGCAGCCAGGGCGGCTCCTCCTTGCCTTGGGGCTGCTTTTCCTCCCTTCCCCCGCTCACACTGGCTTCCTCCTCTTCATTTCCTACTTGTGGCAGAAGACAGCCTTCTCCACCCCCAGGGGCTATGTTCCGATATTTAAGTGTTATCTAGACCGACAGCAAAATGCCCTATTCTCAATTTTGAATTCTAAGGGAAGGTGCCCTGGTGTCCCCTCTCAGCCACTGCCTTGTGGCTGGGAGTTGGGGCCGGGCTTCATCAGCACAGGGCAGCAGCTGCTTCAGTGTGATCACAGGACAGGGTCGCTTCAGAAACCGCTGGCCCCGATTGGCAGCCACATCGGTGTCTGTGACATTCTGCCCCTTGGCTGCTCAGAGTACAGGCGTCCCCTTCTTCCGCACATAGGCTCCTAAAGGCGCCTCTGCCTGGGACCACCCGGTGTCTCATGCACAGTCGCAGGGCACCCACCTCTTCGGAATGTGCGAGAGCCCAGAGCCAACTCCAGCTCTTGTGGCTGCAGGATGTCCGTGGCCCTAGGTAGTGCGTGGCCCAGACAGGGGGTGGCCAGCGAATCTCATGCACTCTTCTTTTCCGACTGCAGGAAACCGTGCCCTTCGGAGACGCAGTGCTGGTGACGTGGGACACCTGCATTGGAAGTGAGATCTGTGAGGAGCTCTGGACACCCCACAGGTCAGCCCCACGCCTCTGTGCTGTCCGATCGCCCACCTCACATGGGCCAGCTAGGAGGACCTGGGACTGCAGACGTCCTGGGGCCGTGGCCGTGGCCGTGGGCTGGGAGCTGCCATGGGGGAGTGCGAGGGGCCGCCCGGGAGGCTGGGTTGGAGGAGTCTGGTGGCCTCTTCTCTTCACCTGTCCCTGCCTGCAGCCCGCACATCGACATGGGCCTGGATGGCGTGGAGATCGTCACCAACGCCTCGGGCAGCCACCACGTGCTGCGCAAAGCCAACACCAGGGTGGATCTCGTGACTATGGCCACCGGCAAGGTAGGGGCTGGACCAGGGAGCGTGCGCCGCAGGGCAGGCACTGCATCTCGAGCACTCCTGCATCCTCAGTGCCCATCGCAGGGCTGGGCCCACACACGATGGACGTTCCGGGCTAGTAATTATGGCCTGGACTCAACTAGTGTGCCCTGCTGCCCTCCAGGGCTTCGCCAGCACAGCCCATCTCACCCGCGCAGCCACCCTATGAAGCAACCCTGTCACCCTCTGTGCTGTGACCAGGAACCGGAACGTGCTGCTTGTTCGTTGGCATCATGGCGGGGCATAGGGAACACCCGTACGTTTGCTGCTCCTGCTCTTGGGCGGCGAGACGTGCAAGGGGCGGTGCTGGTTCGTCCTTCACGGTGCGGATGTGGGTCTAGCTGAGCCGTGTTTGAGTCTCGGCTTCATCACACAGAGCTTTCTTTGGCTTGTCTGAACCTCATCATGCCTGAGGGAGGTGACGGGGTGTGCCTTGTAGGGTTGTTGTGAAGCAAAAACAAATGTTTTACATAGAGCCTGGCACCTAGCAAGGCCGGGCTCGCCGCAGCTTCACAGGTCTGTGCTTCCCTACACATATGCGTTATCTCTGCAGTGGTGGGGCCACTCATGACGACCTAGCGGGACTGGGGGGAGGTTCCTGTACTTGGGCAGGTGGCGGGTGAGGGTGGTGGACCACTGCTGACCACTCCACTGTGGGCTCCTCCTTTTTCAGAATGGTGGGATTTACTTGCTGGCCAACCAGAAGGGCTGTGACGGGGACCGCCTGTACTACGACAGCTGTGCCATGATCGCCATGAACGGAAGCGTCTTTGCTCAAGGATCCCAGTTTTCTCTGGATGACGTGGTAACGAGCGGGCCTGGACGTACCTGGGGGAGGGTTCCCTGTGCAGGGGCCGAGCTCCTGGTTCTCCCCTGTAAGCCGGGTGCTTAGTGAGGGCCCCTGTGGAGAAGCCCCCGGGGGTCCCGCCTGCTCCTGGTTCTCCCCTGTAAGCCGGGTGCTTAGTGAGGGCCCCTGTGGAGAAGCCCCCGGGGGTCCCGCCTGCTCCTGGCTCTCCCCTGTAAGCCGGGTGCTTAGTGAGGGCCCCTGTGGAGAAGCCCCCGGGGGTCCCGCCTGCTCCGATGGCCTCTAATTTACCTGGTTGGTGAGGGGGGACCTCCCACCCTCGGATCTGGGGACAGCTGAACCTTGACACACGGTGCATAGTAGTGGACAGATAAGGTTGAGGGCAGCTTACGAGTCCTGCGTTCCCACAGTGCGGGAGGAGGGCTCCGTGCCACGCAGGGCCAGGTGGGAGTGCGCTCAGGAACCGAGGGGACAGCCACCGCTGTGGGAGGCGGGATCTGTGGTGAGGAGAGAATGGGTGCCACCTGGCCCCTGCAGGAGGGTGTCGTTGGTTTGTTTGAATTCCGAGGGCTGGCAGGGAACCAAAGCCGCTTCTTTGAAATGAGCAGGCTCCATGGCCCCCGAGACAGGTCTAGGGATCCCATGTATGGTGAGGCCGTTCGAGGCCCTGTCTGTCTTCCCTGGGTGTTGAGGCCGCATATACTCATCTGAGGCCTTACACCACGCTGCCCCTGAGTCCTGGGAAGCAGGAGTGGAGACCCCAGGACACTCTGGTCAGGGAGGCTTTGTTCTGTGGGGCTCTCTGAACACACAGTGGCCAGCTGCATGAGGGACGGCCCCGGGGGACCTGTGAGTTACAGGTCGGAACCGCCATTGCTATCCCAAAGCGACACAGATGTGTGGGTGCTCCGAGGAAGGAGATGACAGAGAACAAAGCTAAGAACCCTGCCTGCCACATTCCTCACCAGCAACTGAGCTGCCACTTGGAATGGGGTTCAGGACCTTGTTGGGGCCCCAGATTCCTTTGGGAAGCTGATGAAAGCTCTGCACGTTCTGCGGCTAAAGATGCGCATTAGCACGGGGCAAGGCTTCCCAGGTAATCATTATCGCCATGGACGCAAACTTCCTCCGCAGAGAAGGGACCACAGATGGAAAGTCCTTGGGGAGATTTGGGCCACTCTCCCTTTCGGTTGTTTGTTTGTTTGTTTTTGAGACGGAGCCTTGCTCTGTCGCCCAGGCTGGAGTGCAGTGGCGCAATCTTGGCTCACTGCAACCTCCGCCCCCTGTGTTAAAGCAATTCTGCCTCAGCCTCCCGAGTAGCTGGGACTACAGATGCATGCTGCCATGCCTGGCTAATTTTTTGTATTTATTTAGTAGAGACGGGGTTTCACTGTGTTGCCCAGGCTGGTCACAAACTCCTGAGCTCAGGCAATCCACCCGCCTCGGCCTCCCAAAGTGCTGGGATTACAGGTGTGAGCCACCGCACCCGGCCTCCCTTTCTGTTTTTGAAGCAAACGAGAAAAAATGGGCTGTTATTGCCACAAATGGAAATCAATCCCAAGTGCACAAATGCAACAAAAAGTAACTTTTAGTTCTGCCCCAAGCCGGCGTGGGTGGGAGCGTCTCCACTCTCAGGCTCAGACCGCGCGTGGGTCCGCAGCGCTCCCTCCCACACACAGCATCGCCTGACCGGTCTTTGGACCCGACGGCCTTCCGCTCTGCTCTTCTTGGGGACAGGCATTAAAGCAGCGGATTCACTGAGGCAGGCGGTAGCACGGGAGGCGAGTTCCGCAGCTGGCTTTGCAGGAGCAGGGTGAGCTTGTGTCCTGGCGTCGCCGACTCTGCCAGGCTGTCTGAGCAGTTCGTTGCTTTGCTTCCCCTGCGTTCCCATCCTCACGATTCTGTCTGGTGCTTTCTGCACAGCATAGGCATGGTCAGCACGGAGCCAGTTATGAAACCAAACCAGTTTCATAGTGGACCGAGTGAACTTCACCCTGAACGAGAATTCCACAGTCTTTTCAGGGGTTTCTCGCGCAGGGGGCAGGCAAGGGTGTGGCCGTCTCCACTCCAGGCCCTGCTTTCCACATGACAGCGTCCCCAGAGGCCTCCTTGCGCTTCATCGTTAACCGCGACAGAGCTAGAAGGGTTTGAAGAGAAGGATTAAGTTCCTGCTGATGGGAAGTGTGGTCCTCTCCCCGTTCCCCACGTCACAGCCACAGGCACACTGGCGGTCGTGTTGATTGGCAGGTGTTTTGGCAATCAATCACCTGCCGCAGGACCCCCGCAGGTTCCCGGCCCTGCATCAAGCCACCACATCGGAGTCCTCGGGGGTCTGTATATTTAGTGAGCACCAGGCAGTTGTTTCGTGCACTAGAATCCGGGAGCCGTTGCCTTACGTGTCTCTAGAACTCCTGATGTTGCCTGAGAGCTCCGTCGTAGGCTGTGGCCACAGGCCTGCTGCATTCAGAGTGGCCGCACTGTCCTCAGGCTCAGGCCGCTGCCCTCCACCAGGTCCTCCGTGGTGCACCTGAAATGGTCAACAGAAGTCTTGTGACACGTGGAATCATTTCAGAGTCGCCCCTTCTGCCTCCTGCTGGAGCAACAGACCTGCCGATCCCCCGCCCCCTGCCCATTGGGCCCGCGTTTCTCAGGGTCTTCCTAATCCCCTGGGCTTTCCGGCTTGTCGTGTGCCTGGAGTCAGGCTGCTGTGTGGAAGGCTGTTAACCTAGCCTTGGGGAGAGTGGGATGGAGACACCTTCTCATGGAACGATCCTCGCCTTCCCCCGTCTCCATTGTTTCATGGCGTCACACGTGCCGTGGCTTTCTGCACGGAAGCTTGGTGGCCATGGTGACATCACTTTGGGAAGCAGCCAGAGAACCACAGGATGTGTGAATTGGTCTCCTTGTCTTCATGGTCATCTCCAGCCAGGTATGGCCCCCCCCGTTACGGCAGTAGGAGCGCGGGGCGCGCAAGGTGGCCACGGCCGTCCTGTGAACCGCCGCAGTGGTGCAGGTGCGGTTCCCGCTGTCCCACACTCGCGTTTAGCAAGGCAACACTCAGGAACACAATTTGATAAAGATATTTTTTCATGAAGGAATAACCCCTATGAGTTAAAACCTCATTTCTGCATATACCGCAATTGGCAGAACCCCTACCATAGCCAGGTTCAAAGGCAGGGCAGTGTCACCTCCTGTGACACAGGCAACATGTCCAGGCCAGGACCCTGGTGTGGATGCCGGGGCTGCGGCTCCGCCTCTGCCCTCCCCCAGCTCCACCCTCCTTTGTGTTGGCCTCAGTCTCAGGTTGCCTCTCCAGCTCCGCCCTCCTCTGTGTTGGCCTGTCTCAGATTGCCTCTCCTCATGGGCATGGGATGTTTGCAGCAGCTCCAGCCATCCCATCTTCACATAGCCACATGCAGAGGCAGCAAAGGGGCCCTGGCTCCCTGTGTGTCTTTTTGATGAGAGGGGTGTTCCCAGAAGTCGCCGGCAGAGGCTTACTGACATTGGGGAGTCTTACTGACATGGGGGTGTCTTACTGACAGGGGTGTGTCTTACTGACAAGGATGTGTCTTACTGACGGGGTGTGTCTTACTGACGGGGTGGTATCTTGTGCTGTGATTAGTTGGTCACTGGCAAAGTTCTGAATGAAGTGGAGGTTCTGGTGGCAACTGTGAGGGGGAAGGGCTATGGGTCGGCCTCAATGTCATCTGCCCATCCCTGGGCCCCCAGGAATCCAGGGGTCTCAGCCCCTGCTTTAGAAGGTGTGACAACACCTTTGACAGCGGCCAAATTACACGTGGGAGTGGAACAAACGGGAAATCATGGGTTCTCTTTGAAATTTCCTTCCCCAGGAAGTCCTGACGGCCACGCTGGATCTGGAGGATGTCCGGAGCTACAGGGCGGAGATTTCATCTCGAAACCTGGCGGTGAGTGCTCCAGTAGACACATGTGTGGGATGCTCATCAAAGACGTGGAAAGTGGCCCCATTCATGCGGGCCTGGTGGAGGCCGTGAGGGTGCAGTGCCTGAAAAGTCCGACGGGGAAGTTCCGGACTTCCCGAGCGTGGAAAGGGCTGGTGCTGCAGACGGAACCTGCTTCCATCTGTTCCCCGTCATCCTCTGCTTGGGCCAGGCCCTGAGCTGGGGTGAGCTGGGGACAGGCAGGCAGAGAGGCCGACAAGACAGTCAGTGTGCTAGGGGCTGCCACACAAGGAAGACCCGAGCAGCCTTGGAGCCCAGGAAGGCCTCAAGGTGGAGGGCGGCAAGCGCAGTAGAAACAGGCACACAGTGTGCAGCCGAGGCTGGTCCCCACCTCGGCAGTCGGAGGCAAGGTCCAAGGCGCAAGCGAGCCTTGTCTAAGCCTGAGTCTGAGACCCTGGGATGCAAGTAACGCCCCTCCTGCAGCCCAGGGTCCTGCTGCTGGTAACCTGCAGCTCTGCGTTTCTACAGGACATCGTCACAAATAGGATGTCCAACTAAGCAGCTGTCATGAGACAGTGATTTTTGCAAACATTGAAGAAGTGTGATGCTCATAACAGAGCGGACTCTTCTGCTGTTGATTGATTGAGACAGGGTCTCGTTCCGTCGCCCAGGCTTGAGTGCAGTGGTACCATCACAGCTCACCGCAGCCTGGACCTCTGGGGCTCAAGTTATCCTCCCACCTCAGCCTCCTGAGTAGCTGAGACAACAGACACGTGCCACCATGCCCAACTAATTTTTAATTTTTTAAAATTTTTTTTTTTTTTGTAGAGACAGAGTCTCACTACGTTGCCTAGGATGGTCTTGGACTCCTGGGCTAAAGCAATCCTCTTGCCTCGGCCTCCCAAAGTGTTGGAATTACAGGCGTGAACTACCGTGTTCAGCCTTTTTCTCATAGCAGTTTTATTAAGTTGTATTTGCCATACCACCCAATGTATTCATTTAAGCACCTGATTCAGTGGTTTTTCATGTATTCATGGAGTTATGCAGCCACAATCTTAGCGCATTTTCATTACCCCAAAAAGAAACTGTACCCATTATGCACCCCGTTCCCTTCCTCTGGCCCTGGCAACCACGAGTCTACTCTCTGTCTTCATGGATTTGCCTATTCTCGATGTTTCATTGGGATGAAATCACACAGTGTATGGCTTCCCACACTTTACTGTGCTGTTTTCAAGGTTTATCTATGTGTCGGGTGCAGCCATCCCTTGGTATCCACAGGGATTGGACCCAGGAGCCTGCACCAATCCCCTGCAGGAATGCCTGTGTCCCACAGTCCCCTCTGCAAAACTCACTGATACGAAGAGTCGGCCCTCTGTATCCATGGGCTTCAGATCCCGCGATTACTGTATCTTCTATCTGTGTGCGGTTGAATCTGCGGGTGTAGAATCCACAGATACAGGGAGTGGCTGTAGCTCATCCCTTTGTATGGTCAGAGAGTGTTCCGTAGCGGGGATGGACACGTTGTGTTTATTCACTCATCCACTGATGGGCATCAGGAATGTTTCCACTTTCTGTCTATCATGAACAATTCTGCTACAAACATACATGTACTTGTGTTGGAGGGGACACATTTTCATTTCTCTTGGGTGTGTCTATCCAGGAGTGGAATTGGCTGGGTCTTATGGTAACTCTGTTAGCCGTTTTTTGCTTTTTGTTTGTTTGTTTGTTTTTTGAGACAGAGTTTCGCCCTTGCTGTGAACTACCATAGGCTGGAGTGCAATGGCGCAATCCCAGCTCACCACAACCTCTGTCTCGTAGGTTCAAGCGAGTCTCCTGTCTCAGCCTCCCGAGTAACTGGGATTACAGGCACCCACCACCATGCCCAGCTAATTTTTGTATTTTTAGTAGAGACAGGGTTTCATCATATTGGTCTGGCTGGTCTCGAACTCCTGACCTCAGGTGATCCACCTGCCTCAGCCTCCCAAAGTGCTGGGATTACAGGTGTGAGCCACCGTGCCTGGCTCTGTTTAGCCTTTGAGGAGCTGCCAGAGCGTTTGCCACACGGCTGCACCATGGTAGTTTCCAGGCAGCCGGGTTTGAGGATCCCGGTTTCTCACCCCTCACCAGCACCTGTTGCCAATGGTCGTTTTGCTTCTCGCCATCCTCGTGGGAGTGAGGGTGGCCTCGCTGTGGTTTTGACATGCGTTTCTGTGGCTGATGGAGTCCTGCTTGTCTGTTGGTCCCAGGGACCCAGAGGGTTTCCGTGAAGCTGGGAGTCATTGTGTCTTGAATCTCCATTGCCAGGCCAGCAGGGCGAGCCCCTACCCCAGAGTGAAGGTGGACTTTGCCCTCTCGTGCCACGAGGACTTGCTGGCACCCGTCTCTGAGCCCATCGAGTGGAAATACCACAGCCCTGAGGAGGAGATAAGGTGTGTGGCCCCTGACCCCTGGGAGGGACCTGGCGTCCGTGTGGCCACGCCTCTGGGGTGGGGACTCCTGGAGGTCACGCAGTGGGTTTTCAGAACCTGCCTGGGTGGGGACTTGGCAGGAGGCAACTGTGCCTCTCCTGGGTTGAGGGCATGGATGCTAGAGCCAGACCTCCTGGGTGTGACCCCCAGCCCTGCTGCTTCCCCGTGCTGTGACCTTGGGCCCCAAGGTGCTGTCCGTTCTGTGGCTCAGTGTCCCCATTTTAAAATGAGGACGATGATAATACCCACGTCCCAGGGCTGTCTTCGGAATCACATGCATCCCTTCTCACGAGGTGCCTAAAGCAGAGACGGGCGTCCTGAGAGCCCAGCGTTGACTCTGGCACTGCAGCCTCCTGGGGCCTGCTTGGGTGGGTTGTCGGGTGCTGTGGGCAGGGGCCGCCGCCTCCGGGCTCCATGTTCTGATTGCCCTGCAGCCTTGGACCTGCCTGCTGGCTCTGGGATTTTTTAAGACGAAGCGAACAGGTAAGACTTCCAGTTTCTAGTGAGCCCACTTTGCTTGTTCTGCTGGTTGGTCTGGTTTTATTCTGGGGCAGGGTAGGGATTTTTTTTTTTCTTTTAATGCAAACAACAAAAAGCATTTCATCACTCTGCCTCCATGGGGAGCTTAGTCTGCGCTAGCCAGAGGCAAGGTGGGCACAATGGCTGGGGTCAGCTCCACCTTTGGAGGCTCAGCGGAACCCAGCCCGTCAGCGTTCAGGGTCACCCTCACCATCTCGCCAGCATTGTAATCACGCATATCTGCAGTTCATCGGTGGAGTCAGCCTCTGACACGCCCCCACAGTGAAGCGTCTTTTTTCCCTCTGAAAAATCCATTCATCCTGCCACGTGTGGGTATTTGTCCTGACTCCATGGAAAGTGCCGACACCCATGTGCATAGCTGTGGACACCTCCTTGAGGTCTGTGGGTGGAGCTTGGCTGATCCATGGGCATGCCGCTTCTCTGAGGCTCTGCTCACACTGTGTTTGGTTGGTCCATTCCAGGCAGGGTTTTTGCTGCCCTTGAGTGGTGGGGTGGACAGCGCAGCCACCGCCTGCCTCATCTACTCCATGTGCTGCCAGGTCTGCGAGGCCGTGAGGAGCGGAAGTAGGTGACATCTGTTGGCTTGAGGGAGGCTCCAGGGTCCAGCCCTTGGGCTGCCTGAGTCAGGGACCCAGGAGGGGGCAGAGGAAACACCCGTGCCATGGACATCCGGGTGAAGGGGGCTTTGTGGCCATGCACAAATGTCACAGCGTCACATCCCAGTCCTGCAGCCAAGGCAGCAAGGCCATCAGCAGCTTCCTGGGGCTTTGGGCCCATGTGGCTGAGTCTCCAGAGCTGTACCTGCCTGCTCTGTGCATGGTGTGGCCTGGTGGAAAGAACACAGGTGTCGGAGGTTCACATCCTCCCCCATGTGATATGGTATCGGACATCACCTTAGCATATGCAGCAGAACAGGGGTGATGATGCCCGTCAGATGGGGCTGTGGGCTATAGCGTGGGCTGGCGCTGCACTGGCACCTGGGGGCATAGACTGGGGTGGAGCTGCACGGGCACCTGGGGGTGTAGACTGGGGTGGAGCCGCACGGGCACCTGGGGTTGTAGACCGGGGTGGAGCCGCACGGGCACCTGGGGGTGTAGACCGGGGTGGAGGCGCACGGGCACCTGGGGGTGTAGACTGGGGTGGAGCCACACAGGCATCTGGGGGCGTAGACTGGGGTGCAGCTGCATGGGCATCTGGGGGCATAGACTGGGGTGGAGCTGCGTGGGCATCTGGGGGCATAGACTGGGGTGGAACTATGTAGGCACCCCACACACTCAGGTGACTTCCACCCAGTCTGTCCTGGCGGTTTTCAGATGAGGAAGTGCTGGCTGATGTCCGCACCATCGTGAACCAGATCAGCTACACCCCCCAGGATCCCCGAGACCTCTGTGGACGCATACTGACCACCTGCTACATGGCCAGCAAGAACTCCTCCCAAGAGACGTGCACCCGAGCCAGAGAGTTGGCCCAGCAGATTGGAAGGTAGGGTTGGTCCCTGGTGTTGGGCATGGCAGGTGGCTGACAGAGCTCAGAGTCGCTGGAAGCTCCGCCTGTGAGTGCATTGGTGACTGGCTTCATTCATTCCGCATCGTGTCATCCACAATGTGGATTAACGTGTCAGTGCTCCGTCCCTTTTTGTGGGTGAATAATATTCCACTGTACAGATAGACCAGTTTGTTTCTCCAGTCATCAGCAATTGTTTAAATGTGCATCTAGGAGCTTATCAGGGCTCCACTTTCTCTTGGTTTGAGCCAGATTTCAGGGAAGCTGTGTATGAGTCCTCCCTATCTGACCCACCCCAGTCTCAGATGGTGCCTGCGATTTCCACCCTTCCGTCCCCTCACTCCTTGCGTTCCCAGTGCAGGCTGCAGGTCATGTGTGCTCACTGGGGTGTGCAGCAGGTCCTGGAAGTTGCCTGTGGGCTGGCTCCTACCCCTCCTCCTTTCCCTTCCCCCACCCTCACTGCCTCTTCCATGGGCAGTTCTCTACGTGAGGACAGTGGAGGGGGAGGGCACCTTTCCAGAGAAGAGAGACTGGGTTCCATCTAGAATGTTCCATCCATAATGGCTCCTAGGAGAAAATGAGCAGCTCCCCATCCTGTTTGTTGAGCTCAGCTAAAAGCTGTCCCCCTGCCCTCCAGTGATTGTCCTCCTAGATATGTACTCAGAGGAATCAGAAGCAAGGACCCGAACAGATACTTGTTCAGGAAAGTCCATAGGAGCACTATTTGCAGAAGCCAAGAGGTAGGGACAACCCAAGGTCCATCTCAGATGAACGGAGGAAGAAACTGTGGTCCATTCACATGGTGGAATATTATTCACCCACGAAAAGGAGTGCAGCACAATCACATGACACAGGAGAAACCTTGAAGACGTAGTGCGGATGAAGGGAGTGGAGCCAGCCACACCAGGCCACATGGTGTTTGATTCCATTTCCATTCCATTTCTACACAATGTCCAGAACAGGCCACAGCATAGAGAGAGAGGGTGTCTGTCACTCTCTGCATCTGTCACTGTCACAGCTGTCAGAGCTGGAGGAGGAGGGAGTGGGGACAGACTGCCAGTGGGATGGGGTTTCCTTCTCTGGTGATGGGAAGTTCTGAGCTGGATGGTGGTGATGGCTGCGCAGCACTGTGGATTGCTAAACACCACAAATCATACACTTCAAACGGGTTACAATGGTCAGTTTTAGGTCATCAGGGCTTCACCGCACATGCGCGCACACATGCACACACGTGCACACGCTGCCTTCAATGCCTACCCTTCTCCTTCCAGCCACCACATCAGTCTCAACATCGATCCAGCCGTGAAGGCCGTCATGGGCATCTTCAGCCTGGTGACGGGGAAGAGCCCTCTATTCGCAGCTCATGGAGGAAGCAGCAGGGAAAACCTGGCGCTGCAAAATGTGCAGGTGCCCCCGCCTGGGCCGGCGTCCCCTGGGGGTGGGGGTGCAGGGAGCCCTGGGATGGCTGGTGCAGGATGTGCAGGTGACCCCACCTGGGCTGTCATCCCCTGGGGGTGGGGGTGCAGGGAGCCCTGGGACAATCACTACAGGATGTGCAGGTGCCCCCACCCGGGCCGTCGTCACCATGAAGGTCATGGCACAGGTTACCTAGGGATAGCCAGTGCTGGGGTCACAGCTTGTATGCCTCACTGAAGACATCAGTCATGCAGCCTTGTTAACAAGGAGGGGGGTCTGCGTGTGTGTTGGTGCATGAGCATGTGATGTGTAAGAGCAAGAGCGGGGGTGTAAGGATGTGCATGCTTGAGTGTGTGCATGAGCGTGAGTGCAAGAGCAAGAGGGTGTGTCTGAGCCTGAGTGTGAGCCTGAGCGTGAGCCTGAGTGTGAGACTGAGCGTGAGAGGTTACATGAGTGTATGAGAGTACAAGAGTGTGAATGTGAGTATGCACAAGAGTGGGTGTGCTTGTGAGTGTTTGTGCACAAGCAAGTGTGAGTGTGTGGGTGTGCGAGTGAGTGTGCACAAACGTGAGTGCACAATTGTGTGCATGGGTGCGTCTGCATGAGTGAGTGCACGAGCAGCCTGTGAGCGTGTGGGTGGGTGGGTGTGCATGAGTGTGAGAGTGCACATGACTGTGTGTGTGTGAGTGTGTGTCTCTTTAATCCTCAGGGAACAGCCCAGACGTTGTCTGCCTCCTGGGCTACTGCACTTGACTGGCTGCTCCATGATGGGCGGAGGAGAAGAGAGGCTGGGGGCTCCAGCTGCTGGGATCTGTCGTGTCTCTCTCTGTCCCCTTTCTGCTGTGCCTGGGTGGCCTCTCCCCTCCTGCCAGTGGTAAAAGGATGGAAATGCAGTTGCCAAGCTTTCTCCCAGGGACCCCACGACTCAGTCCTGCCACCGATGCTCCCTCTGCCCTCCCGGGCTCTGGGTGCTCCCATCTTTGAAGGCAAGGCACCACTGGGCTTGTGTGAGCCTTGTGGAGGTGGGATCACCCCGAGAGGAAGGCCTCGGGACACTATGGGACTCTGAGACTCTGATGTTCCCAGAACACTACAGAGCTCCTAAGCTATTTTAATTTTCTTGTTTTCAAGAGTTTGTGGGTGTGTGTCTCCCCCATGTTCCTTTGCAAGGGAACCGGTTATTTCCTCTGTTGTGTTGTCCAGGCTCGAATACGGATGGTCCTCGCCTATCTGTTCGCTCAGCTGAGCCTCTGGTCTCGGGGCATCCGCGGTGGGCTCCTCGTGCTGGGATCCGCCAACGTGGATGAGAGGTGAGTGTGGCCCAGTGGCACGTGGTGGTGGGCCCCTGAACCTCTCAGGTCTCTGAAGGTGACACGCTGTGAGATTCTATCATCCTGTGCCTCTCATGGCGGGTTTGGTTCCTGGAACGACATCATTCCTCTAGAATTTCACCCAGCCCGAGTGGCAGAGCGGATGAGTATCGCGTTTCTGCAGGTGGCTCTGGGTGCTCACCACTTTCATCAGCCTTGTGGTTCTTCATCTCTACTGCACCTCAAATTCATCTTCCCACCACCCTCTGCCATGGTCAGGCTCCCCTCTTCCTTCTAGGCTGTTCCACTGCGTCTTAAGTCATTCCTTTGCAGCTAGTTTTTACCTCCAAACCAGAGTTCATTTTTTATGTGGACTGAAAATACTCCCCTTCTCATATTCAACAAAACTCAGAGCCTCCCTGTTGTTTTCCAGATAAAATTCAAGCTGCCCCTCAAGCCCAGCAGTGGAGGCTGCTAGAAATTCTTTTCCAGCCTTGGTTTCCCCACTTCCCTTAGGTGAGCCTCTGCCCCTCTCAGCTCATCTGTGCTGTTCTTAGATGCTCCTTAGGAGCGGAGGGATTTCAAAAACTATTTGTCATTTATTCATTTGTTTGTCTATGCATCCATCTAACCATCCATCAGTTGGGCCATCCATCTATCCACCCATCCATCCATCTGTCCATTCATCTATCCATCTATGCATCCACCCATCCATATACCCACTCACCTGTCCATTCATCCACCCATCTGTCTGTCCATCCATTCATCCATCCATCCATCCACCCACCCACCCATCTGTCTGTCCATCCACCCACCTATGACCCATCTATTCATCCATCCACCCACCCACTCACCCACTCATCTATCCTTTCATTCACCCATCTGTCTGTCTATGCATTCATCCATCCATCCATCTACCCACACATCCTTCCACCCATCCGTCCCTCCATGCATTCATCCACCCACCCACCTATCCATTTATCCACCCATGTGTCTGTCCATCCACCCATCTGTCCGTCTATCCACTCATCTATCCATGTATTCATTCACCATTTCATCTGTCCACCAGCCCATCCATCCACCCATCTCTCCCTTTGTCCATCCATCCACCCATCTGTCCACATTTCCTTCCTTCCATCCATCTATCCCTCTCTTTTTTCTATGGTGTGAGTGTCTTCTTTTTTTTTTGAGACGGAGTCTCACTTTGTCCCCCAGGCTGGGGTGCAGTGGCGTGATCTCGGCTCACTGCAAGCTCCGCCTCCAGGGTTCACACCATTCTCCTGCCTCAGCCTCCCGAGTAGCTGAGACTACAGGCGCCCACCACCAAGCCCGGCTAATTTTTTTTGTATTTTTAGTAGAGACGGGGTTTCACCGTGTTAGCCAGGATGGTCTCGATCTCCTGACCTCGTGATCTGCCCACCTCGGCCTCCCAAAGAGTATGAGTGTCTTAATCACTCTGCGTCCTTACCTGTCTGCAGATGTGTTCTCTCTTAAAACTTATTTTTTACTCTTAAATCCTATTTTATTTTTCTAATTACAGAAATTTGAAATTAACACCTGATACTGTGTAAAAATTTTCATCCTCGTGCATATTTTGACCATTGCTTTTCTGGTGCCTCTGGTGCCTTTGTAAGGGACTGATTTTGCAGGAGGGGTGTGTTGGCTGGTGTATATTCTGAGCTCTGGTGTAGTTGAGGAGATTGATGTTTGCTTTGGCTCTGCATTGCTTTTGTAGATGAGGAAGAATTTGATCTGTTATAAAATTGTGTTGTAAGAGTTCCCCCTCACAACTCTTGTCCATCATTTTCTAGTATTTAAAATGTTAACAAAGAAACAAGTATATTTTCCAGGGTGGGATTGGGTTCTGGGAGTTGGAAGGTCTCTAGATGCCATTTAGAAAATAAACAAATGGGACTGGCGCGGCGGCTCACGCCTGTAATCCCAGCACTTTTGGAGGCCGAGGCAGGTGGATCACAAGGTCAGGAGATGGAGACCATCCTGGCTAACACAGTGAAACCCTGTCTCTACTAAAAATACAAAAACTTAGCCGGGCGTGGTGGCGGGCGGCTGTAGTCCCAGCTACTCAGGAGGCTGAGGCAGGAGAATGGCGTGAACCCGGGAGGCGGAGCTTGCAGTGAGCCGAGATCGCGTCACTGCACTCCAGCCTGGGTGACAGAGCGAGACTCCATCTCAAAAAAAAAAGAAAATAAAATAAACAAACATGATCCCTCAGCTGTGGGACACAAGGCTCTGTGGCTGCGGACACTCCCCTTGTGATGTTGTAGTGAAGCCCTTCTCTCTGTTTCCCATGCTGCATCTCCCTCTGCCACCTTCTTCTCACTGGTCACAGCCAGTCCTTCTCTTCCTCTGTGTTCTGGTGAGAATCTCAAATGTGTAGTGTTGATTTTTTTAAATTTCCCTGTAATTCTGTCGTTGAATTGCATCTGATTCTAGTTCAGTTACATGCCTGTCTGCTCATCAGCGGCCTGTTGGACACCTGTCCTCCATCAGGCTTTCTTCCCAGTGGTGTGAATGAGTCAGAAACAATTCCTGTTCTCTGCAAGTGGGAGGAGACAGTGATAGCCCAGCAGATAACATGTGTATTGTAGGAAACATCTGCCCAGAGAGCTCAAGGAGGGGAAGGGAGAGCTGGGAGTTTGTAAGCAGCTTGCCCAGGGAGGGCCCTACTGAGAAGTGGGTTTCATAAAGGCCTGTGGGAGGCGAGAGTGGGTGGAGAAGAGCCTGTGAAGGCCTGAGTCGTGACTCCCCCAGGACTGAGAGCCCGTCATTGTCTCCCTGAAAGGCCTGGTCTTGAGTGGGGACTGGAAGACCCGCAGAGCTGTTTTGGAAAGTGTGCGGTGTGTGAGGCAGGGGGAGGTGTGAGAAGTCAGAGACAGCTGTTTCCAGAAATTTCACTTTGAAGGGGAGGGGAGGCCCAGGATAGGCGCTGCAGAGATCACTGGGGACAGGAAAAGGAGTTTGCTTTATTATTAGAGACAGGTCTTGCTCTGTCACCCAGGCTGGAGTGCAGTGGCACCGTCACAGCTCACTGCAGCTTCGACCTCCTGGGCTCAAACAGTCCTCCCACCTTAGCCTCCCAAGTAGCTGGGACTGTAGGCATGCACCACTACGCCTTTTTTTTTTGTTTCTGCTCTGTTGCCCAGACTGGCCTCCATTTGTTTTCTTGCCTTAAGATGCTGTCAAGAAAAGACCAGTAGAGAGGGAGTGGACTTGCTGGTGCGGGACAGTGGGGATGTTGCTGGCGAGGAGATGAGAGCAGGTGACCAGGCAGGAGGGTGGTTTGCTGGGGACCCGGCCAGTGCACCCACAGCAGCAGGAGGCGTGGGTTCAGAGGCAGGCCCAGGGGAAGATTCCAGAGACAGCAGGAGGGGAGAGGAGAGTGAAGCCAGCCCTGCGGGGTTAAGTTGGGGTCAGCACGGAAATGCAGAGCTGAGAGGCTGTGTTGAAGGTAGGCTTCTAACAACATGATTTCGGCTGATGGAAGTGACCAGCCTGGGGGAATGCATTTAGAAAATAAATGCACCAAATAAAGAGTGCGAGAGGAGCGGACAGCTGCTGGAGCTCCATGGTCCTGTATTGAAATTTATGGCCACACCTGTTGCTGGCTTCAGAGTCTCACCAATCCACCAAATCAGTCTTGATTTCACCAGAAAAAGTCTGCCTCAATTTTCCCCCTATAACCGTGCCTCCCCATCCCCATGGTCCCCACCTCCCGGCCGGAGTTTCCTTCCACCAAGACGAGGCAGCATCCTGGCCCCACGGGTCTGCAGGTTGAGCTGAGCTCTGCACTGCGGGATTTCCCCTGGCTGTGCTCTCTGAGTCAGCCCAGGTGGATTTCCCTAGTCCTTGGCAGTTACTGGGGATGGAAGAGAAAAAGTGGTAAGATGGAGACTGTCAACTCCCCTGGCCCGTCTGGTCCATATCCCAGCTCCTGCTAAAGGACACTTGGATGGGACAGGACAGGGAGCGATGGGGTGACTGGGGCAGCCCTCACTGAAGGCAGCACAGGGTCTCACCTGTCCCTCTGTTGGGACCCTGGGGATCTCACACCCCCAACATTGCACCACAGTGAGGATCAGGAGGGGTGAGAGGGCATGGAGGTATGAGTTTGGGAGTGTCAAGAAATGCGTCTGGTGGGATAGGCAGAGGCCAGCCTGGAAGGCCTTGCAAGGTCA
Organism: Pongo abelii; assembly: GCF_028885655.2. NCBI lineage: Eukaryota > Metazoa > Chordata > Mammalia > Primates > Hominidae > Pongo > Pongo abelii. The sequence goes on along the minus strand of NC_071994.2, from coordinate 3,471,916 downwards.
AGGGCACCGCTGAGGGGATTCAGACAGTGGAAGGGCCTGGCCTGGCCTGGTGTGGAGGAGATGAGTGGTCAGCCGGGAGTCCCGTGGAGAACCTGGAGGCCTGCGCCAGTGTTGGCAGCGGGGTGGGGTGGAGAAGGACGGCTGTAACCCAGGACCACAAAGTTAGTGCCTTCAACAACACACATTTATGGTCCCTCAGTTCTGTAGGATGCACGTCCAGTATGGGTCCCCAGGCTCTGGAGTCCCGCCTTCTTTGGCTCACGACCCCTCCTCCGTCTTCACCACCAGCGGCCTCGCGTCTCTGCCTTTCCCTGCAGTCAGGGCTCCCTCGACTCTCACTTTCACCCCCTTCTTTTAAGGACTCCTGTGATTGCATTTCGGGCCCGCCCTGCAATCCAGCATCACCCCCACATCTCAAGTCCCCAGCTGAGTCCATCTGCAAAGTCCCTTTTGCCCTGCGAGGTGACAGAGTCACAGGTTCTGGGGATTAGGACGTGGGCACCTTAGTGAGCGATGGATTCTTCTGCCGACCACAGGCCTCAGAGTTGACAGGCAGGGGAGGGGCCCGGCTGCCTGGGCAGCAGAGTGTCCACGTGTGTTGGGTCTCTGCTTACTCCCGACGTCCCAAGACCTCTGTCCCTCAGCTCTGTTCAGACAGCTGCTCCCAGCTCCGTTCTGGTGACCCCCGAAACCTGCCTGCCATCCCCGACGTCTCCTCTGGTGCACTCAAAGGCCCTCCTGGGTCCTCTGCAGCCTCTGCCACCTTTGCGGGTTGCTCTGGGACTTCTCCGGGACCCTTGAATTTGCCACACTTCTGGCTTCAGGGCCCCTGGAAGAAGCGACTCCCTGGCTGGCCAGGGTTGATGGAGTCTGCGGCCCCTCGGGAACCCGCACTCTCTCTCCCTTTCCCCGCAGTCTCCTGGGCTACCTGACCAAGTATGACTGCTCCAGTGCGGACATCAACCCCATAGGCGGGATCAGCAAGACGGACCTGAGGGCCTTCGTCCAGTTCTGCATCGAGCGCTTCCAGCTTCCTGCCCTGCAGAGGTGAGTGTGCTCACGGGCGGTGGCTCCGCAGCCACGGGGCTCCTCTCCCAGCACGGCCCCGGCCACCCTGGCCCACGCTCAGGCTCCTTCGTAGCTCCTGTTGCCTGCTGAAAAGTCCTGCCCCTGAGCTGGCACTTGAGGCCTGCGACCAAGCCTCCCTTTCTTCCTGTGGTGCCTCCACAGCCCCCCAGCTCCGGCCAGATCACGAAGCTGTGGCCTCCTCCCTTCCCCGCCGTCCCCGCCTACCTTCCCCGCCGTCCCCGCCTCCCTTCCCCGCCGTCCCCGCCTCCCTTCCCCGCCGTCCCCGCCTCCCTTCCCCGCCGTCCCCGCCTCCCTTCCCCGCCGTCCCCATGCCAAGGCTTGGCGGCCCGAGGCTCGCCACATCTGAGCAGAGCACCTGTGCTTTGGATCAGTGCCCGGACCTTTCCTCGGCCTTTGCCGAGGTTCCCTGCCACGGGAATGTGTTTTCTTTTTTGCTTATCCTCACTGGAGTGACTGTGCCCCCCAGGGGACATCAGGCAACGTCTGCAGACATGCTTAGTCAGCTTCGCCACACGGGGTGTGCTGGGCATTAGCAGGTAGAGGCCAGGTGCTCCTCAGTGTCGTGCAGCGCACAGGCCATTGACATTCCCTACAGCACAGTCCCCTCGACCCGGGTGTGGACGGTGCCCGGTGGACTGGCCCTGCACTGTGCCTCCATCTCTGCCTCTCCTCCTGGGGTCATGAGGCCACACCAGTGCCCACACTCCTCAGCCTAGGGTGCTCACCCCCGCTGGAAAGCCCAGCACCGCAAGCCTTGGTGACGTTCTGCCCATGGTGAACGGCGTGGCCGGCGCCAGCGTACTCGGGAAACTTAGTCTGGGGATTCTCTCCCAGAGCTTACACCACCCTCGCAGCTGCACTGACCGACCTCTGTGTGTTCTGGCCGCAGCATCCTGTCGGCGCCCGCCACGGCAGAGCTGGAGCCCTTGGCTGATGGACAGGTGTCCCAGACCGACGAGGTAATGGCGGTGGCTTTGCCACGCCACTTCCTGCCCCCTCCCCACCTCCTGCGTGGTAGTGCTGGCTCTTCCTACCTCACTGCTGACCCCAGGAGCTGTGCTCCATCGCTGTCACTGGGTCCCTGGCCTGGGTGCTCAGGGCTCAGTGTCAGTGACATCGCTGGCCTTTGACAACTTAAATAAGTAAGACATTCCGTGTCCCATGTTCATGGATCAGAAGAGTTCTCTGTAATGTTTGTAACATTTGCACCCCTGTTGTAAATGCAGGATTTATTTCTGGACACTCAATTCTGTTCCACAGATCTTTTCTTTTTTCCTTATGCTGGTCCCACGCTGTCCTGATTATTATAACTTTGTAGGAAGGATTTTGGCTACTCTGAGCCTCTTGAATATCCATATGAATTTTGAGATCAGCTTGTCAATCTCTGGAGAAAAGAAAAAAAAGCTTTTGCATTTTGATGGGGACTGCATGACACTGTAGATCAGTTTGGAGGTTGGGGAGTTTTGCCATCTTAATCATAAGAACTCTTCTGATCCATGAACATGGGACACGGAATGTCTTACTTATTTAAGTTGTCTCTAATTTTTTTTTTTTTTTTTTAGACAATGTCTCACTCTGTTGCCCAGGCTGGAGTTGCAGTGGCACAATCTCAGCTCACTGCAACCTCCGCCTCCCTGGCTCAAGCGATTCTCCACTTCAATTCACTTCCTCATGGTTGGCGCCCCAGAAGGGGGATGACATGGTGGGAGGGGAGGGAGAGCAGATGGCGGGCGGAGGAACGCAAGTCCCTCGCAGGCAGGAGGGGCGTCTGTGCTTGTGCTTTAGAGTGACGTAGGAGGAGAATCGCCCTCAACTCCTCCACTGCATGCTGCCCTTCATGAGGAGGCCCAGGCTGTGGTTTGTAGCTTAGTGGATGCTGGGGGAAGTGGCTGTGGGCTTTTTATGATAAAATCCATGACACTCCAGCCTCTTAGGTCACAAGGACTTGCTGCTATAATTTCTTCCAAGCGTTTTCTAGTTTTCGTCCTTGCATTTAGGTCTGTGACCTAGTTGAGTTACTTTTGTGTGTGGTATGAGGAAGGGGTTCAGTTTCATTCCTTTGCATGTGAATATCCAGTGGTCCCAGCACCATTTGCTGAAAGGATGATTCTTTCCCCCATTGATGTATCTTGGCACCCTTGTTGTAAATGTAGGATTTATTTCTGGACACTTAATTCTGTTCCATAGATCTTATGCTGTTTTTCCTTATGCTGGTCTCATGCTGTCCTGATTATTATAACTTTGTAGGAAGGATTTTGGCTACTCTGAGCCTCTTGAATATCCATATGAATTTTGAGATCAGCTTGTCAATCTCTGGAGAAAAAAAAAGCTTGTGCATTTTGATGGGGACTGCATGACACTGTAGATCAGTTTGGAGTTTGGGGAGTTTTGCCATCTTAATCATAAGAACTCTTCTGATCCATGAACATGGGACATGGAATGTCTTACTTATTAAGTTGTCTCTAATTTTTCTTTCTTTTTTTTTTTTTTTTTTTAAGACAGTGTCTCACTCTGTTGCCAGGCTGTAGTTGCAGTGGCACAATCTCAGCTCACTGCAACCTCCGCCTCCCTGGCTCAAGCAATTCTCCTGCCTCAGCCTCTGGAGTAGCTGGAATTATGGGTGTGCATCACCACGCCTCGCTAAGTTTTTTGTATTTGTGGTAGAGATGGGGTTCCACCATGTTGGCCAGAACATGAGGCCTCGAACTCCTGGCCTCAAGTAACCCGCCCGCCTCGGCCTCCCAAAGTGCTGGGATTACAGGAGCGAGCCACTGCACCCAGCCTCTAATGTCTTTCAACAGTGTTTTCTCTAGTTTTCAGAATTTAAGGTCGCACTTCTTTTGCCAAATGTATTTCAAAATATTTTATTGTTTTTGATACTCTGGTGAATGGAATTGTTTTATTAATTTCATGTGTAGATTGTTCATTGCTAGTTTATAGAGAAACACCATTGATTTTTGCATATTGACCGTATACCCCGCACCTTGTTGAGCTCATGTATTAGTGCTCAGAGCTTTTTAGTAACCTCCTTAAGATTCCGATTTACAGGGTCATGCCATCGCAGCTAGAGAGAATTTCTGCCAGGCCTGATGATCCTAACCCAGGGCAGACCCAGGCTGATGGATGTGATTGTGTTCTAGTTTTTCAAAAAAAATGTTAAAAAGCAAAATTAAAAAATCATTTTTTTAATAGAAAAAAGCTTATAGAATAAGCAAAAATATTTTTATAATTAGATCCGTGACCCTCCAACTTCCTTAGGTCACAAGGATTTGCTCCTACAATTTCTTCCAAGAGTTTTATAGTTTCAGTTCTTACATTTAGGTCTGTGAGCCAGTTGAGTTAATTTTTGTATGTGGCAGCTGACAATGTATTTGTGTTTTAAGCTCTTATGATAAGAGTCAAAAAATTTTTTTAATTAAAAAGTTTATAAGGTAAGGCCGAGCACGGTGGTGCATGCCTGTAATTCCAGCACTTTGGGAGGCTGAGGTGGGCGAATCACTGAGGTCAGGAGTTCCAAGACCAGCCTGGCCAACATGGTGAAACCCCATCTCTACCAAAAAAATACAAACAAAACAAACAAACAAAAACAAAAGAAATTTATAAGGTATAAAAGTTGCAATAAGCTAAGGTTAATTTATTATTGAAGGAAGAAAAATATATTTGTATTAATTGACTGTAGCCTAAGTTTACAGTGCTTGGAAAGCCCACAGTAGCACAGTAGCATCCCAGGCCTTCCCATTCACCCACCAGTCACTCCCTGACTCACCCAGAGTGGCTTCCAGTCCTGCAAGCTCCAGTCCTGGGAAGTGCCCTATGCAGGTGTCCCATCTTTTATCCTTTCTACTGTATTGTTACCATCCCTTTTCTACATTTAGATACATGAATACTTAGCATTGTGTTAGACTGGCCCAGAGTATTCAGTACAGCAACATGCTGTGCGCGTGTGTAGCCTAGGAGCTCAGGCTGTACCATGGAGCATAGGTGCATAGGAGGCTAGGCCATCTGGATGTGTGTAAGTGCCTTGAGGATGTTCACACGACGCAATGGCCTGGCCGTGTGTTTCTCAGAACATATCCCTGTCATTAAGTGATGTGTGCCTGTCTTTCTTGATGATCTTTTGTTTCTTTTGATTTCTTTTGATCATTGATTTCTTTTGTTTTGTTTTGTTTTGTTTTTGAGATGGAGTTTTGCTCTTGTTGCCCAGGCTGGCTGGAGTGCAGCGGCGCAATCTCGGCTCACTGCAACCTCCACCTCCCGGGTTCAAGCAAGCAATTCTCCTGCCTCAGCCTCCCGAGTAGCTGGGATTTACAGGCATGCGCCTCCACGCCCAGCTAATTTTGTATTTTTAGTAGAGACGGGGTTTTTCCATGTTGGTCAGGCTGGTGTCGAACTCCCGACCTCAGGTGATCCACTCACCTTGGCCTCCCAAAGTGCTGGGACTACAGGCGTGAGCCACCACGTCTGGCCGATCCATTGATTTCTATAAGGTCAGTAAGGTGTCTGTCTTTCATTACTGATTTTAGTTGAGTCTTCACTCTTTTCTTGGTCATTTTAGCTAAAGGTTTGTCAATTTTTTTTTTAATCTTTCCAAGCATAACTTTTTGTTTTGTTGATTTTCTCTATTGTCTTTCATTAATTTCCCTCTGATCTCTGTCATTTCCTTCCTTGTGCTGGCTTTGGGCTTCATTTGCTCTTCTTTTTCTAGTATCTCAAGGTGGAAAGTTAGGTTATTGATTTGAGATCTTTTTTCTTTTTTAAGGTAGGTGTTTATAGCTACAAATTTCCCTCCTAGCACTGCATTCAGTGCCACCCACATGTTTTGGTCTGTTGTGTCTTCATTTCATTTATCAAAGTATTTTCTGATTCCCTTGGTGACTTCCTTCTTGATCTATTGATTATTTAGGAGTATGCTCTTTAATTTCCACGTATCCATGAATTTCCAAAATTTCTGTTACTGAATTTGTACTTTTATTCCATTGTGGTGAGAAAGCAACTTTGTATGACTTCAACATTTAAAGCTGTCTGAGGCTTCTCTCGTGGCCCAGCAGATGGTCTGACCTGGGAAGCATCCTGTGTGCCCTTGGGAGGAAGGTGGGTTCCGCCGCCGCCGGGTGCAGTGCCCTGCAGGCGTGTGCCAGGCCTCCCTGGTTGACAGAGTTGTTCGTATCTTCTGTTTCCTTGTTGATTTTTCATCTTAGTTGTTCTGTCCATTATTGAAAGTGGGGTATTGAAGTCTCCAGCTATTAGTGTTGAATTGAAGGAATTAAATGTTACACTGGAAAATGCTCACTTCATGGGAAAGAAACCAGTGAAGCAGCCGCTTGTGCACAACCCGTCAGGTGCTGGGGACTCCGTGGTGAGCAACACAGATGTGGCCACTGCAGTGAAAACACTGAGAGTCCCCTGCAGGGACGGACAAGAAGGCCCAGCGATGGCTCTGGCCACACTGTCTGGTGATGGCGCTGGGGTGTGGGAGCAATCGAGAGGGAATCGGAGCAGGTCTTGAACAATGGAAAGGGCCTGGGTTGTATGAGGCTCGGGGTAAAATCGGCTCCTCTGAGCCTGGCTTGAAGCATTTGTTGCCTGGCGCTGTGACAGTGATACCAGTGGCACCCTGTGGCCTCCAACATGGCCCAGATTTCAGTGAGCCCCCGGCCTTCTTCTTCTCTGAGTCCTCCACACTTCAGGGCATGGGCTCAGGAGGACAGCAGACAGGCTGCATCTGCTCCATGAGCCACGCCTTCCACAGATGATTTGTGGAGCTACTGTCACTAATGACCCAGTGGCGTAAAACAACAGGAATTGCTTCCCTCACAGTTCCAGAGGCCAGGGTCTGAAATCAAGGTGTTGGCAGAGTCCTGGTCCTTCCGAAGGCTCCGGGGCAGTGGTCCCTGGTCTTCTTGACACCAGGGACTGGTTTCGTGGAAGACAATGTTTTCCACAAACAGAGGGCGGGAGATGGCTTTGGGATGAAGCTGTTCCACCTCAGATCATCAGGTGGTAGATTCTCATAAGGAGCGTGCAACCCAGATCCCTTGCTTGTGCAGTCCACAACAGGGCTCGCGCTCCTGTGAGAATCTATGCCACCGAGGATCTGACGGGAGGCGGAGTCCAGGCAGTAATGCTCGCTCACCTCCTGCTCTGCAATCCAGATCCTGACAGGCCAGGGACCGGTACCTGTCCATGGCCTGAGGGTTGGTGACCCCTGCCCTAGGGGATCCTTTCTTGCCTCTTGCGTCTTCTGGGGACTCCAGGTGTTCCTTGGCTTGTGGTTGCGTCGCTCCATCCTTTGCTTCCTTCTTCCCGCGGCTTACTCCCTTTCTCCACGTGTCCTCCTGGCCCTCATAAGGGAAGTCATTGAATGCAGGGCCCACCCCACATTCAGAGTCATCTCACCTTCAGATTCTTTACTTAATTACATCTGCAAAGACGTTTTATCTTTTTCTCTTTTCTTCTTTTTCTTTCTTTTTTTTTTTTTTTTTTTTAGAGACAGGGTCTGGCTCTGTCACCCAGGCTGGAGTGCAGAGCCGCGATCTCTGCTCGCTGCAGCATTGATGACCCGGGCTCAGGTGATCCTCCCACCTGAGCCCCCCAAGTAGCTGGGACTGCAGGTGCACACACCACCACACCCGGCTAGTATTTTTTTAATTTGTTTTAGATACAAGGTCTTGCCATGTTGCCCAGGCTGGCCTTAAACCCCTGGGCTCAAGCAGTCCTCCCACCTTGGCCTCCCAAAGTGCTGGGATTACAAGTGTGAGCCACTATGCCCAGCCTACACTCTTTTTCCAAATAAAGTCACATCCCCAGGAACTGGGCCTTCTCACATGAGTGCTCTTGATGAGCCACAGTTCACCCATTATGGTCCTCCAAACCAAATGCCTGGTTCTTCGTCGCTGTTTTCCAAATGCTGCCTCCTTACTGGCTGACCAGTGTTGGGGAGTAAAGCCCACCTCTGCTCCTGTCTCTCTGGGAAAGTATCGCCTCCTTGATCTCTGGTTCCCATCTCCAAAAGAAGCTTTAGGCTTTCCCCACACTGTGACTTGCTGTCACTGTGGAATGGATTTTTGTTGCGCACAGGAAGATATGGGGATGACGTATGCGGAGCTCTCGGTCTATGGGAAACTCAGGAAGGTGGCCAAGATGGGGCCCTACAGCATGTTCTGCAAACTCCTCGGCATGTGGAGACACATCTGCACCCCGAGACAGGTAAAGCCCACGGGACACATCCCAGAGGGAGGCCAGTTAGGTAATGTCCCCTTTGCAGAGGCTGGGTTGACCTGCAGGAATGAGTAGATAACAGTGTGACCCTAACATAATAAAACCGTGTCTCATACAGTAACACTTTCCAGTTATTTTTACCCACTCTGATCTTCTGCTGGCCCAAAGTTAATCTGAGTGAGGCTCACCCACAGGCAGGTAAACATGACATGAAACAAGCCCTCCCTTTTTTTGAGGACAGAATGTAAACTTCAGGGTCAGAATAGTATTGCTTTTCTGCTCGTTGTGAGTCTCGCTGGGGCTGAAGCCCACAAGCATGGTAGTCCCATGGAAGCTCCTGGAAGCCTTGTGAAATAAATCTTCGCAGGATTTATCTCAGATCTCCCAAGGCAGCATGCCGTAGCATCAGAGGCAGGGAGACCCCATTTTCACAGCATCAAAGGCAGGGGAACCCCGGTTTCATAGCATCAGAGGCAGGGGGACCCCAGTTTCATAGCATCAGAGGCAGGGGGACCCTGGTTTCATAGCTTGGCCAGCGCCCCCGGCCTGAGCATGGGCATCCCCCACACCTGCCATCGGGGAAGGTCCTGTGCAGGAAGTAACCCATTAGCCGTTTGCTGGTGTGATCCAGCATGGGAATTCCGGCCTGGGGTCTCTCCAGTTTTAGTAACATGAAGCTCGTGTGTTGCACGCCCACCAGGTCGCTGACAAAGTGAAGCGGTTTTTCTCCAAGTACTCCATGAACAGACACAAGATGACCACGCTCACACCTGCGTACCACGCCGAGAACTACAGCCCTGAGGACAACAGGTTTGATCTGCGACCATTTCTGTACAACACGAGCTGGCCTTGGCAGTTTCGGTGCATAGAAAATCAGGTAAATCCAGCAGAAATGTTTCTCTCTCTGTGTTTCATGTCTGTAGAAGAAACGTGAGGTTATTTCCATGAAGGACTGAGAAAAACTTTCTTATATACACAGTGACTTTTTTACTGTCCTCCTTCCTGCAAAGGAACAAGTATGTTTAAAGCGTTTTTTAAATTTACTTTTTTGATGTTGACAAATAAAAGTTCTATATATTGATGGTGTCCAACATGACGTTTCGATATGCGTGTCACGGTGGAATGGCTAAGTCAAAAGCTATTTCACATGTGCATGCATTACCCCACACGCCTATTATTTGTGTGTGGTGAGAGCACTTAAAATCTACTCTGTTAGCAATTTTCCTGTATTAACTACAGTCACCATGTCATGCACTGGATCTGTTGAACTTACTTCTTTTGTGGCCTTTGACCAACATCTCCCCACCCACCAGCCCCCGTAGCCACCATCGTACTCTTCCACGAGATCACCTTTTCGAGATTCCACAGACGAATCAAACTATGTGGTATTTGTCTTTCTCTGCCTGGCTTATCTGAGAGGAAGAAGAGGCAGACATGAATGTTTATCAAAGGATGGACTAGGACTGGTGTGACTCATGGAGACTGATTGTTTGTAAAGCCACCATCTTCATGGTTGTTCATGTCCTTCATTGGGAAGGAGCAGGGACACTACATTGAGACTTGACCCATCCTGGATTTTTTGTTTGCATAATTTTCAGGGGAAAGATGATGCAACAGCAAATTACAATTGTTAATGTGATGATTTTTAGTGGTCCCATCTTGCGAATGATAGAGAGGTGACCACAGGAGACCTAAGCACTTGCAAGAAGTAGAAGTGTTAAAGAGCTTTGAAGTTGGGAGTGTTCCAAATGAAGATCGTTAATTCAATTTATATTATAATCCTAGTTGTTCCATCATTTTTCCTCCCCTAAAATCTTTTTTTTTTTTTTTTATGTTCGTGTAGGGTCATCCATATTGTTGCAAATGGCAGAATTTCCTTCTTTCCTAAGACTGCATAGTTCTCCACTCTGTGTGTGCACCGCACTTTCTCTATCCACTCATCCATCGGTGCGCGCTCAGGCTGATTCCACAGCTGGGCTGTTGGAATGGTGCCGTGGTGAACGCGGGTGTGCAGATGCCTCGTTGGCAGATGAGTTCATTTCCTGTCAGTTATACCCAGTAGTGGGGTGGCTGGATCGTAGGGTAGTTCTATTTGTAATCTTTGGAGGAATCTCTGCACTGCCTTCCACAATGGCTACACTAACTGCCGAGTGTGTTTAGAGTCTGGCGTGCACTCTTTTTGGCTGGGCTCTACTTGCCGGCATTACATAAACTAAAATTAGCAGCTGGACACCCCTCTATGAATATGGTGACAATCACTGTCGTTTCTAAGCAGCCGGGGTATCCAGATGGCGTCATGGCTTCCAACCCACCCTGCTTTCCTTTTCTTTTTCTAATTAATTATTAATAGAATCAAGGAAGGACAATACAATCAATGAAAAAGGTTAGGCCCTTCCCTTTTCCAAAGCCGGGGTGGGAGCCATGACAGAGCAGCTTGGCCTTGGCCTCCCTAGCCCAGGGGATCATCTGATGAGAGGAGAGAGCCGGCCAGTGAGTCACTGTCGACAATGATAAATCAGAGGCCGGCTGCAATAGCTCACGCCTGCCATTCCAGCACTTTGAGAGGATCACCTGACCCGAGGAGTTGGAGACCAGCCTGGGCAGCATGGCAAAACCCCATCTCTACAAAAAATACAACAATTAGCCAAACGTGGTGGTGCACACCTGTGGTTCCCACTACTTGGGAGGCTGAGGAGGGAGAATCACCTGAGCCAAGGAGATAGAGGCTGCAGTGAGCTGTGATCGTGCCACTGCACTCCAGCCTAGGTGACAGAGCCAGAACCTGTCACAAAACAAAATTTAAATTAAAAATTAAAAACAGTGATAAATCCTGAGGAGTCTACGCTGAGCTAGAGGACACCTAGTGTCCTTCCAGCACCTGCGAGACCATAGCACAGTGTGATCAGTGCACAGCAGAGGCACACACAGGTGCTGTATGACCACAGAGTGGTCACCTTCTAGTCAGGAAGATGTCTTGAACTCTTCCTTCAGGACATGAGGAAAACCCGCCTCTGCTGAGCTAGAGGACACGAGGTGCCGCTTTATACCTCGTGATCGGTGACAGCATCTCTGAGCAGGTGGCGCGTAAAACGAGGGTGGATCGGTGACAGGAGTTCTACATCTGGGACCGTTGACCCCCTCGAGGGGACATTAGGCGATGACCGGAGATTATTTTGGTTATCACAACTGGGCTGGGGTCTGTGCTCCCAGCATCCCGTGGGTGGAGCCCAGGGATGCTGCTGAATATCCTACCATGTGCAGGACGGGCCCATCCCAACCCCACGCCCAGCAGAGAATTCTTCGTTCCACGTGTCGGTGGTACCAAGGTTGAGGAATGCTGACATTTGGGACTAGAAGGCGTTTGGGGCTGCATGGTTGTAAGGAAGAGATACTGTGTCTGGCTGATTTCCGTGGAATGGAACTTGCTGAAAGAGTGACTTAGAGGGTGGAAGGGAGGGCAGGGGTCACAGGGTCTGGAAAGCCAGGTGACTGCTGCCCTATATCCCCTGCTGTGGCTGGACAGAGCCCACGCGCCACACCCAGCCTGGGTTGGATGCCAGCCTGCTCTGCCATCCTTGAGTCCCAATGTCCCTGGGTCACCGGGCAGTGGAGTGGCCAAGCCTCGGGTGACGGGCCCTGTCATTCGGCCACCCAGGGCAGGAGAGGGAGCTGCCCCAGCTCTGGCCTCTGTAGTGGGAGGTGGGGGCTTGGCTCCCACCAAGATGTACTCAGGGGTGGGCTCCCCCAGATCAGGAAGGGGGTTCAGACACTTTGCAGCTTGGCCTTGGCCTCCCTAGCCCAGGGAGTCTCCACTCTGTGTGTGCACCGCACTTTCTCTATCCACTCATCCATCGGTGCGCGCTCAGGCTGATTCCACAGCTGGGCTGTTGGGAATGGTGCTGTGGTGAACGCGGGCGTGCAGATGCCTCGTTCATAGGCAGGGGGACCCTGGTTTCATAGCTTGGCCAGAGCCCCCGGCCTGAGCCAGGGAGTGCCAAAAGAGTGACACATGTGGGAACATCAGAGACAGCTGCAGGTAAAGGTGGAGACACTGCTGTCGTCTTCAGTGACAGCTATGCGTGTGCTGGACCTGCCCTCCAGGCTTTTCCAGCGCACACGCCCAGTATCCGGTGGGGACTCTGGTAATTTACTTTTTCACCTCTGGGACTTGTGACCCGCTTTTGGTGCGTGCCAGTGTTTCGACAGCCCCACAGTCCGTCTTCGCGGGGCTGTGGTGTCACAGGCCTCTCTTTCCAGGTGCTACAGCTCGAGAGGGCCGAGCCACAGTCCCTGGACGGCGTGGACTGAGGCTGGTTCCTTCCTGGAGGCCTCCTCTCCTCAGGGACCCCAGCGCCTCGTCATCAGCATTGCTGGAGCCAAGGGCCCTGCACTAGGACCCCAGGATGGCACGGCGCATCAGCCGAGGAGGAGGGAACTTTTCAGTCAAATTCCTCAAAAAGAGGCTGGAATAAAGCCTGGGCAAAAAAAGAGGCTGGAATCCAATGCACATGATTTTGACCTCCCGCCAGCATGTGCTTCCCCGCGAAGTCTGGCACTCTCTGACGGAGGCTGCCTGGGTAGGAGGGGTCCAGCTGCCGTCCCGTGTGGCGTCTTTGCTGCAGGAACTAAAACAGTAGCTCCCAGGAAGGGAGGGGTGTCATGAGCAGAAAATGAAGGAGAGAAGACCTCCTCTCCCACCCACATACACCTTCCTGTCCTGGGTTCCAGAAGGCTCTGGGGAGATGGTCCCTGCAGAGCTTTCTTCCTGGGAGTCTGGGGACCAGTCGGCCTTACTCCTGTCCTGTGGGAGAACCACCCCATCTAGGCGTGGGGCCAGGTGTGGGGCAGGGGCGGGGCCCTGTGGGTCCCCCTTCCTGCTGATCTTCATGCCATTCTGGGCACCTTTGTCTGTTTATGGAATGGGGTGAGGAGCGGCTCTTCTATCCTCTCCAGAGCTCCCCTTGGTCCTGGAACCCTCTCTCCCAGGTTGCCCCAGGGAGTCTCAGCCTCCCATCCTTGCAGGGTGAAGATGAGACGAGGATGGGTGCACAGGCCAGAGCCTCCAGGAGGGTGGAGTGGGTTTGGGGTCTGTGCTGCCTACCGGGTGTCTGCCCTTTCTCTCCCCCATGCCCGGCCCCTCTGCCTGGGACACTCCTGCTTCCCAGCCTTACCTAGAGCCCCACACCAAACCCAGGGCCCGGGCTGGGACACAGACCGCAGCCGAGGGTGAATTTCCCAGGAAGCAAATGGGGGCCCTGGGCTGGGGTACAGGGAGTGATCCTACCACTTTGCCGTCCCTGCGGGTCTGCGCGGCCTTTCTTCCCCTGTCCCCGCTCTGTCTCCTCTCACTGTCCAGCTTTCCCTAAGCCAAGGCTGTAGATTTCCCTCTGTCCCGGGCCACCAGGAAGCCTTCCAACTGTGATGTGCCCGGAGCTGAGGTGGCCCCCAGCAGCCCCTGTCCCTCCCAGTGTGCTGCCACTGGGGACGACCCCCAGGGGGTGGCTGCCTGAGGCCTCCTTGTTCTGTCCTGGTCTCACCGTCTATAGGTCATAGCAGTACTAAGTGGCGTGATAGCAGAAAGTGGGGGGCACTCGGCAGGTGCTGTCTGGATAGCAGAGAGTGGGGAGCACTCAGCAGGTGTTGTCTGGATAGTAGAGAGTGGGGGGCACTCGGCAGGTGCTGTCGGGCTGAGTGGTCACCACCGTCGTTGTCTTCTCTGTCCAGAGTCTGTTACCCATGTCTGTTACCCATGTCACATTGTGGATGCCCCCTGCCCGGATAGGTCTGAGTGCACTGGGGTGGCCAGCACCCCACACCTTCTCAGGGAGCACCCAGCAGGATACCTGAGATTCTCCTTATGCCTTGGTTGGAAGCTGGAGGCTTCTGGCTGCCTCCTGCACCCCAGATGTGTGGCAACGGGGTGGGGAGTGTGTCCCTCAAAAGATGATCAGGTGAGGCTGGGACCCTGAAGGCAGCCCCATCCGGTGGAATTACCCTCGGAGGCTCCAAAACTTCCCACCTGCAGGAGCTGAGCTCAGGGGCACCAGACCCTGGTCCCCAACCTTCAAGTTATAGGGTGGTGTCCCCCAGTTATAGGGCAGTGTCCCCAGTTATAGGATATTGTCCTTCAGTCATAGATTAGTATCTTCTGGTTACAGGATAGTGTCCCGTCAGTTACAGGGCAATGTCCCCCCAGTCATAGCATAGTATATCCCCAAGTCACAGGGTAGTTTCCCCTAGTTATAAGGCAGTGTTCCCCCATTATAGTGTCCCCAGTTATAGGGTGATGTCCCCCAGTTATAGGGTGATGTCCTCCCAGTTATAGGGTAATGTCTCCCCAGTTATAGGGTGATGTTCCCACAGTTATAGGGTGATGTTCCCCCAGTTATAGGGTGATGTTCCCACAGTTATAGGATGATGTCCCCACAGTTATATGGTGACGTCCCCAAGTTATAGGGTGATGTCCCCCAGTTATAGGGTGATGTTCCCAGTTATAGGGTGATGTCCCCACAGTTATATGGTGACGTCCCCCAGTTATAGGACGATGTCTCCCCAGTTATAGGGTAATATCCCCAGTTATAGGTGAATGTCTCCCCAGTTATAGGGTGATGTCCCCCCAGTTATAGGGTGATGTCCCCCTAGTTACATGGTGATGTCTCCCCAGTTATAGAGTGATGTCCCCCCAGTTATAGGGTGATGTCCCCCAGTTATAGGTGAATGTCTCCCCAGTTATAGGGTAATGTCCCCACAGTTACAGGGTGACATCCCCCAGTTATAGGGCAATGTCCCCCCAGTTACTGGGCAGTGTCCCCCAATTACCGGGCAATGTGCCCTCATAGTGTCTCCCAGTTATACAGTATTGTCCCCCCATTATAAGGTAGTATCCCCAGTTACTAGATAGCATCCCCCAGTAACAGGATAATGTCCCCCAATTGCAGAGCAATGTCCCCCATTATAGTGTCCCCAAGTTATAAGTTGGTGTCCCCCAGTAACAGGATAATAGGATAGTGTCCCCAGTACAGGGCAGTGTACCCCAGTTACCAGTGTCCCCCAGTTACAGGAGAGTGTCCACCAGTTACAGGGCAGTGTCTACCCAGGTACAGCCTAGTGTCCCTCAGTTACACAATAATGTGTCCCCCAGTGGTAGGATAGTCTACTACTGAGTCCTCCTTAGTGGGACTCATCTGGCATGAGTCCAGCTGAGATTAGGATAGGGTAGTGACCCTTCAGTTTTGGGGAAGGGACCAGAGCTCGGCCAGTGAGAAGCTTCCAGCTCCGTCTGGCCATATCCAGGTTGCTGAGGGTCCTGGGCTCTGTCCTTAAACCT
This sequence comes from Pongo abelii, assembly GCF_028885655.2. NCBI lineage: Eukaryota > Metazoa > Chordata > Mammalia > Primates > Hominidae > Pongo > Pongo abelii. The sequence continues at coordinate 3,456,282 of NC_071994.2, read as the reverse complement.
CATCACTGACATGACCCAGCAAACCTTCTCAAGAGGAAAACATCCCCTTGGGTCAAACACAGCTTGTTCAGGTCTCGGGGACCTCCTCCTGCCATCCTGGGGATGCTGGGGAGAATGGAGATGCACAGGAGGCTTTGTCCTCTCCTCTGCCTTTTGGCGAAAACATTTCACTCAAGGCAAACACAGCCTGAGGGCAGCACAGGGGACCCCAAGGCTCACTGCGCATTTCTAGTCGCCACCAAACACGTGGGTTTTCCTCCTGTTCTCGTCATGGGTGCCTTTGCTCATTCTCATCCTCCTGTTCTCATCCAGTCTACCTTTGCTCAGCCCAGTCTGACTGGCTCCCAGCAGCATCCGCCCCAAAGGTTCTCCCATCATAGCAGGAAGCAGCCTCAGACAGTACCCGATGAACAGGCCTGGCTGTGTTCCATTAGAACCTCAGTTCAGCCAGCCCGAGCCTCCCTCTCAGCTGGATACTGTTAATGAGAGGGGTACACATTCACCTCCCCTTTCCAATGTTTTAAAACTCTAGGACAGTGATTCTCAAACACTTTGGTCTCAAAACCCCAAAGAGCATTTGCTTATGTGGCTTTTATCTGTTGATATTTGCTACCTGAGAAATTAAAACAGAAATCTAAAAATAGATTTATTTTATGAAGTCACTTAAAAATAATAAGCCCATTGCATGTTAACATGAAAAAAATAAATTTTCTAAAAACAAAACATCTAAGTGAGAAGAGTGGCATTGTACTTGTTTTGCAAATCTTTTCAGTGTCCGGCGTATGAGATGACAGCACTTTGGTTTGTTGCCAACCATTCACTTATAAGGAAGACCTTCTCCAATAATTAGCTGGGGCTGGTGCTAGAGCAATACCAGAAGTTCAGCGATGTCTGTAGATTTGTCCAAATGTATGTGAAGAGACTGTGCTTACTCAGTTTTTATGTTTGCAGTTAAATCTTCAATTTGATGAGTTATTTTATCATTGCAAAGTGGCAGTGTCAGGGTTTCTTTTATTGACTTATCCAGCAGGCATTCAGCTACGTCAGCTCTACGTATGAAGTAAGGAGTTGAATTAAGCAGAGTAGTTAATGACGTGGGAAGAGACACCTTCAGTGTTTACTTGAAATAAATAAGGGATGTTTGGGCAAAGTAAGCAGATGCTCAGAACTGCACAGGACAGGGGACCGGTATCCAGAGCTCCTGCAATATATTATCTGAAATACCCAGTTTTCAACAAAAAACTGAAACCATTTAGTCCATTTTCACGCTGCTATAAAGAGCTGCCTGAGACTGGGTAGTCTGTAAAGGAAAGAGGTTGAATTGGCTTACGGTTCAGTATGCCTGGGGAGGCCTCAGGAAACTTCCAGTCATGGTGGAAGGTGAACGGAAGCAAGGCACCTTCTTCACAAGGTACCAGGAAGGAGAAGTGCCCAGCAGAGGTGGAAGAGCTCCTTATAAAACCATCAGATACTGGCCGGGTGCCAGTCTCTTCGTCATGCAGTCAAAGACACTGAGGTCCTTCTGCTTCTTTGTGACGGCAGCCTCTTCTGTGTTCATGAAGCTTAGGAACTCCATCTTGGAGAGAGCAGTTGTAACCATCCTTTCCAGGATCCTTCTGGAAAACAGCAATCAGGGACTCAGTGCCCCACTCAGTCTCTGCAGGGCTCCAGATTTTTGCCAGGTTGTAGCTGAGTGAGGCACGGGAGGCTGTACGTGGGAGTGGTATGGAGAGCTCTGGTAAAAAGCTTTTGAAAAGGATGATTCTATTCAATTAGGATTGGCTTATATGAGGGGAAAAATAAGATTATATATAGTTAAAGAAAAAAAGATTCACTGGCCCATGTCAGATCTAACAAATCAAAACACGTGGAAGCTGTGGAGTCCTAATCAGGGAAAAGGAGCCAGGGTGGCAGGACCAAGGGAAGCAAAAAGAGAAAGCAGGTAAGCTACAAGTCTGCATTTCTTCACAGTCCAGCACACACAGCCCTCCTGTGCATATAACTCACAATCATCCCATGCCCAGGTATCACCAGACCCTCAGCTGATAGAAAAACGCAAGTTAGCTCACTGCAACCTTCGCATTACAGGTATTGTATGCAGCCCTATTCAGCACTTGGCCCAGGAACCATCCTGTAAAATCCCCTGCAGGCCCTTGTCTCCTTGCCGTCAGCTCCTCTTCTCCTGGCCTGCCCATTGCCTTCTTGCAATGTACTTTCTTCCTTGCTTTAATAAATCTGCCTATTTTTTAACCTACAAGTGTCTTGGTAAACTCTTTTACCCCTGTGACACCAGCCTCAGATAGTCGCCATCACCCACCATAGAAGCTACTCCTGGAGAGCTGATTTTTTTTAATTTGTGGATAATTTATTCATGTATTTTTCAAAGACGTACTGTGACTCCTCTTCTGGTTCTGATGGAACATCTCATATCTGAGCTACAGAATCACTGAGAACAAGTAGGAAAGCTAGAAAAAATTACACAAAACAGCAGTTGAAAGCACTAGAGAGAAACCCAGGTATCCAGGACAGGAGGTGCCTGGATCCTGGTAAGAAGGGAAATGCATCAGGTACTGGCGCTCTACTCTCTTCCTTGGGGCCTCTGCCCATTCGTTAGTGGCAGAGAGAACAACAGCACAAGCAGAAAGCAGCTGAGGCATCTGCAGTTCCTTCCTAAAATCAGACTTTAGGGTGACAAATGCAGCCAGAGCTTACAGGGCAAAGCTTCCAGGGAAAAGAAGAGCTCAGAGAAGTGAGTCCAGTGTGCAGCAGCTCCTCTTCCCTTGAAGATTATGAAACTGCCTGGGGAAAGAGGACAAGAAGCTAAGCAAAAAGCATCAACTAAGAGCCTTTAAAGCAAAACAGAGTTTATGGTGGTTTTGTAGCACTGGAAAATAAATATTTAATTTTAGGATTAATAAGAAAGGGCTTGGTAAAAACTTAAGGCTTTCTATTGAAACCCCTCAAGGCTATATCCTGGGAGAAGTACAGGCCAGAAATAGAGACTCCTTCACAAAGAATAAAGCCTGGCCTCTTATCTTAATACCTCACTGGATCAATGTGATCTGCTGCTCGTCTAACTGTTCCACAGAAGGAAAATAAAGGGTCTCTGCAGGAAAATAACATCACTCAAAACCTTTCTCAGTTTTTTATACTCTTTATCTGGTATTCAATAAAAGATCACTAGAAACTCTATAAAAATATACTTAAAATGCAATATAAATCATAATACATACAAATCTATAAAAATATCTTCAAAATATCAAACCCAACATAAGCAGAAGAAGAAAAAAATCCAGATAAGAACAGAAATCAATGATATTAGAGACAAAAAAATAGAGAAAATAAATGAGACAAAAATCTAGTTCTTTAAAAAAATCAGTAAAATTAACAAACCTCCTGCTAGACTGACAAAGAAAAAAAAAAGAGAGGATACAAGGATACAAACTACGAGCTTCAGGAATGGATACCAAGTTTGGGGATATCACTACAGACCTCACAGACATGAAACAGATAATGAGCAAATGGTGCAAACAACTCTACACATAGAAATTCAACAGCTTATGTGAAACAGACCAACTCCTCAAAAAGCACAAACTACCAACATTCAGCCAGGACAAAATAGATAATTTGGATAGCTCTATAATTATTAAGGGAATTGAATGTGTAGTTTTAAAATGTCAAAATAAATTTGGAGTTTAAAATTTCCAGATGCAGAGAATTACCAAATTTTTAAAGAATGAACACCAATTCTACATAATCTCTGGAAAACAGTGGAGAAGAGAACCCTTCCAAATTCATTTTAACGGGCCAGTATTACCCTGATAGCAAACCCAGACAAAGACAATACAAAAAAAGAAATAACCAATGCCCCTCATGAACATAGACACAAAATCCTCACAAAAGAAAGCAAATGGAATCCAGCAATATATTAAAGAATTACAAACCATGACCAAGTGGAGTTTATTCCAAGTATGTAAGACTAGCTCCACATTTGGAAGTCAGTCAGTGTAATCCACTGTGCTAACAGGCTGTAGAAGAAAACTCACACAATTGCATCAATTGGGACACAAAAAAAGCATTTGGAAATTTTTACCACCTATTCATAATTTTAAAAAAACTCAGCAAACTAGGATTAGAGTGTCACTTCATCATCTACAAAAAACCTATAGCCAATTTTAGGCTTAATGGTGATAACTGAATGTTTTCCCCTAACATTAGGAGCAATTATAAGTGTCCACTCTCACCACTCTTCAACATAATGAAGTTCTAGCCAGGGCAATAAGGCAAGAGAACTAGAAGATATACAGATGAGAAGTGAAGAAATATTTGCACACACCATAGTAGTCTAGGTATAAAATCTCAAGGAATCTACAACAAAAACCCAAGAACTAATAACAGTGAGTTCAGCAAGTTCTGAAGATTTAGATCGACACATAAACATCAATCATTTCTCAACCTTACATATGATTAGGTGTGAATATCAAAAAATATAAGGAATTCAACCAACTTAACAGCAAGAAAACAATTCAATTAAAAATGAGCAAAGGATCTGAACAGTTCTCAAATGAAGAGATATGAATAGCCAACAGATATATGAACAATGCTCAACATCTCTAAGAATCAGGAAAATGCAAATCAAAGCCACAATGAGATATAACCTCACACCTGTTGAAATCACTGTTATCAAAAAGACAAAAGATAACAAGTGTTGATGAACATGTAGATAAAAAGGGAACCCTTGTACACTGTTAATGGGAATGTAAATTAGTACAGCCATTAAAAAAATAGTATGGGGGTTCCTCAAAAACTAAAAATAGAATTATCATATTATCTGGCAATTCCACTTCTGGGTATATATCCAAAGGAACTGACATTGATTTGCTGAAGAGATATATTCACTCCCACATTTATTTCAGCATTATTCACAGTAGCAAAGATAAGGAAGCAAACTAACTGTCTATCAATGGATGAATGGATAGAGAAAATGTGTATATACACAATGGAATACTATACAGCCTTTAAAAGGAAGAAATTTTTGTCATTCATGACAATGTGGATATAACTAGTGGGGCATTATGCTAAGTGAAAGAAGACAGGCACAGAAAGACAAATATTGTATGACCTAACTTATATGTGGAATCTTAAAAAGCTGGTCTCATAGAAAAAGTATAAAGGTGGTTACCAGGGGCTATGGGTAGGTGGGGAGAAGCAGGGATGGGGCAAGTGGGAGATGTTGACAGAAGGGCATGAAGTTTCAGTTAGACTGGAGGAATACGTTTTAGTGACCTATTGCACTGCATGGTAACCATGGTTTGTTGTTCTTGGGAAGAGTGGGGATGGGTCCCTGAAGCACCAAGTCACTGAAACTTCAATTTATTATAAGGACAAATTCAAAAGTTGGAAATCAGAGACGAACCAATGTGGATCTTCCAGTGTTGACTCAATACGAGGCAAACATTTTCCCAAGAAAGAGATAGAGGGGAGAAAGGCAGAGTGAAAGGATTACCCCGAGGGCTCTAGGCACAGGGGTGTCCTGGGGATTGTGAGAATTAAAATCTAAACTCCTCACCCAGGTGACAGTGGCACGTGGGTGCGAAATTTCAGGCATGATTTTTTTTCCCATCCAGCTCCCAGACTGAGAGAGACTCATTTTAATGCCCTCTGCTGTTACCAACATACAGAACCTCTTGAGGCAACTCTTTCACTGAGTAGGAAGCCATTCGATGTCTCAGCTTTATGCTGAGATTTAATTGATTTAGTCTTCACCATGAAGTCCTTAAATCCAAGGCCCCAAAGTTCCTAGAACTACCAGATCCCTCAGAGCATTCACCCTGGCTTCATGCTTCCTAATCTCATGGAATTTCTCTAATGCTACAGGAAACACAGCCATGCACTTAAACAGATGTCTGTTTTTACCAAGAATTTTCAATCATTATAGCCAGAAGTGTTTTAAACATACCTGGTTTACTGTTTTTCCAGAAGTGGATGTCCACCTTAGAGTTTTCAGGAGGCTTCAAAACATGGCAGCCTGAAGTCCCTAGCCTCCAGTGGCAAATTCTTTCCTTACATGTATGACAGCTTTTGCCTTCTGTGTTGTGAGGAGCAGTCAAGTTCTGGAGACAGAAATCCGGAAGCACACACTGTCAGGGTCCCTGTTCCTTCCCCTAGGTCGTATCCATGAACCATCCCTTCACTGCTGCCTTGGGAGAGGGGAAGGTGTTAAGGCTGAGGATGAGATCAAACCAAAGTTTAACCACACCTCAGCATTCTATGACTTCACATTGCTGAGTCCATAAGAGAACCAGGACCCTCCAGACCCAGAAAATACTTGAGTGGAACCAAGATGGCCGAATAGGAATAGCTCCGGTCTACAGCTCCCAGCGCGAGCGACGCAGAAGACGGGTGATTTCTGCATTTCCATCTGAGGTACCGGGTTCATCTCACTAGGGAGTGCCAGACAGTGTGTGCAGGACAGTGGGTGCAGTGCACCGTGGGCGAGCCGAAGCAGGGCGAGGCATTGCCTCACTCGAGAAGCACAAGGGGTCAGGGAGTTCCCTTTCCTAGTCAAAGAAAGGGGTGATGGACGGCACCTGGAAAATCGGGTCACTCCCACCCTAATACTGTGCTTTTTCAACGGGCTTAAAAAACGGCACACCAGGAGATTATATCTCGCACCTGGCTCAGAGGGTCCTACGCCCATGGAGTCTCACTGATTGCTATTACAGCAGTCTGAGATCAAACTGCAAGGTGGCAGCGAGGCTGGGGAAGGGGCGCCTGCCATTGCCCAGGCTTGCTTAGGTAAATAAAGCAGCCGGGAAGCTCGAACTGGGTGGAGCCCGCCACAGCTCAAGGAGGCCTGCCTGCCTCTGTAGGCTCCACCTCTGGGGGCAGGGCACAGACAAACAAAAAGACAGCAGTAACCTCTGCAGACTTAAATGTCCCTGTCTGACAGCTTTGAAGAGAGTAGTGGTTCTCCCAGCACGCAGCTGGAGATCTGAGAACAGGCAGACTGCCTCCTCAAGTGGGTCCTTGACCCCCGAGCAGCCTAACTGGGAGGCACCCCCCAGTAGGGGCGGACTGACACCTCACACGGCCGGGTACTCGTCTGAGACAAAACTTCCAGAGGAACGATCAGGCAGCAGCATTTGCGGTTCACCAAGAGCCACTGTTCTACAGCCACTGCTGTTCTGCAGCCACCGCTGCTGATACCCAGGCAAACAGGGTCTGGAGTGGACCTCTAGCAAACTCCAACAGACCTGCAGCTGAGGGTCCTGTCTGTTAGAAGGAAAACTAACAAACAAAAAGGACATCCACACCAAAAACCCTTCTGTACGTCACCATCATCAAAGACCAAAAGTAGACAAAAGACAAAACCACAAAGATGGGGAAAAAACAGAGCAGAAAAACTGGAAACTCTACAAAGCAGAGCACCTCTCCTCCTCCAAAGGAACGCAGCTCCTCACCAGCAATGGAACAAAGCTGGATGGAGAATGACTTTGATGAGCTGAGAGAAGAAGGCTTCAGATGATCAAACTACTCTGAGCTACAGGAGGAAATTCAAACCAATAGCAAAGAAGTTAAAAACTTTGAAAAAAAAATTAGACGAATGGATAACTAGAATAACCAATGCAGAGAAGTCCTTAAAGGAGCTGATGGAGCTGAAAGCCAAGGCTCGAGAACTACGTGAAGAATGCAGAAGCCTCAGGAGCCGATGCGATCAACTGGAAGAAAGGGTATCAGTGATGGAAGACGAAATGAATGAAATGAAGTGAGAAGGGAAGTTTAGAGAAAAAGGAATAAAAAGAAATGAACAAAGCCTCCAAGAAATATGGGACTATGTGAAAAGACCAAATCTACATCTGATTGGTGTACCTGAAAGTGACGGGGAAAATGGAATCAAGTTGGAAAACACTCTGCAGGATATTATCCAGGAGAACTTCCACAATCTAGCAAGGCAGGCCAACATTCAGATTCAGGAAATACAGAGAACACCACAAAGATACTCCTCAAGAAGAGTAACTCCAAGACACATAATTGTCAGATTCACCAAAGTTTAAATGAAGGAAAAAATGTTAAGGGCAGCCAAAGAGAAAGGTTAGGTTACCCACAAAGGGAAGCCCATCAGACTAACAGCAGATCTCTCGGCAGAAACTCTACAAGCCAGAAGAGGGGGGGGCCAATATTCAACATTCTTAAAGAAAAGAATTTTCACCCCAGAATTTCATATCCAGCCAAACTAAGCTTCATAAGTGAAGGAGAAATAAAATACTTTACAGACAAGCAAATGCTGAGAGATTTTGTCACCACCAGGCCTGCCCTAAAAGAGCTACTGAAGGAAGCACTAAACATGGAAAAGGAACAACCAGTACCAGCCACTGCAAAAACATGCCAAAATATAAAGACCATCAAGGCTAGGAAGAAACTGCATCAACTAACGAGCAAAATAACCAGCTAACATCATAATGACAGGACCAAATACACACATAACAATATTAACTTTAAATGTAAATGGGCTAAATGCTCCAAATAAAAGACACAGACTGGCAAATTGGATAAAGAGTCAAGACCCATCAGTTGCTGTATTCAGGAAACCCATCTCACGTGCAGAGACACACATAGGCTCAAAATAAAGGGATGGAGGAAGATCTACCAAGCAAATGGAAAACAAAAAAAGGCAGGGGTTGCAATCCTAGTCTCTGATAAAACAGACTTTAAACCAACAAAGATCAAAAGAGACAAAGAAGCCCATTACATAATGGTAAAGGGATCAATTCAACAAGAAGAGCTAACTATCCTAAATATAAATGCACCCAATACAGGAGCACCCAGATTCATAAAGCAAGTCCTTAGTGACCTACAAAGAGACTTAGACTCCCACACAATAATAATGGGAGACTTTAACACCCCACTGTCAACATTAGACAGATCAACGAGACAGAAAGTTAACAAGGATACCCAGGAATTGAACTCAGCTCTGCACCAAGCAGACCTAACAGATATCTACAGAACTCTCCACCCCAAATCAACAGAATATACATTTTTTTCAGCACCACACCACACCTATTCCAAAATTGACCACATAGTTGGAAGTAAAGCACTCCTCAGTAAATGTAAAAGAACAGAAATTATAGCAAACTGTCTCTCAGACCACAGTGCAATCAAACTAGAACTCGGGACTAAGAAACTCACTCAAAACCGCTCAACTATATGGAAACTGAACAACCTGCTCCTGAATGACTACTGGGTAGATAACGAAATGAAGGCAGAAATAAAGATGTTCTTTGAAACCTACGAGAACAAAGACACAACATACTAGAATCTCTAGGACACATTCAAAGCAGTGTGTAGAGGGAAATTTATAACACTAAATGCCCACAAGAGAAAGCAGGAAGTATCCAAAATTGACACCCTAACGTCACAATTAAAAGAACTAGAAAAGCAAGAGCAAACACATTCAAAAGCTAGCAGAAGGCGAGAAATAACTAAAATCAGAGCAGAACTGAAGGAAATAGAGACACAAAAAACCCTTCAAAAAATTAATGAATCCAGGAGCTGGTTTTTTGAAAAGATCAACAAAATCGATAGACCGCTAGCAAGATTAATAAAGAAGAAAAGTGAGAAGAATCAAATAGACGCAATAAAAAATGATAAAGGGGATATCACCACTGATCCCACAGAAATACAAGCTACCATCAGAGAATACTACAAACACCTCTACGCAAATAAACTAGAAAATCTAGAAGAAATGGATAAATTCCTCAACACATACACCCTCCCAAGACTAAACCAGTGAGAAGTTGAATCTCTGAATAGACCAATAACAGGCTCTGAAATTGTGGCAATAATCAATAGCTTACCAACCAAAAAGAGTCCAGGACCAGATGGATTCACAGCCAAATTCTACCAGAGGTACAAGGAGGAGCTGGTACCATTCCTTCTGAAACTATTCCAATCAATAGAAAAAGAGGGAATCCTCCCTAACTCATTTTATGAGGCCAGCATCATCCTGATACCAAAGCCTGGCAGAGACACAACCAAAAAAGAGAATTTTAGACCAATATCCTTGATGAACATTGATGCAAAAATCCTCAATAAAATACTGGCAAACAGAATCCAGCAGCACATCAAAAAGCTTATCCACAATGATCAAGTGGGCTTCATCCCTGAGATGCAAGGCTGGTTCAACATACGCAAATCAATAGATATAATCCAGCATATAAACAGAACCAAAGACAAAAACCACATGATTATCTCAATAGATGCAGAAAAGGCCTTTGACAAAATTCAACAACCCTTCATGCTAAAAACTCTCAATAAATTAGGTATTGATGGGACGTATCTCAAAATAATAGGAGCTATTTATGACAAACCCACAGCCAATATCATACTGAATGGGCAAAAACTGGAAGCATTCCCTTTGAAAACTGGCACAAGATAGGGATGCCCTCTCTCACCACTCCTATTCAACATAGTTTTGGAAGTTCTGGCCAGGGCAATTAGGCAGGAGAAGGAAATAAAGGGTATTCAATTAGGAAAAGAGGAAGTCAAATTGTCCCTGTTTGCAGATGACATGATTGTATATCTAGAAAACCCCATTGTCTCAGCCCAAAATCTCCTTAAGCTGATAAGCACTTCAGCAAAGTCTCAGGATACAAAATCAATGTACAAAAATCACAAGCATTGTTATACACCAATAACAGACAAACAGAGAGCCAAATCATGAGTGAACTCCCATTCACAATTGCTTCAAAGAGAATAAAATACCTAGGAATCCAACTTACAAGGGATGTGAAGGACCTCTTCAAGGAGAACAACAAACCACTGCTCAATGAAATAAAAGAGGATACAAACAAATGGAAGAACATTCCATGCTCATGGGTAGGAAGAATCAATATCATGAAAATGGCCACACTGCCCAAGGTAATTTATAGATTCAATGCCATCCCCATCAAGCTACCAATGACTTTCTTCACAGAATTGGAAAAAACTACTTTAAAGTTCATATGGAACCAAAACAGAGCCTGCATCACCAAGTCAATCCTAAGCCAAAAGAACAAAGCCGGAGGCATCACGGTGCCTGACTTCAAACTATACTACAAGGCTACAGTAACCAAAACAGCATGGTACTGGTACCAAAACAGAGATATAGATCAATGGAACAGAACAGAGCCCTCAGAAATAATGCCACATATCTACAACCATCTGATCTTTGACAAACCTGAGAAAAACAAGGAATGGGGAAAGGATTCCCTATTTAATAAATGGTGCTGGGAAAACTGGCTAGCCATATGTAGAAAGCTGAAACTGGATCCCTTCCTTACACCTTATACAAAAATTAATTCAAGATGGATTAAAGACTTAAGTGTTAGACCTAAAACCATAATAACCCTAGAAGAAAACCTAGGCATTACCATTCAGGACATAGGCATGGGCAAGTACTTCATGTCTAAAACACCAAAAGCAATGGCAACAAAAGCCGAAATTGACAAATGGGATCTAATTAAACTAAAGAGCTTCTGCACAGCAAAAGAAACTACCATCAGAGTGAACAGGCAACCTACAAAATGGGAGAAAATTTTCACAACCTACTCATCTGACAAAGGGCTAATATCCAGAATCTACAATGAACTCAAACAAATTTACAAGAAAAAAACAAACAACCCCATCAAAAAGTGGGCAAAGGATATGAACAGACTCTTCTCAAAAGAAGACATTTATGCAGCCAAAAAACACATGAAAAAATGCTCATCATCACTGGCCATCAGAGAAATGCAAATAAAAACCACAATGAGATACCATCTCACACCAGTTAGAATGGCAATCATTAAAAAGTCAGGAAACAACAGGTGCTGGAGAGGATGTGGAGAAATAGGAACACTTTTACACTGTTGGTGGGACTGTAAACTAGTTCAACCCTTGTGGAAGTCAGTGTGGCGATTCCTCAGGGATCTAGAACTAGAAATACCATTTGATCCAGCCATCCCATTACTGGGTATATACCCAAAGGACTATAAATCATGCTGCTATAAAGACACATGCACACGTGTGTTTATTGCGGGACTATTCACAATAGCAAAGACTTGGAACCAACCCAAATGTCCAACAATGATAGACTGAATTAGGAAAATGTGGCACATATACACCATGGAATACTATGCAGCCATAAAAAACGAAGAGTTCATGTCCTTTGTAGGGACATGGATGAAACTGGAAACCATCATTCTCAGCAAACTATCCCAAGGACAAAAAACCAAACACCGCATGTTCTCACTCATAGGTGGGAATTGAACAATGAGAGCACATGGACACAGGAAGGGGAACATCACACTCCGGGGACTGTTGTGGGGTGGGGGGAGGGGGGAGGGATAGCATTAGGAGATATACCTAATGCTAAATGACGAGTTAATGGGTGCAGCACACCAGCATGGCACATGTGTACATATGTAACTAACCTGCACATTGTGCACATGTACCCTAAAAAGTATAATAATAATAATAAAATAAAGTAATATAACAATGTTGACAAAGATGTTAAGAAAAAACAATTTTGAACAGTCAGAGAGTTCAAGATTGGTAGAGTCATTATGAAAACTGGGAGGGAGGTTATTTAAAAATTTAAAACAAAAAACCTACCCTACAATGCAGCAATCCCACTTCTGTGTGTACAACTGAAGGGAATAAAAGCAGCGTCTTGAAGAATTATCTGCACCCCCCACCCCACGCCATGGTCACTGAAACAATATTCACAATTGCCAGGGTATAAAGACAAGCTAAATGTTTGTGGATGCTGAATGGATAAAGAAAATATAATATAAATAGACAATAAAATATTACTCAGCCATAAAAAAGAATGAAATCGGCCAGGTGTGGTGGCTCATGCCTGTAATCCCAGCACTTTGGGAGGCTGAGACAGGCAGATCACCTGAGGTCAGGAGTTCGAGACCAGCCTGGCCAATATGGTGAAACCCCATCTCCACCAAAAATACAAAAATTAGCCAGGCGTAGTAGCGTGTGCCTGTAATCCCAGCTACTCGGGAGGCTGAGGCGGGAGAATTGTTTGAACCCAGGAGGCGGAGGTTGCAGTGAGCTGAGATCGTGCCACTGCACTCCAGCCTGGGCAACAGAGCGAGACTCTGTCTTTAAAAAAAAAAAAGTGAAATCCTGTGATTTCAACAGGATATGTTGATATATGATACACACACATATATATTCATATGACATATGATATACACACACATATATACATACGCACACATACATACATACATACATATAAATGACACATTCCAGGTAAGCTTCATACTAAAAAAGAGAAAATTATAAAATGATAATATAACTGTATTACAGTTGGGCACTGGGGAATATAGCGTTTAAATGACCAACCTCAGTTCACACTAAAAAAAAATAAAATTTTGAAGTAAAATAACTAGATTATCTTATATTTGAGCAGATGCTTAGCGTTCGGAGAAAATTACTGAGTATAAATTTCTGTAGACTCCCATTTGAAACCTCTGTAGGATACGAAATCATAAAGCAGAACACACAATATCTGTCTACAGGACTTCTGGAATTTCTGAACCAAACACCATCACCACGCCTCTGGCACATTTCAGACACGATGCAAAAAAGGAAATTAGAAAATATTTCGCATAGAGTTCCTCAAACATAGGCAGGTGCACGCATGTTCCCAAAAGCAGCGGCCCAGCAAGCAGTGAGAACAATACAGGCCTTTACTCGCCAGGAGGAGGACTCTGATTTTCACAGTGACCTTTATGAAGGAAGATGACTGAACAGGAAGCGGAGTCTGTAGAAGGTTTAAGAGAATGAGACAGAAGACGCTCCTGGGGGCAGCCAGAGAAAGACCCCCAGGCTCTCAGAAGCGCCCCTGCCCCTGCCCTGCTTCACCTGCTTCGCGGCCCCTCCTGCGGCCGGTTCCTCGGAGCATCCCCCTGTGCAGGGCCCGCGTCCTCCCCTCCCCGCGCCAGCCTGGAGCCCCCGGGCAGCCTGGGTTTCTCCTATTCTTCTGCATCTCCAGGGACTGACTGCGCGGCACCTGGGGTCCGCTGGCGGGGAATGAATGAATGAGTGAGTGAATGAATGAATGAGGAACCGGGTGGCCATCTGGGTCTCAGTGTCTGTCTGGGGACGGGGTGGAGGGCGTCCCCTGATGGGTCCTGCTCGTCCGCGCCACTCCTGGGGGCTTCCCGTGGGGGTGGCCCAGGGCAGGGCCCCCCATCTCAGGGCTGCTTCCTGTGGGGAGGGTCCCCGAGAAGCGGAGCGTGGGCTGGTTTTTAGGGGGTAACCCACGAAGGTTCCTCCTGTCCGCCCGCCCCCCACGTCCGTTCTGGGAACCCCCCGGGCGTGAGAAACCCACCCGGCACCGCCCTGGAGCCCCGGCCTGCAGCCTCCTCGGGGCCTCGTCTCCTTCCTCCCGGGGAAGCTGCGGGGCAGGGACCGGGCGGACGGCGGGACCCGACTCCCTCCCCTCCCCTCACGGTGGGGTCGCGGCTCTGGGGGGCTCCTGGGGCCGCTGCGGGACCCTCAGCTCTGTCGCCGGGGAGAGGAGTTTTCGGGGCCGCAGTCTCAGGGCTGCACAGACGGGGCGGCTCCAAGGCTTCAGCCACAGACGTTGGGGGCGCGGTTGGGGGCGCGGAGGCCCGAGGTCAGGGAGTCTCAGGGTTTGGTTCCTTCCCAGGCCCCTGCTGGGCTGGGGGCGGGTGTCTCCTGCGCCCCCTCGGGCCGCCCTCTGCGGGTCTGTGTCTCCTGTCCCCATGCAGACCCCAGTGAGTCGGGACAGGCCCACCCCGGGGACTTCATTTAAACTGAATGACCTGCTCAATGGCCCCACCTTCAAATCAGGCCCTGTCCTGAGGGATTGGGGACCAGGCCTTCCACGCAGTGTGGGGCACACACTTCAGCCTGTCACACAGGATTCCCTGGGCCCCTAAGTACTGCAGCCAGGGTGGCTCTGGAACTGGCTGTGGCAGAGCAGGGGGTTGTGTCTGTTTCGCGGGGTCCCTGCTGGAGACGTTTCCGGCACTTCTTGATATTGATTGTAACTCATTTAATCCTCAAGGGAGCTGCGTGTTTTTCATGTCACAGGCACCGAGGAGTTAAGTATGAATAACTTGCCCGGAATGGCACAGCTCGCAGTGCAGGCATCAGATTAGCCAAGGAGAAGGAACTAAGTCAGGGGTCTTGACCTTGGCCTGAGAACCCTAAGTGAGACACTGGGAGAACTGCGGAGGTCTGACGCCACCTGGAGAACCGTCCTGTGGTGGAGTGAATTGGGGGTACTAAAGGGTGTGAGCTTTCCTTCTGGGGCGATGAAACGTTCTATAACTGATTATGGTGATGGGTGCACAGCGCTGTGAATATACTAAAAGCACTGAATTGTATACCTTAAGTGGGCAAATTGTGCGGCATATGAATTGTATTTCAATAAAGCTGTTACCAAAAAAAGAAGAGGTGTCAGAGAGGTTGGAGAGCAGTGAAGCCGTGGTTGTACTGATGGACAGAGAGTTCCGGTGAGATGGAAGCACTGGACAAACAGAGCTAGAAAAAGGAGGGTGGCTGTAAGCGGGGTGCATGGGATAGACCCCAGTGGGGTGCCCTGCTGAGAACAAGGTCACAGATATCACCACAGGGAAGAGGGGTGGGAAAGAATCGTTTACTTGTGTATGGAAATCACTAAGAATTAACCTAGCAATTGTGTTGGAAAAAGTAGTCAAGAGCCAGAAGCTAAAATCATGAAGAAATTGGGAAGAAGTTGGCAAGGCATACCAGCCCACACATAACGGAAAAAGAGATGAAGGCTCTGGAGAAGACAGAGTGGGATGGGCTGGCAGTGAGGGGAAGACATTACCCATCCTCTGGGACCAGTTCCCAAACTAAATGCTTGGGCTTGTCAGTTTTCTTACTCGATTCCTTTCTATCCTTACATTTTTTGTGGCTAAAGATGTCCCCAGTTCTGAAAGTGAGATCTTTAACTCTCCCTCCATATTATTTTATTTTTATGATATGTTTTAATTTTTGTTTCATGGCTCACTGCAGACTCGATTTCCCAGGCTCAATGATTTTCCCACCTAAGCCTCCTGAGTAGCTGGAACTACCGGTGTGCACCAGTATGCTTGGCTAATTTAAAACAATTTTTTTTTCTAGAGACGATGTCTTCCTATATTGCCAAAGCTGGTCTTGAACGCCTGGGCTCGAGTGATCCTCCTGCCTTGGCCTCCCTGGATTACAGACACTCTGAGATTGCAGGCATGAGCCACTGCCCTCGGCCTGTTTTGTGTTTGGTGCTTTGACCCTAAATCCCAACTGCCAACTTGCTGCTGTCTGTTCTTTTCTTTTCCTTTTTTTTTATTTCATTTCATTTCATTTATTTTTTGCTGTTCTCCATTTCCCTTTTTATGTTCAACATGTCTCTATCACTTTCTCTTAGGTGAATTGCTTGGAAACTGCACACCACAGCCTCTGTTTTCAACAGAGTTCAGTCACCTCTTCAGGGCTCTTCTGATTCTTATCTTGGTAGGGCATCTCCTCAAGGATTTCTGCAGGTGAGTACACTGATGACATGATGCTGTATTCTTGGGTGAGTACATTGGTGACATGTTGCTGTATTCTTGGGTGAGTAGACTGGTGACATGTTGCTGTATTCTTAGACGAGTACGGTGTGACATGATGCTGTATTCTTGAGCGAGTACACTGGTGACATATTGCTGTATGCTTGGGCGAGTACACTGGTGACATGTTGCTGTATTCTTGGATGAGTACATTGGTGACATGTTCCTGTATTCTTGGGTGAGTACACTGGTGACATGTTGCTATATGCTTGGGTGAGTACACTGGTGACATGTTGCTATATTCTTGAGTACGCTGGTGACATGATGCTGTATTCTTGAGCGAGTACGTGGGTGACATGATGCTGTATTCTTGGGCGAGTACACTGGTGACATATTGCTGTATGCTTGGGTGAGTACACTGGTGACATGTTGCTGTATTCTTGGATGAGTACATTGGTGACATGTTGCTGTATTCTTGGGTGAGTACACTGGTGACATGTTGCTGTATTCTTAGGCGAGTACGCTGGTGACATGATGCTGTATTCTTGGGCGAGTACACTAGTGACATGTTGCTGTATTCTTGGGTGAGTACTCTGGTGACATGTTGCTGTATTCTTGGGTGAGTACACTGGTGACATGTTGCTGTATGCTTGGGTGAGTACACTGGTGACATGTTGCTATATTCTTAGGCAAGTATGCTGGTGACATGATGCTGTATTCTTGGGCAAGTACACTAGTGACATGTTGCTGTATTCTTGGGTGAGTACTCTGGTGACATGTTGCTGTATTCTTGGGTGAGTACATTGGTGACATGTTGCTGTATTCTTGGGTGAGTACATTGGTGACATGTTGTATTCTTGGGTGAGTACTCTGTTGACATGTTGTATTCTTGGGTGAGTATGCTGGTGACATGTTGGTGTGTTCTTGGGCGAGTACGCTGGGGACATACTGCTGTATTCTTGGGTGAGTACGCTGGGGACATGCTGCTGTGTTCTTAGGTGAGTACACTGGTGAAACAATGCCCAAGAGCATGGCCAGGAGATTTGAGGAGCAGGGACATCTGGTAAGCAGACTTCAGTTTCTTTTCAGTAACGTGCCCCTCTTATGCTCTTCTCAGGGTTTAGCATGCATCCCTTAAACAAAGAAAGTAGCGTCATATAAGCAATGGTTTGGTGACTAGAGTGCTTCAGTCCATTATTGCTGCTATAAGAGAATACTTGACCTGGGTAATTGATAAAGAACAGAAATGTACTTTCTCATAGTCCTGAAGGCTGGGAAGTCCAAGATCAAGGTGCTGGTGTCTGGTGTGGGTCTTCTTACTGTGTCTTCACATATTGGAAGGCAGAAGGGTATGAGAGCATGAATATGCTGTCCTCACATAGCAGAAGAGCAGAAAAGGGTGAATGCCCTCCCTCAAGTCCCTCTTCGAGCAGCACTAATTCATTCCAAGTACCTTTTGTTAGGCCCCACCTCCCAACACTCTTGCATTGGGGGTGAAGTTTCCAATACATGAATTTTGGGGGACACATGCAGACCATGGCATAAAGGAACCTCTTTCCCTGCATGGAGTACAACTGAGCAAGGAACCCAACTGAGCAGCTGGAAGAAGCAGCCTAAGAGAAGTGAACACTCTGCCTGGGGAAGAGAGAAAACAACAGCAGAGAGACTTGTGAGATTTTCAGAAATAATTGAGTAGGGGAAAAGATTCCCCACAAACATCAAGATGAGGATAGATTATTCTTATTTGGATAGGAAAGGAAGGGATATTGTCTGGGTGCAGTGGCTCACACCTGCAATCCCAGCACTTTGGGAGGCCAAGGCAGGAGGAACACTGGAGGCCAGGAGTTCAAGACCAGCCAGAGCAACATGGCAAGACCCCATCTCTACAAAAAGTTTAAAAGTTAGCTGGGTATGGTGACACATGCCTATATTCCCAGCTACCTAGGAGGCTGAGGTGGGAAGATTCCTTAAGCCCAGAAGTTTGAAGCTGCAGTAAGCTATGATCACATCACTGCAATCCAGCCCAGGTGACAGAGGAAGACTTCATCTAAAAAAAAAAAGTGATCCCCAGTAATATAGTTTGGATGCCACCTCCAAATCTTATGTTGGTGAGGCCTGCTGGAAGGTGTTTGGATCATGGGTGTAGATTTTTCATGAATGGTTTAGCACCATCTCCTTGGTGGTGAGTAAGTTCAAGCAAGATCTGGTTGTTTAAAAATGTGTGGCACTGACCGGGCATGGTGGCTCATGCCTGTAATCTCAACACTTTAGGAGGCTGAGGTGGGCAGATCACCTGAGGTCAGGAGTTTGAGACCAGCCTGACCAACAGGGAGAAACCCCGTCTCTACTAAAAATACAAAATTAGCCAGGTGTGGTGGCGCATGCCTGTAATCCCAGCTATTCTGGAGACTGAGGCAGGAGAATCACTTGAACCTGGGAAGCGGAGTTTGCGGTGAGCTGAGATCATGCCATTGTACTCCAGCCTGGACAACAAGAGCAAAACTCTGTCTCAAAAAAAAAAAAAAAAGTGTGGCATCTGTCCCTCCACCAGCTCTCTCTTTCTCAGTTGTCACCATGTGGCATGCCTGCTCCCGCTTTGCCTTCCACCATGAGTAAAAGCTCCCTGAGGGCCTCACCAGAAGCTGAGCAGATGTTGATGCCATGCTTGTACAACTTGCAGAACCATGAGCCAATTAAACCTTTTTTATTTATAAATTACCCAGCCTCAGGTATCTCTTTATGGCAACACAAAAAATACAGAAAATTGTACCAGGAGTGAGATGTTGCTATAAAGACACCTGAAAATGTGGAGGTGACTTTGGAACTGGGTAATGGCCAGAGATTAGAAGATTTTGGAGGGCTCAGAAGAAGACAGAAAGAGGAGGAAAAGGTTGGAACTCCTTTGAGACTGGTTAAATAGTTGTGTCCAAAATAATTACAGTGATAAGAACAATGAAGTCCAGCCTGATGAGGTCTCAGATGGAAATGAGGAACTTACTGAAAACTAAAACAAAGATCACATGTGTTACGCCTTGGCAGAGAGCTTGACCATATTGTGTTTCATGCCCTAGGGGGCTCTTAGGAGTGATGATTTAGGATATCTGGTGGAAGAAATTTCTAAGCAGCAAAACATTCAAGCTGTGGCCTGACTGAATCTAACATCGTATTCTCACATGCAAGAGCACATAAATGAATTAAAATTGGAATTTATATTTAAAAGGGAATCAAAGTGTAAAAGTTTGGAAAGTTTGCAGCATGGCCATGTGGCAGAGAATGAAAAAGCATTATCAGGAGAGGAATCCAAGCAGGCTATAGAGCAACCACCTGCTAGAGATATTAGCATGACTCAAAAAACTAACAAACAAAAAATCTCAAGTGCTAATAGCCAACACAATGGGAAAATACTTCTAATGCATTTCAAAGGTGTTTGAGACAGCCCCTCTCATCACTGACCTAGAGGCCTAGGAGGACTGCATGGTTTCAGGGGCTCACCCCAGGCCGTCGCTGCCCTGCATAGCATTGGAGCACTGCTCCCCACACATAGCCGGCTCCAGCTCCAGCCTCAGCTCAAAAGACCCCAAATGTAACTCTGGCTTCAGAGGGTGCAAGCCATAAGCCTTGGTAGCTCCCATGTGGTGTTAAGCCTGTAGGTGTGTAGAGTACAAGAGTGAAGGAGTCTTGGGACCCTCTACCTAGATTACAGAGGATTTACGAGAAAGCCTGGGCACTCAGGCATAAGCCTGCTGCAGGGACAGAGCCTGCACAGAGGATATATACCAGAGCAGTGTAGAGGGGAAATGTGAGGTAGGAGGCCCACACAGAGTCCCCACTGGGGCACTGCTTAATTGAGCTGTGGGAAGGAGAACACCATCCTCCAGGCCCCAAATGGTAGAGCCACTGGCAGCTTACACCTTGAGCATGGAGAAGCTGCAGGCACCCAACTCCAACCCATGAGAGCAGCTGCGGGGGGTGAACCTTGCAAAGCCACAAAGGTGGAGTTCCCTAAGGCCTTAGGAGCCCACCCCTCACCCCAGTGTACCCTGGATGTGGGATTGGGAGTCCAAGGACATTATTTGGGAGCTTTAAGATTTAATGGCTGCCCTGCTGGATTTCAGACATGCATGGGGTCTGTAGCCCCTTCCTTTGGGCTGACTTCTCCATTTTGGAATGGGAATGTTTACCCAATGCCTCCACCCTCATTGTATCTTCTAAGTAAATAATGTGTTTTGATTTTCACAGGTTCATTGGTGGAAGGAACTTGGACTTGGGACTTCGGACTTGATGTTGGAATGAGTCAAGACATTGAGAGGACTGTTGGGAACAGATGATCCTATTTTGTGATGTGAGGACATGAGATTTGAGGGTTCAGGGGGATAATGATATAGTTGGGATGTCCCCTCCAAATCTCTTGTTGAAATGTAATCCCCAGTGTTGAAGGAGGGGCCTGCGGGGAGGTGTTTGGGTCATGGGGGTGGATCCCTCACGACTGGCTTAGCGCCATCCCCTTGGTGATGAGTGCGTTCACTCAGATCTGGTTGTTCACAAGTGTGTGGCCCCTCCTCACCCCTTGCTCCCATTCTCACCATGTAGCGTGCCTGCTCCTGCTTCACCTTCCACCATGAGGAAGAGCTCCCTGAGGGCCTCTCCAGAAGCTGAGCAGAGGCGGGTGCCATGCTTGTGCAGCCTGCAGAACCATGAGCCATTCTAACCTCTTTCCTTTATAAATTACCCAGCCTCAAGTATTTCTTTAGAGCAATGCAAAGAATGGTCTAATACACCTGGAAAGCTGAGACTGGCATGAGTAAAATATAAAGACCATGGATAACTTTTGAAATCTAAAATGTAAAATTAATATTACTGGTAGAGTCAACACAGGAAAGATGAGAGCACGTGGGCAGAGGCTGCTGCCCATTGGTCACATGTGGTCAGCAGAGAGCAGGTGACCAGCACCCTGGAGCTTTGCAGGAAGCACCAGACAGCCTGGAGCTGAGGTTTTAATTGCAGGGGCCAAAACAAATGGGGAAAAAGACAAATTTAGCAAACAAAGAAAGTAGATGCTCAACTGAGCCAGGAGGAAGTCACTAGCAAAGAGGAAAAAAATAGAGCTCTGGAAAAATAGTGTAAACAGTCACAAGGAAGCGACCCTGTATTGTGCCTGACCTCTGGGCAGGTATATAAAGAGCCCAGGCTCAGGGAGCTCCACACCTGCACCTCCCTGTCACCTGCTCCTCTACCTGCTCCACCCTCAATCCACCAGAACCATGGGCTGCTGTGGCTGCTCCGGAGGCTGTGACTCCGGCTGTGGGGGCTGTGGCTCCAGCTGCTGTGTGCCCGTCTGCTGCTGCAAGCCCATGTGCTGCTGTGTGCCAGCCTGTTCCTGCTCCAGCTGTGGCTCCTGTGGGGGTTCCAAGGGAGGCTGTGGCTCCTGTGGGGGCTCCAAGGGGGGCTGTGGCTCTTGTGGGGGCTCCAAGGGGGGCTGTGGCTCTTGTGGGGGTTCTAAGGGGTGCTGTGGTTCTTGTGGCTGCTCCCAGTGCAGCTGCTGTAAGCCCTGCTGCTGCTCCTCAGGCTGTGGGTCATCCTGCTGCCAGTCCAGCTGCTGTAAGCCCTGCTGCTGTTCCTCAGGCTATGGGTCATCCTGCTGCCAGTCCAGCTACTGCAAGCCCTGCTGCTCCCAGTCTAGCTGCTGTGTCCCCGTGTGCTGCCAGTGCAAGATCTGAGGCTCTGGACTCAGGCCTCATGTGAGTCCTGCTAACCTCATCTTCCAAAGCTATGACCTGTCCTTCATCGTTGAGTCCCAAACCACTGCTCAGGGTCCATTCCTCACTATAAGATGAAGCCATATCTGGCTGCCTTTTCCTAAGGAGAGTCCACCCTAATTAATGTCCATTGTCTCTCCTAACAAATTCTCTTCCCAAGTCAACTGCAACTGCGGCTGAATCACCCCTCACCCGCTAGCCTCGCCTTTGCTTGTCTATTCAGAGGCCTGAGCTCCTGAACCCACTTGAATTCCTGTCTTTTGCAGCTGGAGCAGCTGGGCATGAGTGTCCCACCTGCAACAAGGTGGACGTTTAAGAGGCTTCTTGGAGTGGCTTTGCATGTCCAACACTCTGCTTTATCTTAAATGAAAAGTTGCAAACTAATAAAAATACCATGCCGACAAACTGAAACACGTATCTTGCTGATTTCTCTGTTGTTTCGGGGTCATTAGTATGGCTATGGCTATTGTTTTCTTGTTCTTGTTGTATTTCGGATGGTGATGTTGGTGGAAGGTGCTAGGATGGGGCTGGCTGTCTCCTGTGCCTCTCGTCTCCTTCCTGGCTGACCCCTCTTTTCTCAGAACCCCTCTCTTCCTAGGTCTTTCCAGCTATTGATCTGATGCAGACAGGACTGTTCCTCAGGGCAGGGCGACAGACGCAGAAGAGGCTGCTGAAAACTCTGGGGAGTTCAGACTTGCCTCCTTTCCCTGGTCCAGGCCTCCGCCATCTTCCTTTGGGAAGTTTTTGTAACCAACTTACTCTGATTGTCTTTGTTGTTACACAGCCTGTTACCTCTGTAAATAAACACTCCTAGTACCAAGCCAATATTGCCTTTTAAGAATTTTGAAAGGGCCGGGCGTGGTGGCTCACGCCTATAATCCCAGCACTTTGGGAGGCCGAGGCAGGCGGATCATTTGAGGTTAGGAGTTCGAGACCTGCCTGGCCAACATGGTGAAACCCTGTCTCTACTAAAAATATAAAAATCAGCTGAGTGTGGTGGCACGTGTCTGTAATCCCAGCTACTTGGGAGGCTGAGGGAGGAGAATGGCTTCAACCTGGGAGGTGGAGGTTGCGATGAGTTGAGATTGCGCCACTGCCCTCCATCCTGGGAGACAGAGCAAGACTCCGTCAAAAAAAATTAAAAAGGCAATATTAATAGAGTTGAATTATTTCAAGTTATTTGGAAACACAGCAATTTATTGGTGGGATATGTCCATAGAAAGAACACAAAAATAAAATTCCTAAGCTGTTTTTAGTAGTCGTGGTGGTGGCGGTGATAGTGTGGTTGTTTTTCCGCTGTGAATGCTGTATGGAAAAAGCAAATGCATAATTAGGGTGGTATCAGAACTAGAATTTTTGGTGTGGGACAGATGAGGTTAAGTAAAAACCTTGTCATCCTGAATTTGAATTAGAAATATCGATATGAAATCATGATGTATTTTATCCAAATAAAAATAGTTTCCTCCTCCATTGGAAGACTTAGAAATAATGAACCATCCTGGAGCAGTGAACACTCCTAGCACCAAGACTGTTGTCTTCAAATGCTATTTATTGTATCTACCTGGAACCTGGCTTCTCTGGTGAATGGGCTGGAAATGAACAAGACAAATCTAGAACATCTTGTTATCCCAGAAAGCAGAGATGATAACTAAGACTAATGCAGTCACATCAAAAGAACCAAAGAGTCGGCTGGGCAAGGTAGCTCATGCCTGTAATCCCAGCACTTTGGGAGGCTGAGGCAAGTGGATCACTTGAGGTCAGGAGTTCGAGACCAGCCTGACCAACATGGTGAAACCCTGTTTCTACTAAATACAAAAAAATTAGCCGGGTGTGGTGGTTCATGCCTGCTGAGGTGAGTGGATCACTTGAGGTCAGAAGTTCGAGACCAGCCTGACCAATATGGTGAAACCCTGTCTCTACCAAATACAAAAAATTAGCCGGGTATGGTGGTACATGCCTGTAATCCCAGCTACTTGGGAGGCTGAGGCAGGAGAACCCTTTGAACCTGGGAGGCAAAGATTGCAGTGAGCTGAGATGGCACCATTGCACTCCAGCCTGAGCAGCAAGAGCAAAACTCTGTCTCAGAAAAAAAAAAAAAAAAGTAAGAGGCAAACCTGGAGAAACTCTCTGTAGACAGACTTGGGACAATCTGAACACCAATTTCTTAAATGGACTGATACACATCAAATATGTTTAAACTAGGAGTGAGTAATCATACACAAAAAATAATAATACAGATACTATGCAAAATGTAAAACTTAGTTGCCTTTAGAGGATTCTAGGAATCAATTCATTATTTTGAAGATGACTAAGTAAAGGAAAATAATCAGGCACTTATTCTATCTCTGATAGACAAATTCTATCTTATGGTAACAAAATTAGAGGAAGTATTCCAGTTTCTAAATAAAGAAGAAATCATAGAATTAGAAACTCACCATTTTGTAACCCCTAATGAAATAATGGGGCTATCAAATTTACTGCATGCAGCCAAATCAGTGGAAAATTTATAGCCTTAAATGCATATGTTAGAGTAAAAATGAAAAGCTTAAGCTCATTTAGCCAAAAACCTATCTATAGAACTGGCAGCATTGCCACGCAGAGCCCAGAATGGGGTGGTAATTAGAGCTATTTGTAGGCATCCTGGTTCTCCTCTCCTCCTGGGAACAGGTTGGATGGCAGGTGGTAGGGTGGCCCTTCCACGAGCCCTCTCTGAGTCAGGTGTGGCCATGTGATTTGCTTGAGTTAGTGGGAAGAAGTTTGAAGCACCTGCTGCAGTTTTCTACATTCTCTGTTTCTTCTGCCACCATGAGCACTAACGTTCCAAGCAGTGGCTGCTGCTTCCGACTGAGTCCCAGAGTGACGAAGCACAGAGCAGAGTCACCAGCTGATGTGCAGTGGCCTGCGATGGGAACAGGAAGTAAGCCTGTGTCGTGTGAAGTCACTGAAACGTGGGGGTGGCTTGTGTGGGCAGCGTAATTGGTCTATCCTGGTTGACCCAGAAACCTACCAGAACAAAAACATAGCATTGTGGCCCTGGTTTATTGGTCAGGGGGTGGGTGCAAAGGAAAGTTATCGGAGGCGAGAAAGGTAGTTATTATGTATTTGGTAAGACTGTCCCAAATCGTGTATCCCTGAGGGAAGAGTTCAGAAAACACAATGCCACTCCCGCGTGGGTCGTTGTGGCTGCATTTATCAAAGCATTACAAGAACAGGGTGAGCTCAAAAGAACCGGTTGGTTTGCCAGCCAGGAGGAAAGTTCTAGAAAGCCTGGAGAAACCTGGGGAGCTACAGAGGTCTCAGTTCTACCTGGTAAATGATAAGACTTAGAAGGCCTTTGAGCAGCAAAGGACAATTAAAGCAGAAACAAAAGGAACCCTCTTTAAGGGTACACTCTGATGAGATTCCATGAGGGCAGAACACACCACAGGTAGGGAGTTGGTGGCTGCATCCAGCCTGGCCAGTGGGGCGGGAGGGGCTGCTGTGGGATCAGTGGAGCCAGAAGAAGACACCAGAAACTCCCCCCCCACCACCCCCCGTGGCTCACTGGGAGTTCTCTTTGCTTGGCCTGTGGCTCCTGTGGGTAAATTCGTGTCTTGCTGTATAATAAAGAGGTTTCTCCAGGGAAGAGGGGGAAGTCTTTGGTCCAGGCTGGACCCAGTGACCTTCAGATTAAAGATAGTCTCACTATCACAGTAACAGGCACCAAAGAAAGGCCTGCTGCTGGCCATTCATTGGAAATAGGCCCAACAGAACCAATGCTGTCTGTGCTTGTCGTGTCGGGGCTAGAAGAGAAATCAAAAGAAACCCAAAACCAGCCGGGCACGGTGGCTCATGCCTGTAATCCCAGCACTTCGGGAGGCTGGGGTGGGTGGATCATGAGGTCAAAAGATTAAGACCATCCCGGCCAACATGGTGAAACCTCATCTATACTGAAAATACAAAAACTAGCCGGGCGGGGTAGCACGCGCCTGTAGTCCCAGCTACTTGGGAGGCTGAGGCAGGAGAATTGCTTGAACCCGGAAGGCAGTGGTTGCATTGAGCCAAGATCCTGCCACTGAACTCCAGCCTGGCGACACAGCGAGACTCTGTCAAACAAACAAACAAACAAACAGCAACAAAAAAACAAAACCTTCCTTAAAAATGAACAGATGTCACATGATTGTTAGCAAGATATAGGACATAGTTGTAACTCTCCATGAAATCAACAAAGAGAAAATCACATGTTGGATATTTTATGCATAATTTTTTGATAAAATCATAGGATTGCCTGCTGCAACATCCTTCATTTCACAGTTGCCTGTTACAGAATGACGCTGAAGGGAGTCACGTTGCAAAAGCAACTGAGCTCCTTCTCATCCTTCACAAAGGCCTCTCTTCGAGGTCAACTCACCCCGTTGGGAAGCCCCTATCTTGTCTCCTTGGCCAGCTTCTCTTTCGGGGTGAACTGCCTGATCTTCACTGCGGTGGCCTTGCCTGGCCCCCAGCAGAGGTTCTCCAATGTCACTGCGGTGGCCTTGCCTGGCCCCCAGCAGAGGTTCTCCAATGTCACTGCGGTGGCCTTGCCTGGCCCCCAGCAGAGGTTCTCCAATGTCACTGCGGTGGCCTTGCCTGGCCCCCAGCAGAGGTTCTCCAATGTCACTGCGGTGGCCTTGCCTGGCCCCCAGCAGAGGTTCTCCAATGCCACTTTCACCGACATCACAGAATCCTACATTTCTTTTTTTTGCAAGCGTTGCAATTTTCTTAAAATTTGCACTGTAAATACGACTGTGGAAAATATACTTAAGAGAGCTGGTTCTGCAAAGACAGGGAAGAGATTTGGGAGAGGGTGTGTGGGAATAAGTGATATTGTTAAGTGAATGAGCTGCTTGAGTGGAGAACACTTTTAGTAGTGGTCAGCTTGGCCCCATCTATGCTAAAAATACAAAAAAGAAAAAATTAGCCGGGTGTGGTGGTGGGCGCCTGTATTCCCAGCTACTCGGGAGGCTGAGGCAGGAGAATGGCGTGAACCCGGGAGGTGGAGCTTGCAGTGAGCCGAGATCGTGACACTGCACTCCAGCCTGGGTGACAGAGTGAGACTCCGTCTCAAAAAAAAAAGAAGCGGTCTGCTTGAGCTTGGCTCACTCCTGTAATCCCAGTACTTTGGGAGGTTAAGGAAGAAGGAACACTTTAGCTCAGGAGTTCAAGACCAGCCTGGGTGACATAGCAAGACCCCGTCTCTACAGAAAAATTAAAAAATTAGCCGGGCATGGTGGTGCACACCTGCAATCCCAGCTAATGGGGAGGCTGAGGTGGAAGAATCTCTTGAGCCTGGGAAGTTGAGGCTACAGTGAGTTATGATTGCGCCACTACACTCCAGCCTGGGTAACAGAGTGAGACCCTGTCTTAAATAAATAAATAAATAAAAGACATGGTCAGCTTGTTTACTTGTTTGTGATTATTTTCTTTTTTTCCTTCTTCTTCCTTTCTTTTTTTTTTTTTTTCAATAGAGGTAGAATCTCACTGTGTTGCCCAGGCTGGTCTTCAACTCCTAGGCTCAAAGGATCCTCCTGCCTCAGTCTCTCGAGTAGCTGGTACTACAGGCATGCACCACTGCTGCTAGTGAATATTTTCAAGACCAGATGGTCCCTCCCACCCAAGGAATCTTGGATAATGAGTGAAGGGAGACCCTGTATGGAGCCTGGAGAAGCTGGCTGTGTGTGGAGTGGTCACTGAGGGACCATCTTAGCATGAATCTTGGTCAGAGTGATTGGGGAACCAGGCTCAGTCTGGAAACAAGCAGGGGACACCTTCAGCTTACAGACAGCAGATTGTGGAGCGGCTCAGCCTCCATAATTACATAGTTCAATTCTTCAGAATCATCTATGTATGTGTCTATCTATCTATCCATCCATCTATCATCTATGTACCTCCATATCCATTTATGTTTTTGTTGTTAAGATGATCAAGTTGGTTCTAAACTTTCATTGGAAAAGCAAAGGAATTGAAAAAATGAAAACAATCTTTAAAAAGAAGAATGAAGTTGAAGCCTCACAATACTTGACTTCAAAATCTCCCATAATGTCACAGTGACGTTGTGTTTGCATTAGGAAGTGGCATACAGACCTGCGGAGCAGGACACAGGAACAAACTTGCCATAGTGTCGGCTGATTCTCATTAAAAACACCAGCGATTTCAGTGGGATAAGGATGGTTGGTTTATTTATATATTTATTTATTTATTTATTTATTTATTTATTTTTCAAATAGAGTTTTGCTCTTGTTGCCCAGGCTGGAGTGCAATGGGATGATCTTGGCTCACCGCAACCTCCACTTCCCGGGTCCAAGCGATTCTCCTGCCTCAGCTTCCCGAGTAGCTGGGATTACAGGCATGTGCCACCACGCCCACCTAATTTTGCATTTTTAGTAGAGACAGGGTTTCTCTATGTTGGTCAGGCTGGTCTCGAACTCACGACCTCAGGTGATCTGCCCATATAGGCCTCCCAAAGTGCTAGGATTACAGGCAAACCACCTTTGTTTGTTTGTTTGTTTGTTTTGAGATGGAGTCTCGCTTTGTCACCCAGGCTGGAGCGCAGTGCCACAATCTTGGCTCACTGCAACCTCCGCCTCCTGGGTTCAAGCGATTCTCCTGCCTCAGCCTCCTGAGTAGTACGATTACAGGCACCCACCACCATGCCCAGCTAATTTTTGTATTTTTAGTAGAGATGGGGTTTCGCCATGTTGGCCAGGCTGGTCTTGAACTCCTTACCTCAGGTTATCTTCCCTCCTGGGCCTCCCAAAGTGCCTGGATTCCAGGCGTGAGCCACTGCGCCTGGCCAGGATGGTCTTTTTATCAAATGCTGCTGAAACAATTGGATGAAAATGTGAAAAAATGGATCTCAACTCCTACCTCACATTACACACAAAAATTAGCTTGAGATCCATCATAGAACTAAACATAGAAACTAAAACTCTAATGCTTCTAGAGGAAAAGCTAGGAAAGAGAGTTTTCAAAAAGGTCACAAGAAAGCACAAGCTGTCAAAGAAAAAAATGTTAAATTGCACTTCAAAATCAAAAACGTTTCCCCATAAAAAGAAGTTCAGATAATAATAAGGCAAATCAAATACTGGAAAATTATATATTATATATTATACATAGTTGTATATTATATATACACATATGTAGGGAAAAGAAAGAGAGATCAGACGGTTACTGTATCTATGTAGCAAAGGAAGACATAAGAAACTCCATTTTGACCTGTACCCTGAACAATTGCTTTGCCCTGAGATCCTGTTAATCTGTAACTTTGCCCCAACCTTGAGCTCACAAAAACACGTGTTGTATGGAATCAAGGTTTAAGAGATCTAGGGCTGTGCAGGATGTTCCTTGTTAACAAAATGTTTACAGGCAGTATGCTGGGTAAAAGTCATCACCATTCTCCATTCTCGAGTAACCAGGGGCACAATGCACTGCGGAAAGCCGCAGGGACCTCTGCCCTGGAAAGCCGGGTATTGTCCAAGGTTTCCCGCTATGTGATAGCCTGAGATATGGCCTCGTGGTATGGGAAAGACCGTCCCCCAGCCCGACACCCATGAAGGGTCTGTGCTGAGGAGGATTAGTAAAAGAGGGAGGCCTCTGTCTCCTGCCTGTCCCTGGGAACTGAATGTCTCAGTATAAAACCCGATTGTACATTTGTTCTATTCTGAGATAGGAGAAAAACCCCTCTGTGGCGGGAGGCGAGACATGTCGGCAGCAATGCTGCTCTGTTATTCTTTACTCCACTGAGATGTTTGGGTGGAGAGAAGCATAAATCTGGCCTGCGTGCACATCCAGGCATAGTACCTCCCCTTGAACTTAGTTGTGACACAGATTCCTTTGCTCACATGTTTTCTTGCTGAACTTCTCCCCACTATCACCCTGCTCTCCTGCCGCATTCCTCTCGCTGAGATAGTGAAAATAGTGATCAATAAATACTGAAGGAACTCAGAGGCCGATGCCAGTGCAGGTCCTCCATATGCTGAGCACCAGTCCCCTGGGCCCACTGTTCTTTCTCTATACTTTGTCTCTGTGTCTTATTTCTTTTCTCAGTCTCTCATCCCACCTGATGAGAAATACCCACAGGTGTGGAGGGGCTGGCCCCCTTCACACATATACACATGTATATAAAATACATGTGTAAATATATATACATATGGCAAAGCATTTCATTCATATATTCCTGATATCGAATTTATGAAGAGTTCCAACAACTCAATAATGAAAAGACAAAAAAAAAAACCCTATGATAAAGCGGGCAAACAATTTTAACAAAACCTTTTAACAAGAAAGATGTGAAAATGACCAGTAAGTGCAAGAAAGGATCCTCGCGAACATTAGTCGTCACAGAAACGCAGATCAAAATCCACACGAGAGGCGATTTTACACCCATCCGATGCCTCACATTTGAAAAGCCGACGGGCGGTACTGACAGGCCTGGGGCAGCTGACAGTCTCAGGCATTGCTGAGGAGACGGGAAAGCAGCATAAGCGTTTGGAAAGCTGTCTGTTTCTTAGCAAGTTAAGCATACACTACTCTATGGTCTAGCCAGGCCAGTCCTCAATATTTAACCAAAAAATTAAAACTAAAAACATGAGTATGGAAGGACTGGAAGGCATGTTTATGTGTTATTCATCATAGCCCCAAACTGCAAACAATTCAAATATCTATGAACGTGAGAATGGAGGAACACAGTGGAGAGTATTTTTACATGAAACACTACGCGGTGATTAAAAAAGAAGAAGAAGTCCAGGTGTGGTGGCTTATGGCCGTAATCCCGGCATGTTGGGAGGCTGAGGCGGGTGGATTGCCTGAGCCCAGGAGGTGGAGGCTGCAGTGAGCCATGAGTGCACCACTCTGCACTCCAGCCTGGGTGACAGAGCAAGACCCTGTCTCAAAAAAAAAAAAAAAAGAAGAAGAAGAAGGGCAAATCATTGACACACAGAATAACTTCATGAGGGAAAGAAACCAGAGTACATTTTTAATGATTTCATTTCTGCGACATTCAATAGCAGGCAAACCTGGTCAGCAAAAGCTGTGCCTGTAGTCATGGGCAGGAAGGCAAGGCTGTGAAAGGGAACCTTCTGGGGGTGAAGCAGTTGGTCATGGTTGGGGTGATGGGCACACGAGTACATGTTTAGCGGAACTCATGGAATTGTACCCTCAAAGTATGTGCAGAGCCTGGGAGGCCAAGGCTGCAGTGAGCTAGGATCGCACCACTGCCCTCCAGCCTGGGCGACAGAATGAGACACTGCCTCAAAAAAAAAAAAAAAAAAAAAAAATGCAGTCCAGGTGTGGTGGCTCACGCCTGTAATCCCAACAGTTTGGGAGGCCGAGGCAGGTGGATCACTTGAGGTCAGGAGTTCGAGACCAGACTGGCCAACATGGTGAAACCCCCTGTCTACTAAAAATACAAAAATTAGCTAGGCATGGTGGCACACGCCTGTAATCCCAGCTACTCAGGGGGCTGAGGCAGGAGAATCACTTGAACTCGGGAGGCAGAGGTTGTAGTGAGCCGAGATCGTGCCACTGCACTCCAGCCTGGGCAACACAGTGAGATTCAGTCTCTTAAAAAAAAAAAAAAAAAAAAAAAAAAAAAGCATTTCACTGCATGTAAATTTTACCTCAATACAAAATTAAAATTAATCTTTTGGAAAACAAAAGTGCATTAGAGAGGGTGGCCAATCAAAATTTTTGTAGTCTTCAAGGAGAATAAATTTGAAGCATATCTGTTGATTTGTGGAATTTTTACAAAGACTTAATTGAGGAAAACTTGAAAGCATTAGAAAGGGTCCTGTTCCTGTTCCCTCTGTGAGCCCAGCTTGCCTGAAGGGAACGCGGGTCTAATCCGTGTCTGGAGGAGTGAGCCGAACCACAGGAAGAAGAGTTAAGAAAGACAAAGAACAGGGCCACACTCAAATCCACCTTTTTCAAAACTTTGTTTTACAAATTTGACAAAATATTTATATTGGAAGTTTTTAAGCGGCGGAACCTATAGACAGGCTTTTCTTTCAGCTTATTTTTCTTAGTTTTAATTTAATTTAATTTAATTTTTTTTACAAAATGACCACCGCTGATACAAACACCAATGCCAGGGGGTGGAGGGTCTGCATCGCTGAGGAGAGCCCTGAGCGCCAAGGACAATGGTCCACCCGCCGGCCAAGCCACCACCGCCTCCCAGGCTCCTGGGACACCCACTGGAGAGGGAGCCCAATGTCTTCTAACAAAGGGAAACACCTACGAGGAAGAGGCCAAATTTAGAAATCAAAGAAAGGAGAGCTTGGCTTGAGCTGATGGCGGCTCATGGGATTGTGAAGAGATTAAAAATAACACTTGTGCATGCGAAATAGCAGAAACAACAACAGAAGTATTCATGTGTTCAGTATAAACACCTGGGCAGGAATATAAAGAGCCCAGGCTCAGGGAGCTCCACACCTGCACACCTCCCTCTCACCTGCTCCTCTACCTGCTCCACCCTCAACCCACCAGAACCATGGGCTGCTGTGGCTGCTCTGGAGGCTGCGGCTCCGGCTGTGGGGGCTGTGGCTCCGGCTGTGGGGGGTGTGGCTCCGGCTGTGGGGGCTGTGGCTCCGGCTGTGGGGGGTGTGGTTCCAGCTGTGGGGGCTGCGGCTCCGGCTGCGGGGGATGTGGCTCTAGCTGCTGTGTGCCCGTCTGCTGCTGCAAGCCCGTGTGCTGCTGTGTGCCAGCCTGTTCCTGCTCCAGCTGTGGTTCCTGTGGGGGCTGCAAGGGGGGCTGTGGCTCCTGTGGGGGCTCCAAGGGGGGCTGTGGCTCCTGTGGGGGCTCCAAGGGGGGCTGTGGTTCCTATGGGGGCTCCAAGGGGGGCTGTGGTTCCTGTGGGGGCTCCAAGGGGGGCTGCGGTTCTTGTGGCTGCTCCCAGTGCAGTTGCTGTAAGCCCTGCTGCTATGGGTCATCCTGCTGCCCGTCCAGCTGCTGTAAGCCCTGCTGTTCCCAGTCCAGCTGCTGTAAGCCCTGCTGCTGCTCCTCAGGCTGTGGGTCATCCTGCTGCCAGTCCAGCTGCTGCAAGCCCTGCTGTTCCCAGTCTAGCTGCTGTGTCCCGATTTGCTGCCAGTGCAAGATCTGAGGCTCTGCCTACAAACCTCAGCTGGTCCTACAGATCTGGGCTCTCCAGGAATGACTGGAGCTGTGTCCTGAATTCCTGAAGCACATCTCTGAGTCTGTCCTCCTCTGGACTAAGGCAGCCTAGTGTCCAGAGCTCAGTACTCAGCTGCTCAGCCTCTGAGGTCATGAGGGCTTCTGGCCTGCTGGGTCCTGCCCATCAACCCTCCCGGAATCCCCTCTTCCTTTCCTGACCTCACCACTTCAACCTTCTCAGGGCTTCAAGATCCCACATCCCTGGGCCCCTCCTGTGAGCCTGCTGGAAACACGCTGAAACTGGAATCCTCTGACCTGCTGCCGCCTCTCCCCGGTCCTGGCTCCTCCACCCTTCATCTTCATCCTGCCTGAGCTGCCAGAGCTCTGATTGCTTTTGGAGTTGACCTAGAGGACTCAGAATTATTAGAGTCCCCAGGATCCTCTCCTGAGGAGGAGGGGTGCCCAGTCTCCTCTTCTACCTCCTGGTTTCTTTCCCCAGGGTTTTGCCTTGTAAGTGCCCAGGCTGGATCTTCTAAATAAATACGATCTGCACCTCCCACGAGTTTGCATTGTGATTCTTTTGTTTCAACTTCTGTGTGATTAGAGAAATGTACACTTTTCACAGAGTTGCACTCCCAGGCATTTGGGAACCCCCCGTTCCCTGCTGTGTGAGTTTGCTAGGGCTGCCCCACAAACCATGTGGCTTAATCAACAGAAGTGGATTGTCTCACAGTCTGGAGGCCAGAATCCGCCATCGAGGTGCCTCAGGGCCGGGTCCTCCTGAGGCCTCCCTCCGTGGCTTACTGATGCCTCCAACCCTATATCCTCACGTGCTCATCCCTCTGTGTGTGTCTGCGTCCTCATTCTTTGCATAAGGACACAGATTAGATTACGGCCCACCCTACTCCATTAGGTCCATGTTTTAACTAATCACCCCTGTAAAGATCTATCTCCAAATAAGGTCCCGTTCTGAGATACTGCAGTGAGGACTCCAACATATGTACCAGGGGGCACAACTCAGCCGTGGCATCCACTTGGCTTGGGGCATCGCCATCTTTCCCATCTTCCAGGACACAGAATCGGGAGGCCCCTTGGGCTTCTCTCCCCTACAAGTCGCCAAATCCCACAGCATCTCCTGGAAGGCTTCCTACAGACACCTCCTTCCTGCCTCCTTGTGACACCTCCCTACGTAGACCTCTGCTTCAGGCCCCCAACTGTCCCTTCCCTGCTGCCTCTGTCAGCTCGGGCTGCCAGAACGAAACCCACAGAGTAAGCCTGGAGGACTGAACAACAGATATCATGTCTCCCAGTTCTGGAGGCTGGAGGGCCCAGGCCAAAGTCCAGCAGGTTTGACTCATGGGGAGGGAAGGCAGGAGCTGGCAGAGGAGGAGGTGGGCTGCAAGGCTGGAGCCCCCAGACCCAGGCATCTGTAACAGCAGAGCACTGGAGGCTGCTCGGGAAGCCACCATCTCATAGGATGGCAGGCAGTGAGTGCCTGACGGAACTGTGACAAGAAAGTGAAAACCCAACACCACGGAATTTTTAGAAATTGCTTCTGAGTTTCTGTTTTGGTAGTAAGGTTGACTAGACACTATTCACAACCCTGGAACTCCTAAGAGGACATGGTGAAACCCCATCTCCACTAAAAGTACAAAAATGAGCTGGGCATGGTGGTGGGTGCCTGTATCCCAGCTACTCAGGAGGCTGAGGCAGGAGGCTGCAGTGAGCCCAGATTGCGCCACTGCACTCCAGGCTGGGCAACAGAATGAGATTCCATCTCTAAATAAATAAATAAATAAAGCTTTAAAGTGCTGTATTTAAAATATGTATTTTTTTAAGTCACTGAGCTGTTCAAAAAATAAATAATTCTCAGAACCAACAAGCAAGAGAGAGCTGAACCCACAGTGGAAGGTGAAAGTCAAAAACGGCCTCCACCCCATGGCTGGACCAGAAAGAGGCCCTCTCTGTTTTCTTCCACCTGTGGTATCACTTCTGTTGTTAGCATGAATCTGAGAGTGTAGTTTGTCTACACTCTCACACAGAACACTCTCATTCCTGATGTGCAGGTTTTCCCCACACCACTCAATTTTCTGCCTCTTTCCACACTGACCAATTCTCTGACACTAGCTGGGTGTCTTGCAATTCACTCCCATCCTGAAACAGAGTTCATTTCAGATCCCACAGGCAAAGGGCTCAGTCCCACAAGACTGTCCCCACCTGAGAAGCTGACATGGTTTTCCTGTGTCCCCACCCAAATCTCATCTTGAACTGTAGCTCCCACAATTCCCCTGTGTTGTGGGAGGGACCCAATGGGAGGTAATTGAATCACGGGGGTGGGTGTTTCCTGTGCCGTTCTCGTGATAGTGAATAAGTCTCATGAGATCTGATGATTTTATGAATGGGAGTTTCCCTGCACAAGTTCTCTTCTCTTGTCTGCTGCCATGTAAGATGTGCCTTTCACCTTCCACCATGATTGTGCGGCCTCCTCAGCCAAGTAGAACTGTGAGTCCATTAAACCTCTTCATTTTGTAAATTGCCCAGTCTCAGGTATGTCTTTATCAGCAGCATGAAAATGGACTAATACAGATGCCAATCACAAGTCCAGGCCTCCCAAGCTTCTAACCAATGGGCTATAAATCGGGGTTCACACTGATACCTGAAATGAGTGGGTGAAGCAAAGCTCTCCATCCATCAAGGCTTACTAAGCCTGCTTTAAGGCACATCTGGGAAAAATGCAAGATGCAGGCACATCTGTGGCTGTTTTCCCAAAGAGGTTTTTGGGAAGTTTGGTATTTATACATTTCCTTAAAGGGGGGCAGGCAAGTAGGAAGAGGCAAGTAAGCGTTAGGCAAATGATGGCATTCCTGTGAGACTTTAGTTAGTCCCCAGTAAATCTGCATTTTACATAAGGTAAGGTGAATGTTTAAGGAGAAAAAGGGACTAAAGGAAGAGTCAGTTATGCAGACCTCTCTGGGTAGGTGGAGGAGGGACTGGTGTCATCTTGTTTTTGTTCTGCTCCTGGGAAGATAAACTCATAATCTATATGATCAGTGTAGAATGGAAGACTCATTTTAGGAGCTGGAATTGGATTGCAGGCCTGAAGTCATAACAGGCACATCCTTGTTGATGGCAGGACACACATCTTAAGAGGTTTTGCAACCAGCACAGCACGTATTAATGAGTGATTTGCAGAGGTAGTGTCCTGAGATGCCTGAAGCCTTTGCCGTTTCCTGGGCCTGGCGAGGGAAACACACTGACACAGGCTGTGGAGGAACAGCGCTGCTTTTACGAGAGGGAGGTGTGACTCAGCCTCCGGGCTTAACTTTCCCTTTGGCCTAAGGAGCTTGGGGGGTCCTGAGATTTTTATTTTCCTTTACTCAACACCACCCTCCTTGGGTTCGATAATCTGTTAGAACAGCACCCAGAACTCAGGGAAGCACTTGCTTATGTTTACTGGTTTTTTATAGAGGATGAGATCAAGGACACAGATGAACGCCCAGGTGAAGAGGCACCACGGGTGAGGTCCAGGACAGTCCTGAATGTGGGAGCTTTGTCCCATGGAGCTGGGGGCATCGCTGTCCCAGCAGGGGGATGTGAGGTGAAGAGGCACCACGGGTGAGGTCCAGGACAGTCCTGAATGTGGGAGCTTTGTCCCATGGAGCCGGGGGCATCGCTGTCCCAGCAGGGGGATGTGAGGTGAAGAGGCACCACGGGTGAGGTCCAGGACAGTCCTGAATGTGGGAGCTTTGTCCCATGGAGCCAGGGGCATCGCTGTCCCAGTGGGGGGATGTGAGGTGAAGAGGCACCACAGGTGAGGTCCAGGATGGTCCTGAGTGTGGGAGCTTTGTCCCGTGGAGCTGGGGGCGTCGCTGTCCCGGTGGGGGGATGTGAGGTGAAGAGGCACCACAGGTGAGGTCCAGGATGGTCCTGAGTGTGGGAGCTTTGTCCCATGGAGCCAGAGGCGTCGCTCTCCTGGCAGGGTGATGTGTGCACCAACTAGAAGCTCATGGGATCTCACTGTTCGGTTTTGTATAGCTCTCACCTGCAGCCCTCCCCGTCCTGGAGCTGAGTTCCCAGGCTCTTCTCACTGGGTCTTTCCGGCCACCGGTCCCATCCTGATGCCATCTAGGGGCCCCACCCTAAGTCACCTCATTAACATAAACACAAGTGTGATCTAAGGGAGCTTATTAGGAATAACAAAAAACAAACAAAAAACCAAGAAAACAATATCCCTCAGAGAAATTGCAAGGGTTTGAGGAGCTCTGTGCCAGGAGCAAGGGAGTAATTTCAAGACCATCTCTTCTTACACAGTGAAAGCTCCAGGTCAGTGTGCTTTGCACATGTCCATGGGTACTTTCCATCATTTGATTCCAGGCAACTGCTGTAGGAGGAAGCTATCACGAATCAGGGAAGAAAACAGCTGAGCTTTTAAAAAGGCTTTGAGGCCGGGCGCGGTGGTTCACGCCTGTAATCCCAGCACTTTGGGAGGCTGAGGTGGGTGGGTCACAAGGTCAGGAGTTCGAGAACAGCCTGGCCAACATGGTGAAACCCCGTGTCTACTAAAAATACAAAAATTAGTCAGGCATGGTGGCACGTGCCTGTAATCCCATCTACTCAGGAGGCTGAGGCAGGAGGATCACTTGAACCAGGAGGCGGAGGTTGCAGTGAGCTGAGATGGCACATTGCACTCCAGCCTGGGCAACAGAGTGAGACTCCATCTCAAAAAAATAAAAAAAAGGCTTTGACAGGCCCGATGTGGATGGGTACAAGCATTTAAACCCCCAGGTGTCCCTGCCTCGTTGAGTCACTACCAGCCTGCCAGCTCTGTTTCCCCACAGCTCCTGAGAAAGACTGTACACAGAGGGTAAGAGAGGCATCAGGGCCACTGCAGGAGTGCGTCAGAGAGGAGAGCCAGGCCACCCTGAGAGCCAGGCCGCAGCAGCTGCAGGTGGAGGAGGGCCAGGGAGCCCAGGGTCGTCTGGAGGACAGACACAGGGGCTGCTGACTTCTGAGGAAGGCAGGAGAATGGACAGACGCCCTGCAAGCAAGATCCCAGATCTGCTCCAGAGAAGGGTCCCTTCCTGACCTCTAGCACTTGAGCCCATAGCACTGAATCTAACTAACGAAGCCAAGAGCCTGGAACCGCCCAAGGGGTTCACCTTGCCCCCTGCCTGGATGGAGCGGATTCATCGAGACGGGGGAACTGCAATAGAGAGAGTCATTCACTCAGAGACGGCTGTGTGTGAGACCGGAGTTTTATTATTACTCAGATCAGTCTCCCTGAGCATTTGGGGAGCAGAGTTTTTAAGGACAACTTGGTGGGTGGGGAGAAGCCAGTGAGCCAGGAGTGCTGATTGGTCAGGGATGAAATCACAGGGAGTCAAAGCCATCTTCTTGCACTGAGTCAGTTCCTGGGTGGGGGCCACAAGATCAGATGAGCCAGTTCATTGATCTGGGTGGTGTCACCTGATCCATCAAGTGCAGGGAGGGTCAGAATCTTGTAAATGACCTCCGGCTACGTGACTCCTAAACCGTAATTTCTAGTCTTGTGGCTAGTGTTAGTCTAGTCCCCAGGCAAGAAGGCGGTCTGCTTTGGGAAAGGGTTGTTACTGTCTTTGTTTAAACGATAAACTACAAACTACATTTCTCCCAAAGTTGGTTCAGCCAACGCCCAGGAATGAACAAGGACAGCTTGGAGGTTAGAAGCAAGGTGGAGTGGGTTAAGTTAGATCTCTCACTGTCTCAGTCATAATTTTGCAAAGGCAGTTTCAAGCCCAGCTGCCAACCAGAGGAACTCACTCAACACATGAGCAGCAGGCAGAAGCAAGAGTCTTCCCCCAAGAAATCAGAAGGAAATCCTAGCCACGCCCCCACCAACCACTGATTGAACGGGACTCCTCTTGGCCAAGGGGGTGTCGACAAAAAGTGTCAAACTCTGTAAAATATTTGAAAAGATTCTGAGCCGAACCTGAGTGACCAATGGCCTGTGACACAGCCCTCAGGAGGTCCTGAGAACAGGGGCCCAAGGTGGTCAGCGTGCAGCTTGGTTTTACATATTTTAGGGAGACATGAGACTTCAGTCAAATACATTTAAGAAATACTAAGGCCTAAACTCTGTTTTTTTTTTATCTTGCTCAAATTCCTATCTAAGGGGTCTGGGTGTGCCCTACAAATCATAAACTCTCATCAGAAAGGTTTTATTTAGCCCGAAATATTGCGACTTACTTTCCAACCTGACTCTGGCATAACATTGCTAGACAAGGAAGAAAATCAAAATACTTCACCCCAAACATGTTTCTTTGCCGTATTTTGAACCGGCCCTGCAAAGCGTCCTTTGTGGGGGATAATTTGCATCTACAAAGAATCTCTATTAACATAGCTAGATCTTTCTCTTCTAGACCCTCCCAGTCCTAAAGAGATTAACTAAGGTCTGAATAGGAAACATTTGTCATCTGTTGTCTCTAAGGGCCGCCACTATCAGACTTCAAAAGAACTTTGGTCTCCACAATCTTTATCTTAACTTGAACTTTCCCTTTCTATCCATCTCAGGTCTTTAGACAAACTCAACCAACCGTCAACCAGAAAATGTTTAAATTTACCTATAGCCTGGAACCCCCTCACCCCCCACCCCCCACCACCCGCTTTGAGTTGGTCCCACCTTTCTGGACCAAACCAATGTATTTTTGAAATGTATTTGATGGATGCCTCCTGCCTCCCTAAAATGTGTAAAACCAAGCTGCACCCCAACCACCTTGGGCCCATGTTCTCAGGACGGACCTCCTGAGGGCTGTGTCATGGGCCATGGTCACTCATATTTGGCCCAGAATAAATCTGTCTTCAAATGTTTTGCGGAGTTTGACTCTTTTTGTTGACAATACATTGGTTTGGTCCAGAAATGTGGGACAACTTGAAGGGTGGGGAGCACTTCCAGGCTATAGGTAGATGTAAAAATTTTCCAGTTGACAATCGATTGAGTTTGTCTAAAGACCTAGGATCAACAGAAAGGAATGTCTGGGTTAGGATAAAGGATCATGGAGACCCAGGTTGTTATTTGCAGAGGAAGCCTTTAGGTAGCAGGCTTCAGAGAGGAGAGGTTGTGAGACGTTTCTTATCGGACTTCAAGTCTGTGCGAATGTTAAGGACGGAGAGGTAGAGTGAAGCATGTCTGACCCCCACTGCTCTTCATAGTGTCTCAGGTTAAATTTTAAAACAGCCCTGGCTGAGGAGGAAGTCCATTCAGATGGCGGGGGAGGGGGCCTTAGAATGTTATGTCTGGTTTACAGGGAAACCTTGGAAGCTGA
This sequence comes from Pongo abelii, assembly GCF_028885655.2. Taxonomy (NCBI): domain Eukaryota; kingdom Metazoa; phylum Chordata; class Mammalia; order Primates; family Hominidae; genus Pongo; species Pongo abelii. The sequence goes on along the minus strand of NC_071994.2, from coordinate 3,415,536 downwards.
GTTCCTGGCTCTGAGGATGGGTGGCTGGACTTGCCCCCTTCTCCCACTCCCTGGCCAGCCATGACCCAGCTCCCTCTCCTCAGGTAAAACAGAAACCAATTCTGTGGAGACCGCATTGCTGAGATCAGTGAACCCCTGACATTGTCCCCTCCTTCTTGATAGGAGCTCCACCACGGACGGAGAGGCCCAGGCCATTCTAGGGAAGAGGCGCAAGGAAGGCTTCTGAGTCTGCTGCTTCACTTTTGACATCAGAGGGCCAAAAACTCCACCCTCAGATCAGGCTAACACCTCTGGTCTTTGCACGTGGAGAGGGGGTGAAGCTGGATTGCGCATATGCCTGGTTTGGGGTCTACAGTTGGTTCCTGCTGGTGGGTTCATGGTCTCGCTGACCAAGAATCAAGCCATGGTCTTTCACAGACCTTCGCGGTGCCTGTTACAGCTCTTAAAGATGGCATGGATCCAAAGAGTCAGCGGCAGCAAGGTTTATTGTTTATTTATTCGCGAAAGGGCAAAGCTTCCACAGCGTGGAAGGGGACCCCATCGGGTTGCCGCTGCTGGCTGTGTGGCCAGCTTTTATTCCCTTATTGGCCCCGCCCATGTTCCATTTCTGTCCTATCAGAGTGCCTTTTTTTCAATCCTCCCCATGATTGGCTACTTTCAGAATCCTGCACAGATTGGTGTGTTTTACAGAGTGTGGATTGGTGTGTTTTACAATCCTGTCGTAAGACAGGAAGTTCCTGATTGGTGCATTTTACAATCCTCTTGTAAGACAGAAAAGTTCCCCAAGTCCCCACTGGACCCAAGAAGTCCAGCTGGCCTCATGTCTCAGTTTCTCCTCTTATCAGTATTCATGCCCCTCCCACAGCTTATTGAATATGCATATTCAGCCACCCCCACTCAGTGTAGATCTCTGCTTTATTCTTCCCTCCCTCTAAGTGTCTGTTTCCAGCTTCCTACCAGAGGCTGTGCCTCCCAGACGGTCAGAACAGCCACACTCAGCCCACAGCACTTTATGAGAAGTAAAGCGCTCCTTTCCAAATTGATGACCTCATCCTTCTTCAGTTGGCACCTCCCTCTCTCAATGACGATGATGGAGCTTGTCCAGGTGTTGGTGACACAGCTGCATGGCTGCATGTGGGATAAAGTTGCTGCTCCTTCGGAACTCACACTCCCCTGAGGTGGGACACATACCTCTAAGAACAAACAAGGGTGAGAGCAGAGCCAGCTTGGCATCGTGGGAATCAATAAATGAAGCGGAGAATGCAAGGTGGCAGGGGCAGCTATCTCGGGACAGGGTGTCAGAGGTGGATCTGAGCTGGGTAGACAGGAGGGACGCAGTCCAGGGCGGTCCTGGGTGAGTCTGTTCCATGTAAGGAACTGCCAGCACACAGGATGTAAGGAGGAGTTCGGTTTGGCCCCAGCACTGATCCAGGGCTGGATGAAGAATGATTGAGGCAGTCTGAAGATGATGCCAAGTCATTCTCCTCCCGTGGAGAGGTGGACTTTCTCTTCTCTCTGCAATCTGGGCTGGCCTTAGTGACTTGAAGAGAGAGAAATACTCTAGGATTCCTAGGCTGGGTCATAAGGAACCTTCCAGCCTCTGCTTGAGTGACCTCCTAGGAAGTACAGCTGCCCTGAGCCCACCAAGTACAGCTGCCCTGAGCCCACCATGCTGTGAGGAAGCCCCAGCCAGCCGTGGGAAGAAGCCGTGAGGTGGGGGAGGGGAGGGAGATCTGTCCAGGCTCACCTGTTGTAGCCATCCCACAGGTGTGTGAACACAGCATCTTGGACAAGCCAGCCCCAGCTGACATAATTTACAGAAAAACCAAGGAACCCTGCAGACAGCCGGAACTGAGGTCCCAAAATACAGCCCAGCCAAGCCACGTTGCCATCATTAGCCATTGGTACTTTCCTAACTGAGACCCCACACATCATGCAGCCTGTGCCACCATCCAGTGCCAGATCTGAACTCCTGATCCACTGAGCTTTGGGCTGATTGGTTCTGCAACGATGGGTGGCCAAGGCCACGGTCAAATCCAGCTGGAGAGGTGGATGGGGCCAGTGTCAGTGGTTCTGATGTCAACTCAAGTCGGCTGAGGCACGCTGGAAAGTTGTAAGCCTGCACATTCACTCATCACACATTTGAGCTGCATCTGAGTGTGGACCATACCGGTGGGTTCCTGCATCTGCAGCCTCCACACCATCGCTGGTGCCCTACCTCCTGGCTGGAGTATCCTTCCTATCACTTGGATGCTCTTTGTATCCATCATGGTCCCCCCACCACCCTCCAAGTTCTGCTCCAAGCTTTCTTTTCCTCCAAGAGAAGAACTTGTCCAGACAATAGTTTCAAAGCAGCGGGAAGCTCTGCTCACATGTTCCCAAGGACCATGCTGTGTGAACTTCCCTTCTGTAATCACAGAGCCCATCGTCCTGGCCACAGGGACTGGTCCAGGAATAGGGAGGAGGTAAACAGAGGAAGCTTCCTTCCCCACTGCTGAGAACCCTGCCATCCTCAGCCGCAGTTGCCACAGAGAAGATACCACATCCTTGGGGGCATCAGCAGGAATAAGGTAGAGAGCGGCACTGCTCTGGGGAGGGAAGGCATCTCACAGCATCAAACGTCAGAAACCCACAACATCGACTCAGTCCTGCCAAGATGGAACCCTGCATGAGCGTGGGGGATGGGGAGTTGGGGTGTTGGCGAAAGAAGCAATACATGAGTGATCTCATATAATTCTCATGCAACCCCCGGAGGCTGGTGTTGCTAGCACCCCTCTGTAGGAGAGGAAGCTGGGGCTCGGGGGCTGACTGGATCTGCTCAAAGGCCCAGGAAGAGTAAGAGTCAGGAACTGGGACAAACCTTGAGGAGGCTGCACTTCCTCCTGAGGTGAACCAGCATTGGAGCTGTTTTTCCTTTCAGTATGAATTCCACAAGGAAATCATCTCAGGAGGAAGAGCTCATACTTGGATCCAGAAAATATCAACATAGCCAAAGAAAAACAATCAAGACATACCTCCAGGAGCTGTGTAACAGCAACCGGTAAGAGAAACAATGGTGTGTTCCTATGTGGGATATAAAGGGCCCGGGCTCAGGGGGCTCCACACCTGCACCTCCCTCTCACCTGCTCCTCTACCTATCCGCTCCTCAACCCACCAGAACCATGGGCTGCTGTGGCTGCTCCGGAGGCTGTGACTCCGAGCTCACTCCCTGCTGGGAGCTGGGGATAATCGCTGTTCATGGGAGGTTGTGAGAAATGACATGTGTGATGCAGGTAGCCTGCTCCACACAGGGGCTGCCGCTGAATATGTCTCTGACTTCATCAGCCCTGCCCCGGACTCTTCTCTGAAGCTTTCCTGGTGAGGGAGTGAACAAGGCAGGGCATTGGTTTCTGCACACGAAGTGGGACCTGGAACCCTTCATTGCAGGAGCTGCTGTGGCTTTCTGGGCACCCGCCCCCTCCCCACCCCCCACCTCCGGGGACAGGAAATGCCCAGGACTCGTAAGAAGAGGGATGCATGGGTGCAAAGCTTAGAAGTGCTGCTGGGGCTAAGCTGTGTCTCGCCCCATTTACAGGCTGACATCCTAACCTCCTGTACCTCAGAATGCGACTGTGTTTGCAGGCACAGCCTTTAAAGAGGGAATAGAAGTAAAATGAAGTCACTAGCATGGGCTCCGATCCCACATGACTATGTTTTTAATAAAAGGAGATGGGGACACAGACACACACAGAGGCACAACCGCGTGGACACAGGGAGAAAGCAACGTCTAGGAGCCAAGGAGAGAGGCCTCAGCAGGAACCAGCCCCGCCCACACCTCAATCTTGGACTTCCCGCCTCCAGGACTGGGAGACAATAGATTCCTGTTGCTGAAGCTGCCCCGGTTGCAGTACCCAGCTCCCAGCAGGGAGTGAGCTCGGACACCTGCCTGGTCTCCCAGGTAGGAGAATCTGCATCAGGAAGTGCGCCCGCTGCACCGACAGCTTCTGCTGCAGCCTAGAGGCCCAGCTCAACCAGACCTGAGGCCAAGAACGCCCTGTGGGAGCACGCATGGTGCATGGAGGGACAGGGCCTGGGTAACCAGCGCTACACATTGTAGGCAGGACATCCCTTGGGACTGAAGTTGGAGGGAAAAAATCACAGCAGAGAGTGAAAGTGAGCTGGGAGTATGTTTATTTAGGGATATTGTGGAGTCCAGTGTAGACTCTCAGAATCACACAAAGCCATTCAACAGTGGCCGCCCCCTTCCGGGCGCAGAGCCCCATTGCCAAGAACCTCCTGTACCGCTGGGAGCTGCCTCCCGGTGTGGCCTTCTTATCCTGCTGGGTGGGGGTCGAATGGGGAGGGAGGGACACAGAGGAAGAGGAATCCAGTGTGGGCAGGTTCTTTGTCAGACAGATTCTGTCCTGGTCCCAGAGTGCACAAGAGGTGGAAGACAGTGAGGTCAGCGGGAGGAAGTGAACTAGCCCATCCCCAAGGGGACTGATGCGGGAGCTGGGGGGTCGCTTGTTGCGGCCAACGGTACTAGTCACAGACACGACACTAGTAGACTGATACCAGTGCAAGCTGGCATGGCGCATGCAGAGAGCTGCAGTGAAGCAGCCCCTTTGGAAGGCGGCTGGAGGGACTTGGGGTCCCCACACATCCTTGCCACAGGTAAAACCACTTTGCCAACTGGAAGAGGGGGGCACAGGTGATGTGATTCAGGGGGCACCCAAGATGCCCTCCCAGGAGGTCCCAACTCCTCCTCCAGAACTGCAAGGGGCTGCAATGGCCACTGCCTGCCCCACTTTCTGGATCTGGGATTCAGCAGCTTTCTCTGTCTCAGCATCTCGTCTCCTGCAGTTGTGCCCTTACGGCTTCTCGCATCCCTGGAGTCCAGCCCATTTTCCCTTTAATTCCCTGTAATTGCATACATAGCAAGATGTGGGCCTGGGACGAAGCCCTTGGCAGCTGAGGAAACCACGGCACAGAGAGGTTAAGTGGTTTCCCTGAGGTCACCCAGCAGGGATGGGATGGGAAGCAAGGATGCCTGGCCTCAGATCCACACCTCTCGGACCAAGTGACACCACTACCACTGGGAGGTGAAGCTGAGGAGTTGCCTGAAAACAGGTGGGCAAAAAAAGGGAGGATGGCAGGGTCCATTCCTCCTGCTATAACAAATACCTGTGGCCGGTAATTTTTTTTTTTTTTTTTTTGAGAACAAGTCTCACTGTCGCCCCGGCTGGAATGCTGTGGCATGATTTCTGCTCACTGCAACCTCTGCCTCCCAGGTTCAAGCGATTCTCCTGCCTCAGCCTCCCGAGTAGCTGGGACTACAGGCGTGTGCCACCATGCCTGGCTAATTTTTGTGTTTTTAGTAGAGACGGGGTTTCACCATGTTGGCCAGGCTGGTCTGGAACTCCTCACCTCAAGTGATCTCCCCATCTCAGCCTCCCAAATTGCTGGGATTATAGGCGTGAGCCACTGCATCTGGCCAGGCCAGGTAATTTCTAAACAACAGAACTGATTGCTCACAGTTCTGGAGGCCGGAAACTCAAGATCAAGGTACCAGGAGATTTGGTGTCTGGGGAGGGCCTGTTCCTCACAGATTGTCTTAGTCCATTTGTGTTGCTATAAAGAAATACCCATGGCTGAGTAGCTTATAAGAAAAGAGGTTTATCTGGCTCACCATTCTGCAGGCTGTACGGGAAGCATGGCCCAGCTTGCAAGTGGTCATCAATCAGCCCTGTGTGTCCATGTGGATGACTGCTCATCATGGACAGTGAGTCCAGGCCGGACCATGGGTCCTGTGTCCCCGCACTGCTACTCCTCCACGTCTCCGTGGTGCTCATGCAGAATTGTGTCTGCCAACGCATTTCTCTTTCCCTCCCTCCCTCCCCTCTCTCCTTCCTTCCGTCTTTCCTTCCTTCCCCTCTCTCCCTTCCTCCCTCCTTTTCTTTTCTGCTTCTGCTGCTGCTGCTTCTTCCTTTCTTTAGTTTTTTTTTAATTGTTTTTATTTTTTGAGAGGGAGTTTCGCTCTGTCGCCCAGGCTGGAGTGCGATGGCATGATCTTGGCTCACTGCAACCTCCACCTCCCAGGTTCCAGTGATTCTCCTGCCTCAGTCTCCTGAGTAGCTTGGATTACAGGCGAGCATCATCATGCCCAGCTAATTTTTGTATTTTTAGTAGAGACAGGGTTTCACCATGTTGACCAGGCTGGTTTTGAACTCCTGACCTCAAGTGATCCGGCTGCCTCAGCCTCCAAAAGTACTGGGATTACAGGCACGTGCCACCACATTTGGCTAATTTTTTGTGTTTTTAGTAGAGAAGGGGTTTCACTATGTTGGCCAGGCTGGTCTCGAACTCCTAACCTCAGGTGATCCGCCCTCCTCGGCTTCCAAAGTGCTGGGATTACAGGCGTGAGCCACCGTGCCCAGCCGCCTCTGTATTTCTTTACATGCAAACTTACTCATTTTGGATGTGTGTCATAGCCAGCATTCCGTCTTCCAGTGTAGCTGTGCCTAGTTTTCATCTTGAGAAATGCACAAAGTTTTAGTACTAATTGGTTTCCTTTTACTTCCTCTTTATGTAACAGTTGGGGCTTTGGATAGATTTTGTTAAATTTACATGTGTAGGTTGTTTACATTATTTACAAGTTTTATTTCAATGCATTAAAAAGGTGTTACAAAATACTTACGCTGGCAGAGTGTAGTGGCTCACGCCTGTAATCCCAGCACTTCAGGAGGCTGAGGCAGGAGGATCACTTGAGCTCAAGAGTTTAGGACCAGTGTGAGAAACAGAGTAAGAGACTGGTGTCCACTAAAAATTTTTAGAATTAGCCAGGTGTGGTGGTGCACTCCTGTAGTCCAAGCTACTTGGGAGGCTGAGGCAGCAGGATTGTTTGAACCCAGGGGGTTGAGGCTGCCATGAACTATGATCACACCACTGCACTCTAGCCTTGGGTAACACAGCAAGACCCTATCTCAAAAAAAATAATTACAAAATACTCATACTTATGAAAGGGAGTTCTTGGGCCTGATCAAGGAGGCTCAGCTTCAGATTAATGGGAATTACAGAAGGATAAAAAGTGGAAAATGAAAGACAGGAGAGTATCAAAGAAATTATGTAAGAAAAAAGCCCCAATGGCAAAGGTTGCGAGCCTCCACACGAGAGGGGCTGCAGCGCAATCAATGAAAGTGAACGGAATGGGCCTCCGTCATGAAATGTCTACACATCAGGAGCAAAGAGAGGGCCCCAAGCTTCCAGACAGAGAAAACAGGCCCCACACAACAGGAGGCTGGGAAGAATTTCTGTTGGATTTCACAACAGCAGCGCTGGTTGTTGGAACTGGAAATGGTTTCAGCCTCCAATTTCAAGTCACTACAAAGGCAGAAAGGATAGAGTAATGCATGAAAGAGCTTGGCTGTTCCTTCCCAGGCTCACTTAGGAAGCTACATGGGGTGGGGTCTGGGATGGGGTCCGGGGCGGGGAGTTGCTCAGTCAACTAAAGGCGTAAACCAAGAAGGAAGAAGTCCCAAGCTCCAAGAAGGAGAGGGCTCAGCCCAGGAGAGGCGAAGACCGAGACCTGGGTTGACAGCTGTGTGTGGGTCCAATCAGATCTGCCCAGTTTGGATCAGGAAGACAGGGGCTCTAGGAAAAAGAGGTCCCAAGTAAACAGGGTGTTCAGGGACAGATTCATCACCCAGAATCTCCTGAAGAAGCAGATTGGCTAAAATCGCTCCCCCCCAAAGCCACCTCCCACCTGAGCCCTGTGATCACTGTGCATGGGGCCAGACAGGAGCCTTGGTGCCTGGCGACTCTCCTGGCAGAGAACAGTGAAACCCTGGGAGAATCAAGGCTCAGGGAGAACAAATGATAAAAGTGAAAAAACAAAGCCAACCTAAGCTTCCGAAGAAGGCAGCTAAGAAGGAACTATCACCCGCATGGGCAGCTTGGCTCCACAGAGAACAATGTTCACACAAACATTCCAATGGTGGGAACGGTGGTTTTACAAAACACACACAGGGAGCGTATTTGGAGGACACGAAAGACGTGTGTAGGAGAGGTGAGCCCGCATACATCACAACAGAAAGTAAAGACCTATGCTCTCGAAATGATACGCCAAGAGCCTGCAGGACCGGCACCTACAGAAAGCCTGGCCAGTAACCGCAGAAGGCGCCAGGTTATAGACACGCCTATCCCCTGCATGAGGCTGAGCTGAGCAAGGTGAAGCAATTATAAGCCGCTTGGCATTATTTGACTTTTTAAATATATACACACAACATTTGGTGAAATTTGTTTAAATTATATGCGAATAAAATGTTGAGAGACTGAATATATCAACCGACAGTGCCTGATGCAGATGGTGTGGCTGAGCCCTTGCCAGAGCAAGCTCTGGGTAAACAGCCTCCGCGTGTTCCTGTTCAGGGAGCCTCCCTTCATTTCCACGTTGTGAACTGATCATGCTACAAGGAACACATTGAATGACACATACGTGTTCCCCCGCACACGGGCGTCATCATTAGCAAACCAGTGTTCTCTAAGACGGAAGAACAAGAGGTGCGGGTCCAGAGCCCAGAAGGAACATGCAACAACCAGAAGCAGCGGGGGCTGGCACTGGGACCCCTCACAACCCTTCCCTGTGTGCCAGCACAGCAGCCGCCTATCCAGGGAGTGAGCGGCGTGTTAGATCCTGGAAAGAGGCAGCCGAGTTTTGGGACCCAGGAATGAACTTTCCATCTTCCGAGGGTGGGAGGAGGGAGAAGCCCGTTCCTTCTGCCCTCTCCTGGGGTTCCCTCTCCTGAGGTTCCCTATCCAGTCTCAGCCTGAGCCCCCCTCGCCCTTTCAGAACTACCCTCACCCCACACCTTGCTCCGGCCCAAAACCACTTCCTCACTGCTGCCTGCTGGACAGAGCTGAGCCCTCCTGAGCAGGAGCTGGCTTCCTCTCGCCAGACCCTTCCTTCCCACACCTCCTCCTCCCCAGTGCTTCCAGGCCAGGATGCACCTGGGATCAGGGCACAGAGGCCCTGAGACAGCCCCAAGGGCCCTGCTCAGAGAGGTCCTGCCCTCCTTGCCCCAGGCTGCTCTGGCCCCTCACTCAGGCACTTCTATTCTCTGTCCTCTCAAGACCTCGCTAGTAAACACCTCTCCCAAAGGCCCGTGCTTGCTGCAGCCCTACCCCACGGGCCCTGTCTGACCAATGACCTGTCACCTGGAGATCTGCAGAACCAGCAACCCCCTGGGGACTCTCAAGGGCCAGGCTCCCACTGCCCGGCTGACTTCATCTCAGCCCCGATCCACAAGAGGGGTCCTGGGGCCCTGGGAGGAAAGATCGTGGCTTCGCACCCACTTCCGGGCTCCTGTCTGGCCCGCAGCCCTGCAAGAGGCAGCCCTGAGTGTCTCCTGACTCTGCCTCCAGGCTGCCCCATCTGACAGCACCAGAGTCTGACCCTGCCCAGCTAGGAGGGGGTTGTCAGGCAGGAGAGGCCAGGATTGAAAAACCACAGTTGAATGGTTCGAGGCTCATTGTTTTCTTCACTACAACATCTTGAGCTTCGTGGCTGTCAGGGCAAAGAGGGGAATGTACTGGCTGCAGAATGTTCATTGTCTGAGAGAGACCAGAGCACTCTGGGAGCTGCTGGCAGGAACACCTTCAGTGTGGCTCAAGATTCTGGATGAATCTAGGGTGACTGTTTCATATGTGAAACTGACAACATCCCTGTGCTTGGGCAGCTGCTGACCCAAACCCCCTGGTCTCTGCTGACTCATGTAGACACCTGCACGGCTCCTGCCTAGACACCTGAGCGGCTGCCCTGGGTGTGGGTAGGACACAGCCTGCAGGCCGCGCTGCCTGCCCTTGAAAAATGGGTGTTCCCACCTCTCAGGCCTGTGGGAGTGTGAAGGGTGAGGGACCCTGGCATGCACTGCCTGCCTCAGTCTGCAACAACTGTCACTGCTGGATGTCACGGCGGTCCTCACAGGGAGGCAGCTACCCTGACTGAGCTTGAACCAGATGCAGAGACCCAAGAAAGTGCCGCCGGCAATCTCCACAAATGCTCTCTGTTGCCCGTGGGGTGGCTGGGAGGCCATCTCCAGGCCAGCTAAGCCTGCACTTCCCGAGTTATCCAAGTCAGGGTGAAAGCTCTCCTCTGAGAAGGCTCCAGTGGAGAAGAGCGAACAGGCTGGTCCTCTTGGATTCTGGGTCCAGGGCTGGTCTATCCGGGGGCAGCGTTGTGGAGTGGAGACTGCCGTGGCATTGGCTATGCCCCCGAAATGGAATTTTCAATAATGGGATCCTGTCAGGCCACTAGTTGATGCTTCGGAGCAATTAAGTGCAAGTTTGTGTCTGTGCGAACAGGAGCTTCAAAGGCCAGGGTTGGGGAGGATGAACAGGAGGGGAAGAGGCAGATGCATTGTGGCGCCACCTACAGCTCGGCTGGGGTCTTCCTGCCCTTGCGGTGCACAAAATCAGCCCCATGGCGGCATCTCTGCCTGGAGCTCGTCCACCCAGGACCCAAGCGAGTGGGAGGGGAGAGCCGGCCCTGTCACACAGGCAACGGGACCTCACTGGGTGGACCTCTGTGGACATCCCAGGAAAGCCCCCACTTCTCATGTTCTTCCGAGGAAACCTCTCTGCTTTAGTTCTACAGGTGTGTTCTCGGGTCAGGAAGAGTCTTGCAATTTAGAGAGTGCTGGGTGGCTGTGGCGGACCTGCCCCAGTGCCATCCCCACATATGAACACCTGCATCACCCACCTGGGCAGCTACAGCCCGTGGGCCGGGTCCAGCTCCCCCTGCTTTGGTCCCTTAAGCTTCCCTGGAGCGCAGCTGCGGTGGGCGTTTCTGCATCTGTGGCTGCCTTGGCCACTGGGACAGAGTCAAGCAGTCGTCACAGTGACCATGTGGCCCAAAATATTAACCCCCAGCCTTGAACAGAAAGAGTTAGTTGGGCTGGGCATGGTGCCTCACACCTGTAAGGGCAGCACTGTGGGAGGCCAAGGTGGGCAGATCCCATGAGGTCAGGAGTTTGAGACCAGCCTGGGCAGCACGGTGAAACCCCACCTCTACTAAAAATACAAAAATTAGCTGGGTGTGGTGGCACGTGCCTGTAATCCCAGCTACTCAGAAGGCTGAGGTAGGAGAATCGCTTGAACCCGGGAGGCAGAGGGTGCAGTGAGTTCTCGCCACTGCACTCCAGCCTGGGCGACAGAACGAGACTCCATCTCAAACAAAAACAAACAAACAAAAACCGAGAAAGAGTAAGTCAGTCCCTGCCCTGGACAGTCGGGAAAACACCGCCACTCACTGCTTTGTCTCCACTCAGCTGGGGGTTTATGGCCTCCTGCTGGAACCTGATCTAGAAAACAAACTCCCTTTTGTTTCTGGGCTCCCAGAAGCCCAGTGTGGATCCTAATGCTAACATCAGGACCATCAATGTGAGAGAAGCTGAGGGACCCATCCCCTGAGGCCTCACTTTGGAAAACAGGGGCTCTCATGGGACCGGAGCAGGGTTGCATGCAGGAGGAGAGGTTGTAGTGCTGACAGAATGTGGAGCCTGCACTGTAACTCCCCTCTCCCCGCAGAGCTTGCACAGAACATCGCCTGACTCTCACAGACCGCGGGGCACCAGCAGACCCACAAAACGCCCAAAGTTTCTGCCACCTGACCAGGGCCTGCCCCCCCTTGCCCACCACCCCCAAGGGGCAGTGGCTCCTGCAGGGAGGCCACCTGGGACCCAAAGCTCTGTTCACAAGGGACCCACCTTGTCATACAGGGATGGGCACCAAGGGTGACTCCAGGGCATCTTGTGCTTGGCTGACCGATGCCCTCCTGGCCCCATATCCAGGCTCCTGGGTCCTGTGGATGTAAGGGGCCTTGGCAAACGTGATTGTGTCTAGGATCCTGAGATGGGAAAGATATCCCAGACTCCAGGACGGGGCCTGAGTGTGACCTCAGCGTCCTGGTAAGAGGGAGGCCGGAGGAAACTGACTGAAGGAGAAGAGAGGCCTGGAGTGCAGGAGACGGCCCTGTGGCTGCGGAGGCAGAGGCTGGGCCATGCGGCCACAGCCAAGGAACAGCCAGGGAACACCCGGAGCCCAGAAGCTGAAAGAGGCAGGAAGAAGCCTCCCGAGAGCCTTTGGCAGGAGCTCAGCCTGCAGACACCCAGGTGTCTGTCCTCTGTAATTGTGAGAGAACTAATTCCTCTTGTCTGAGCCCCCAGTTTGTGGTCATTTGTCACGGGAGCGCCAGGACAGGGACACAGGCTTCACCCCTGCCTCTGGCTCCCTCCTTTTCTGACATCCTGCAAAGGTCTCTCTCGACAGTGTCGGAAGAGTAACCCAGCCAGCTCTGCCTTTCTGAACGAGTGTGTTGGGCCCCTCCCAGCCCCATCACCCTGCACATGCGTGACCTCAGGTTTGATGCAGCCTCAGGCGTGAGGCCTTGCAAGCAGCTCCTGGCAGCTGCCCAGCTGGGGAGCCCCACAGGAGGGAGGAGTTGATCCCAGCCTCCTGCCCTAAGAGCTGCGAAAGCTACGAGGTGGGCAGATCACAAGGCCAGGAGATCGAGACCATCCTGGCTAACATGGTGAAACTCCATCTCTACTAAAAATACAAAAAATTAGCCGGGCATGGTGGCAGGTGCCTGTAGTCCCAGCTACTCAGGAGGCTGAGGCAGGAGAATGGTGTGAACCTGGGAGGTAGAGCTTGCAGTGAGCAGAGATCGTGCCACTGCACTCCAGCCTGGGTGACAGAGCGAGACTCCGTCTCAAAAAAAAAAAAAAAGAAAAAAGAAAAAAGGAGAAAGCTACGAGGTCCTGCACGCCCCTCCTGGCCAAGCTCTCCGGGTCTCTTGGTGGCTGTTCAGAGGCATTTCCCTGATGGCCAGGAGTCGTGTGAGGACAATCACTGGGGAAGGGGATGTGTGGAAGGTCCAGTGGGCACCTGGGGGCCCCAGTCAGTCTCTTCCATGATACACGGGTGTGGCAGGCGCCAGTCAGAGTAGAGACGCACAGCCAGAATTAAAACTGCAAAACAGAGCAAACAGAACGTGATTGTTTCTATTTTCAAGAAAGCAAACAAAATCTCCCTGGGAAAATGGCACAAACAGGAACAAGGAAGTGACCATGTGCCCAGCTTCACACCTCAGCCTGGGCAGGGATATAAAGAGCCCAGGCTCAGGGGGCTCCACACCTGCACCTCCCTCTCACCTGCTCCTCTACCTGCTCCACCCTCAATCCACCAGAACCATGGGCTGCTGTGCCTGCTCTGGAGGCTGTGGCTCCAGCTGTGGGGGCTGTGGCTCCGGCTGTGGGGGGTGTGGCTCCGGCTCTGGGGGCTGTGGCTCCAGCTGCTGTGTGCCCATCTGCTGCTGCAAGCCCGTGTGCTACTGTGTGCCAGTCTGTTCCTGCTCCAGCTGTGGCTCTTGTGGGGGCTCCAAGGGGGGCTGTGGCTCCTGTGGGGGCTCCAAAGGGGGCTGTGGCTCCTGTGGGGGCTCCAAGGGAGGCTGTGTTTCTTGTGGCTGCTCCCAGTGCAGTTGCTACAAGCCCTGCTGCTCCTCCTCAGGTTGTGGGTCATCCTGCTGCCAATCCAGCTGCTGTAAGCCCTGCTGCTCATCCTCAGGCTGTGGGTCATCCTGCTGCCAGTCCAGCTGCTGCAAACCCTGCTTCTCCCAGTCCAGCTGCTGCAAGCCCTGCTGCTCCTCCTCAGGTTGTGGGTCATCCTGCTGCCAATCCAGCTGCTGTAAGCCCTGCTGCTCATCCTCAGGCTGTGGGTCATCCTGCTGCCAGTCCAGCTGCTGCAAGCCCTGCTGCTCCCAGTCCAGATGCTGTGTCCCTGTGTGCTACCAGTACAAGATCTGAGGCTCTAGTGGGAAACCTCAGGTAGCTCCTGAAGATCTGTGCTTTCCAACAAGTGACTACCCCTGAAGCACATCCCCTTCTGGATCTGAACAATGACTCCCTTGGCTCAGGGCCTCTTTTTCCAGCCCCTGAGGAAATGGAATGAACCACTCCTTGCCCATTCCCTATAAGGATATCCCAAGACCCAGGCAATTTTGCCTCTCTTTCCCACATGCCCCCATAGGTCTGAGCCAAACTGCACTGGGGGCTGCCCTCATGCCAAGCAAGAGCCTGGAATTCCCCTTCTTGATAATTCCATGGGAGATAGCAAACCCTTCAGAAGGGTTTGCCTTTGCCTGCCAAAAGCGCCACAGCATTTACAGATGGATGTCCTGCAACCCAAATGATCACATGTATCTATGGAAATCCAAAATGCATCTGGGTGCAGCACTAAATAAATTCTCCACCCCTCAGCCTTGCTCTCACTGACTCTTTTCTTCCAGCCTCTGTCTCATTGGCAAACTGGCCACATGTCCTTCCCCTCCTCCCTGATAGCTTATTGCTCCCACTGCTATAACAGCGTGCCAGGCCCAGCTCTGATTCCAGAAACAGTTGTTGAACTGATTAATGAAGGAACCTCTGGCAGTATGTATGAATGAATGAAGACAAGGAATGAATGAGTGAATGAATGAGGATCTCTCATTAGTACACAGGGAGTCCCAGCTGTATCTCAGTGGGATTCAGTCTGTCTTGGTTGGAATTTGGACTCCTACTTCTTCCCCATGGGAGGATATGTTTGGGAGAGAAGGAGAACTTTGCCCTCAGTGCCTAGGAAGGGATGTAATGGGTGCTCTCTGGGTCCAGCCAGTCCCCAGTTTGTGGGTCAAGCCAGGAGAGGGGGAAGCGAGACTAGAATGAGCTGTGTCCCTGAGATGCTCTGTAGGACAACACTGGAAACTGTGCTGCTTCAGGGATCTAAGACGGTGTGGTTGAACACAGGCTGAAGTGCACCCTCCATCTCTGGGCTCAGAGTGAGGAGGAATCCAAGTGTCCACAGGCTTCCCAGCTTTGGTTTGGCACAGGGAGGAACAGAAGGGACTTTTCTCAGCCTGATAAAGGCCATCTACCCACAGTGAACACGGTACTTAACTGTGAAAACCTGGATGTTTTCCCCTAGGATCAGGAACAAAAAAAGAATGTCCACACCCACCACTTCTATGCAACATTTCACTGATGCTATAGCCAGAGTAACATGACAGGAAAAGAAAATAAAGCCATCCCGGTAAGAAAAAAGGAAGCAAAACTATCTCTATTCACAGAAAACCTCATCTTGTTTACAGAAGATGCTGAGGGACACACACACACACACACACACAAACACACACACACAACTATTAGGGCCAATAACCGAGCTCAGCAGAGTGCAGAACACAAGGACTATACACAATAGTCAGCTGTGTTTCTTTACAACAGCAAAAAGCAATGCAAAAAGGATGTAAGGAAACAATTAAATTCCTAGGAACAAATGCAACCAAAAAAGTACAAGACTTGGACACTTAACACTACAAAACACCATTGGAAGAAGTTAAGGAGGACCAAAGTAATGGGGGGAAAAATCCCATGTTCATGTATTGGAAGACCTAATATTGTGAAGATTGAAACACTCTGAAAAAAAAAATTGTTCTACCAATTTAATGCAATTCCGATCAACATCTCAGATTTCTTTTTTCAAAAATTGACAAGTTGATCCTAAAATTTATGTGGACATTCAAGGGACCCTAAATAGCTAAAACAATCTTGAAAAAGAAAAGCAAAATTTGAGGACTCGCGTTTTCCAATTTCTAAATGGGCTGCAAAGCTACAGTCATCAAGGCAGCATGGTTCTTGCATAAGAATAGAAAGATGGATCAATGGAGTAGGTTTGAGGCTCTTGAAATAAAGCTTCACAATTGTGGTTAATGGATTTTCACGGGTACTATACAATTCCATGGGAAAGGAGGAATCTTTTCAACTAACAATGCTGCTAAGACAAGTGGATGTCCATATGCAAAAGAATGAATTTGAATCTTGACCTCATACCATATACCAAACAAACCAAAAAAAAAAAATAGAAAAAATAGATCAATTACCTAATTGTAAAAGCCAAAACTAGAGGATTACTAGAAGCAAAACAGGTTACGTTTTCATGACCTTGGAGTATGAAATTGTTCTTAGATAATGACATCAAAACCACAGGGAAAAACTAGATTAACTAACTCCATCAAAACGAATAGTTTCTGTGCTTCTAAGGGCACTATGAAGAAAATGAAGAGACACCAACAGAGTGGAAGAAACTACTTTGAAATCATATATTTGATAAGAACTTGCATCTATACGTATAAAGAATTCTTACTACTCAAATACGCAATCCAATTAAAGACTCAGCAGAAGATTTAAATAGGCATTTTCCAAAGAAGATATGCAAATGGATAATAAGCACATGAAAAGGAGCTCAACATTGTTAGTCAGGGAAAATCAGGGAAATGCAAATCAAAACCACAATAAGATAGCAGTTCACATCCTCTGAGATGGCTATTACCAAAAAGACAATAAGAAGCACTGATGAGAATGTGGAGAAATGGGAGCCCTTGTGCATTGGATGAAAATAAAAAATCATGCCACTACTTTGAAAAATAGTTCCTCAAATGTTCCATGTAAAGTTATCATATGACTCAGCAATTCCACTCTTAGGTAACTACCGAAGGGAACTGAAAATATATATCACATAAAAACTTGTATGATGATATTCATAGCAGCCTTATTCTTATTTGCCAACAAGTGGAACCATGTAAATGTGCATGAACTGATGAGTGGGTAAACAAAATGTGGTATATTCATACGTGGACATTTTCACATTCTGGATGTTATCCCCATCTCATTTTTAAATTTTAGTGTTTTAATGTTAAAAATGATAGACAATTATAGAAGACAACAAATTACTCATAACCCCGATCTCTAGAGTGCTAACATTTTGTTTGCTCCCATGTAATTTGTGTATTCGGGCATCTCATGACCTCTCTGTTGCCCAAGGTCATCATGGTGTTCTGCCTGCCAAGGCACAGGCTCTTCACTGGCCCCACAACAATCACCCGAGCCCCCATTGTAGGCAGAGGGTTGCATTTCCCACCTCAGTCTACGTGGGAATCCCCAGGGCCTTGAGTGTTCCCCATGCCTTGGCGGAGCGGCCCCTGCTTCTCCCCCAGGGTGTGTCTGCAGCCCCTTCCCTGCCTCCTGCCATTCCCATGGATGGTGCCAAGAGAAGCTTTAGGGCAGCCAAGCTCTTCCTTCCTTCTTGGCATCAGCTAGAGGTTCCTATGAATGCTAATGGTTGGGGGCACAGTGGGGAGAATTCATTATTTCTTCTAGCACTGCTCTCTTAAAAATTTGTATTATCAATAGTTTAGAAAGGTTGTTTTTAGTTTCATAGATCACTATCAATAACTATGTTAATTTTTAGGATTATCAAATTTGGGGAGATGTCATCGAATTGCTTTCCTATATGAGCTATAGTATTTGGAAGACATTTCTGAAAACTAGCTCTGCCTCCGTACTTTTCTTTTTTATTTTTTGAGATGGAGTCTCACTCTGTCTCCCAGGCTGGAGTGCAGTGGCGAAATCTCAGCTCACTGCAAACTCCGCCTCCCGGGTTGAAGCGATTCTCCGGCCTCAGCCTCCTTAGTAGCTGGGACTACAGATGCCCCCCACCACGCCCGCCTAATTTTTTTTGTATTTTTAGTAGATACGGGGTTTCACCGTGTTAGCCAGTATGGTCTCGATCTCCTGACCTTGTGATCCGCCCGCCTTGGCCTCCCAAAGTTCTGGGATTACAGGCGTAAGCCACCACACCCGGCTGCCTCTGTACCTTTCAAAACTTGTTTCTCCTCCGCTGCCCACAGGCAGCCACTGAAGGATGCGTGGTATCACGACACAATCTACAATCTCCGGCCATTCATCTTTGTGTCACCATACTGGGGCAAATTGTCACAGTGGATGATAGGAGTAGTCCTGGAAGTTATTCATCCTCTAAAGGATAAGAAATTATTGGAATATAGTTGGAAAGGACTCTGAATTCATAAATGTATCCCACTGAACCAGCCCCAAAATGGCTAATGCCCCAGGAATATTACTTTACACAAAGCCTGCGTTGGGCTAAAACCCTAACCCTGGTACGTGCACTTGGATAGATACACTTAGCTTGACTTTCTGTCATTTCTTATCCTTCCCCGTTTCAACTTCCCACACTCTGGACAATGAGACGGGCGGCACCCTGTGCCTGTGCTGGCGTGTAGTCTGTCTCCTCCCGGACAAGCTCGCCTGTTTCTGCTTATGCTGTTCTGGGAGCCACCTCTCTTGTGGAACTGGGGATGATGGTGGGTCCTTGAGTGGTGACTGCTTCAGATGAAGTCCCTGAAAGGGGGTCTTTCTAATGGAGTTGGGACTACCTTAGCTGGGGGTGGGTGGGTGTGAGGGGGTGACTAGGATGGGCCAGGACAGGCTGCTTAGAGTTCAGGGAAATTTGAGGATTCCAAGTGTTTGGCTCACCTGTGACCACCCAGATGATTTCATCCCAAGAGTTTCAGCAAATGCCTGCTCCTCGCCAGTTGTGTCCCTACCTTATAATTAGCACCTGATTGCAAGGCTGTGCATTTTAATTGCCGTTCCAGCTTTGCAGCCCCCACAGTCAGGCGTGGGTGTGATCCCCAGCCGGGGCTGCTCACAATAAAAGATGCCAATAACCCAGGGTGCTCTGATTGTAATGGTTTTTCAAAAAATTTTTCACTCTACCAGTTTTTATTTCTTGCACAATAACATCGTGACAGCCATAAACAAAATAATTCTGAAAATAAGGGAAACTTTCCCATAATCCCTTTACTCTAAAGCATCAAGTTCTTATATTCCATGTCCTCATGAAAATTCATTTGTTTGTCTGTTTTTTTACAGAATTGCAGAAAAAACACTTGACAAGGAAATATACACCAAACCCAGCTCTTCTGTTTAAAAGCCAATTGCAAAAACACAGAACGAATGACCTGTTTTAACAGTGGCTAAGAACAATAGAAAAAGGGCCTGGTTTATTTGAGTTAAATTTGACCTCAGGATGAGGCTAGGGTGTGGTGTTGCTGCCAAAACCCACTCTGTTGTCTGAGGGTGGATTCGTAGCCACACAGTGTCCAACTGAGGGGTGAATGAGCCCCTCCCCATCAGCCCATGCTAGTTCCTTTAATGGACTTTTTTTTCAGAGCAGTTTTAGGTTCACAGCAAAACTGAGAGGAGTGGGCCACAACATCCCCTGTGCTCTACAATGAGAGCGCTTTTTCAGAGCCCAAGGCAGTGGGCCACTCTCTGGGGGTCCCCAGGGGCTCAGGGTGTGGCTGGCCTGTCCCCAACTCAGGAGAAACCAGGAGTTGTCCAGTGGTTCCTTCATTGGAACTCCCTGTGGATGCCTCCCACGCACCTAGATGTTGACGGCCCATGATTTCCACAGTACATTGAGGAGCTGGGATGCAGGGCCTCTGTTTCCTCTACGTGTACCCTGGACACCCCAGGCCCATGGGACAGGCCTGGCCCTGCAACCCCACCAGGGCCCTGACACCAGGCTTGGCCTGGCCTTGTGATGAGCAAGAGCAGAGGCAGGTCCAGAGACATCTCCTGCACGGGATTGCCTGCATCCGGACCCCCATGACAGGCAGTGGCCAGCGCGGTGTGGAAGGGGCCAGGATGGCAGCCGGCAGGCTGCCCTGCAGCCCCCAGATGCCCCTCCTGGCCTCAGGAAATTAATATCCACGGAGAAACTGGTCACTTGGAGGCTGCCAGAGGGAAGGATGAGTGTCACGTTCCCGCAGCCATGGCTAGCCAGCAGCATACCATGTGGCCTCTGGCCCAACCTGTGGGACAGGGACCCCAGACAGGGCACAAGTCCCAGTTCCAGAGGGTCCTGGCCTGGTGGTCACCCAAACTCTGTAAAGGGAGGGGCACCCAGCAGCAGCCAGGATGATCACGCAGGGGACTGAGCCTTCTGTGGCAGTGGCCAGACCGAGAACTTGGCCAAAAGCAGGGCAAGCCACCTGGGACAGAGTGGATGCTGTGCCTGTGCGTGCCCAGCAAGGCCGAGCCAGTGATGCTACCAGGGTCCATGAGGCAAGGGTGGGGCAGGAGCAGGCTGACCAGCCGCCAACCTCGTCCGCTCCAGGAGGCAGGGATGGCCGAGCTCCCACGCCCTCGTGGCCGCCACCTGACCACCGATGGGGCAGAGGCCTGAGGTCGAGCAGTCAGTGCTGGGGCTCAGCTTCCAGGGTCTACAAACTGCTCCAGTCCAGAGGGCCAAAGATAACTGGGCATGTGAGGGCCCAGGAGGTCAGGTCCCTACGTCTGCCAACGTTGGCAGATGCATTTCACGGTCAGAAAAAGTCAAGAAAGGTGACGCCTCTCAGGTGTTATTATGAAAGATTCTCCCAAGACACATATTTTTTACATTTATTTTTATTGTATATATTCATGGTGGACACCATGGTGTTGTGGTAAACATGTACACTACTGAAATGATGGCTACAATTAATATCTCCAGAACTTTCCATGGTTCCCTTTTGTATGTGTGTGTATGAGTGTGTGTGCATGAGTGTGTTTGTATAAGTGTGTGTATAAGTGTGTATGCACATGTATGAGTGTGTGTGTTTGTATGGTTATGTGTGTATGAGTGTGTGTAAGGTGTGTTTTAATTGCATGTGTGTGAGACTGAGTGTGTGTATTTATGTGTGCATATGAGTGTGAGTGTGTGTATGATGTGTGTGTGTATGTGTGTGTGGTAAGAGCACCTGGAGTCTTCTCTCAGCACACTTGCAGCATACAGCACCTGTCACCTGTGGTTCTTGCACTGTGCACTGGACTGCTCGGCTCCCTCTCCCACACAACTGCAAGCCCTTGACCTCCTCCTCCCCGTTTCCTTCTTCCTCCAGACCCTAGTAACCACTGTTCTATTCTGTGTTTCTATGTATTTGACTTTTTCAAAATGTGGAATATATACATACATCTATATATGTCTATATGGAACATTCTTCAGCTTTCAAAAGAAGGAGATCTGGTTACTCACAACAACATGGACGAATCTGGAGGACATTACACGGGTGAAAAGAGGCAGACACAGAAAGACAGACACCACACGCTCTTCCTCACACATGGAGTCTACAGGAGTGAAACTCACAGAAGCACAGAGTGCAAGCATGGGAACCAGAGGCAGGGAAAGGGGAAATGAGGAGGTGCTGGCCCAGGGGTCCAAAGCTTCAGTTCTGCAAGATGAATAAGGCTTGGAGACCCAATGCATAGCAACGTGACCACAGCTAACAACATGGTGTTTATTATGTACTTAAAATGTACTGAGAGGGTAGATACTAAATGTTCTCACCACCAAGAAAAGAGAGAGAGAGAGAGAGAGCCATGCGAAGTGGTGGATATCTTAATTATCTTGACTGTGGTGATTATTTCACAACGTAGACGTATGTGAGATCATTGAATTTTATGTCTTACATTACACACAATAAAAAATAATAAAAACAACCCTCAGTGGCAGGCCCCACAGGCACCCCCACCCAACCCTCCTCCTTGCACATACAATGTACAAAAGAATAGATGCACATACATGATTGGGTATTGTTACCAATTAGAATTTTATTATCCATATTTCTTTGCAACTTATTTTTTTTCACTAAAACCTGCATCATGGTTGCCTCTCCTAGGAAGTAGATCTGGGTATAAGTCTATGTTTCTTTATGCACATGCATATTCATATATATGAAATTTTTCTGTAAGTCGGATCACACATACTGGACTCACTTTTCATTGTCATTTTCTTTTTGTTGATTCCTACACACCTTCCCCACTCCACCCAGCCACTGTCCTATGTACCCCAGGCACACACTCAACATATGTGTAAAAGACACTTTTATTGTTTGCTACTAAAATAAGATCCTACTGTGCTCATTTCCCTGCATCTACATTTCACATTAGCCAGAGCCTTGAGGAAATTTCTCCAAGTCCACTGGTACATCTGCAATCTAATATTGTACTGGGTATTACTTTTAGTATTCATTTTCAATTTGCTAGGATTCTTTTTCTGACACTGCAAACAATGTATCATACACATATGTGTATACATGAATATGTTTACATTTAATCTTGTTTTCAGTAATTTCAAGACTAATAGTATTGATATTACCTAATTTTATTAGATATTGTTTTCAAAAAATACTATAATAAATTATATCCCCAGAACAATGTATAAGAGTACCTTTTCCCTGCAATTTCACTAGCAATAGGTGTTATTATTCTTGTTAATGTTTGCCAGTCTAGTAGATATAAAATGTTGCAGGTAGCCACTAACTGGGGCCACTGGCGTGGGCAGTAAAGGAATTTACCAAGACAGTTGTAGGTAAGGAAAGGCAGATTTATTTGAGAATGTAGGAAAACATGTTGCAAGAATGGGAAGGGCAGGTCAGCAAGGGAGGAGCTGGCTGCCAGAAGACAAAGGCTTGCTGGGGATTTTATAGGATGGTGCTTGTGCTGGAGAGGGTTACGTGCAGTGCTGATAATGCCAAGGTTTCAGTGAGCTAATTTGCATTTTTCTATCAACTGAGGTCATAAGTTGAGTGCAAGAAGATTGTGACTTATGTGAGTTATTTGCGCAGAAGGGCTAAGTCCTGCACCATGGAGAAAGGCAGACTTGTAGCTTATCTGCCTTCTCTTTTTGCTTTCCCTTGGTCCCACCACCCTGGCTCCTTTTCCATAATTAGGACTCCACAGAAAATATCCCATGTATCTGACTACCAGTGAGTCTGATTTACTTTTTATATTTTTAATTGCACATTTCCATTTGTTTATCAGAGAATCACCTTCTTAACAGCTTGGTTTTTTGTCTTCTACTTGTCAATTTGTCAGAGCTACTAATGTTTTATAGATTTTTTATTTTGAGACAGGTTCTCACTCTGTTGCTGGAGTGCAGTGGCACAATGTCAGCTCACTGCAACATCTGCCTCCTGGGTTCAAGCAATTCTCCAGTCTCAGCCTCCCAAGTAGCTGTGATTACAGGCATGCCCTACCACCATGCCCAGCTAGTTTTCGTATTCTTAGTAGAGATGAGGTTTCACCATGTTGGCCCAGCTGGTCTCAAACTCCTGGCCTCATGTGGTCTGCCTGGTTCGAACTCCCAAAGCACTGGGATTATAGGCATGAGCCATCATGCTCGGCCAATGTTTTATAGATTATAGAACTAACAAATGAATCCAGCAAGTTTTCAGAATACAGGACCAATATATAAAAATTAATTGTATTTCTACTCACTTGCAACTCTGAAAGTGACAAAACACTGTTGAAAGAAACTAAAGAAGATCTAAAACATCCCAGATTTGTTGTGGACTGAATATTTATGTTCTTTCAAATTCATATATTGAATCCATCACTCCCACTGTGGTTGTATATGAAGACGAGTTCTCTAAGGAAGAAATTAAGGTTACATAAGGTCATAAGGGCTTCCATAGGATTTGCATCTTCATAAGAAGAGACACCAGGGAGCATGTGCCTCTGTCTCTCTCTCTCTTTCTCTCTTTCTCTCTCTCTCTCTCTTCCTCCCTCCATCTCTTTCTCTCTCCACACACAAAGGAAAGGCCATGTGAGCAAAGAGTGGGAAAGCAGCCATCTGCAACCCAAGGAGAGAGCCCTCACCAGAAACTAAATTTGCTGGCACCTGATCTTGGACTTCTGATCTCCAGAATTCACTGTGAGAAAATAAACGCCTGTTGTTTGAGCCACCAAATCTGTGGTATTTTGTTATGGCAGCCCAAGCAGACTGATGTTCATGTATCAGAAGACTTAACATTTTTCCGATGGCAATATCCCCAAAATTGATCTACAGAGTCTATAATCTCCATCAGGAAAGCAGCTGGCTTCTTTGCAGATATTCACAGGCTGATTCTAAAGTTCGTGTGGAATCTCAAGGGACCCTGAATAGCTAAAACAATGTTAAAAAGAAGAACAGGCCAGGCGTGGTGGCTCATGCCTGTAATCCCAGAACTTTGGGAGGCCAAGGCAGGAGGATCATGAGGTCAGGAGATGGAAACCATCCTGGCTAATACAGTGAAACCCTGTCTCTACTAAAAATAACAAAATTAGCCAGGCGTATTGGCAGGTACCTGTAGTCCCAGCTACTTGGGAGGCTGAGGCAGGAGAACGGTGTGAACCCAGGAGGTGGAGCTTGCAGTGAGCCAAGGTTGTGCCACTGCACTCCAGCCTGGGCTACAGAGTGAGACTTCGTCAAAAAAAAGAAAAAAAAAAAAAACACAGAAGAACAATGTTGGAGGGCTCACACTTGACAATTTGAAAACTTACTACAAAGCTGCAATCATCAAGGCAGTTTAGTACTGGCGTTAGAATAGATATATTAAACCAGTGGAATAGAATTGAGAGCCAGAAATAAACCCTCGTGTAGATGACCAACTGACTTTTGACAGGGTGCCAGATTATTCAATGGAGGAAGAGCAGTACTTCAACAAATGGTGCTGGGAAACTAGACATCCACATGCACAGGAATGAGCTGAACCCCTACCTCACACCACATACAATAATTAATTCAAAATCGGTTCAAAGGCCTACATGTAAGAGTCAAATCTATAAAACTATTTAAAGAAAACATGACCTGGATTGGGCATGGATTCATAGATAGGACACCAAAAGCGCCAGCAACAAAAGAAAAATACAAATACACTGGATGTCATCAAAAGTTAAATGTTTTTGCATCAAAGGATACTATCAACAAAGTGAAAGAACGATCTACATAAAGGAAGAAAAGATTTACAAATCAGATATCTGATAAGTGTCTAGTATCTAGAGTATACAAAGAACTTTTTCTTCAACTTTTATTTTAGAATCAAGCGGTACATGTGCAGATTTGTCACATGGGTATATTGTGGGATGCTAAGGTTTGGAGTATGAATGAATCCATCACCAAAATAGTGACTGTAGTACCCAATAGTTTTTCAGCCCTTGCCCCCTCCCTCCTTTCCTCCCTCCTCTTGTTCCCCAGTGTCTATGGTTTTCATCTTTATGTCCATGTGTACTCAATGTTTAGTTCTCACCTATAAGTGAGAATATGTGGGATTTGGTTTTCTGCTTCTGCGTTAGTTCTCTTAGGATCATGGCCTCCAGCTGCATATTGCTGCAAAAGATATTACTTCATTCTTTTTTATGGCTCAGTAGTATTCCATGGTGTGTATGTACCACATTTTCTTTATCCAATCCACCATTGATGGGCACATGGGTTGATTCCATGTCTGTGCTTCTGTGAATAGCACTGCAATGAACATATGGATGTATGTGTCTTTTTGGTAGAATGATTTATTTTCCTTTGGGTATATACCCAATAGTGAGATTGCTGGGTCAAATAGTAGTTCAATTCTTAGCTCTTTAAGAAATCTCCAAACTGCTCTCCATGGTGGCTGAAATCATTTACATTCCTACCAACAGTGTACAAGTGTTCCCTTTTCTCTCAAGCTTTGCCAGCATCTGTTTTTAGGTTTGTTTTGTTTTGTTTTCTTTCATTTTTTAGTTTTTATCAAAAGCCTTTCTGACTGATATGAGATGGTATCTCATGGTGGTTTTGATTTACATTCCCCTAATAGTTAGTGATGTGGAGCATTTTTTCATATAGTTGTTGGCCATGTGCATGTCTTCTTTTGAGAAGTGTCTGTTCATATCCTTTACTCACTTCTTAATGAAGTTATTTGTTTTTGGCTTGTTGATTTAAGTTCCTTGTAGATTGCAGATATTAGACTTTTGTCAGATGCCCAGTGTGTGAATATTTTCACCCATTTTGTAGGTTGAGGGTTGACTCCCAGATAGTTTCTCTTGCTGTGCAGAAACTCTTCGGTTTAATTAGGTCCCGCTTGTCAATTTTTGTTTTTGTAGCAATTGCTTGTGAGGACTTAGCCGTAATTCTTTTTTACCAAGGCTGATATCAAGAAGGTGATTTCCTAGGTTTTCTTCTAGGATTTTTATAGTTTGAGGTCTTACATTTCGATCTTTAATCCATCTTGAATTAATGTTTGTATATGGTGATCTGGTTAGCGGCCCAGTTTTATTCTTCTGGATGTGGAACTCAGTAATAAAAAGACAACCCAATTAAAAAGTGGGCAAAGAATCTTAATTAGACATTTTCTGAAAAAGATACCCAAATGACAACAAGCATATGAAAGACTCTGAGCATCATGATTCAACAGGGAGATGCAAATTGAAATCACAATGAGATACCATTTCACAAACACTAGGATGAATATAATGTAAAAGGTCAGACAATAACAAGTATTGGGACAGGGTGTGCTTGTACCTGTAATCCCAGTGACTCAGGAGGCTGGAAGGGAGGATCCCTTGGGGCCAGGAGTTTGAGTCTAGTATGGGTATCATGGCGAGACCTTGTCTCTATAAAAAATTAAAAATTTAGCTGGGTGTGATGAGGCACAACTATAGTCCCAGCTACTGGGGAGTTTGAGACAAGGATTGCTTGAGTCCAGG
The DNA here is from genome assembly GCF_028885655.2 of Pongo abelii. Taxonomy (NCBI): domain Eukaryota; kingdom Metazoa; phylum Chordata; class Mammalia; order Primates; family Hominidae; genus Pongo; species Pongo abelii. The sequence goes on along the minus strand of NC_071994.2, from coordinate 3,389,128 downwards.
AGGTTGAGGCTGCAGTGAGCTATGATCATGACACTGCACTTCAGCTTGGGCAACACAGTAAAACCTTGTCTCTAAAAAATAAATAAGCAAATAAAAATAAAATAAAATAACAAACGTTGACAAGGATGCAGAAACATTGGAACCTCCATGCATTGCTGTGGGAATGTAAATTGCTCAGCCACTGTGGAAAACAGTCTGCAGTTCCTCAAAAAGTTAAACAGAGAGTTACCATAGGGCCCAGCAATTCTGCTCCTAGGGATGTTCCCAAGGGAAATGAAAACACATTCCATGCAAAAACTGGCACACCCATGTTCACAGCAGCATTACTCACAACAGCCAAAAGGTGGAAACAGTCCAATGTCTGCCAACTGAGGAATGAATGGTGTATTCATACGAAGGAAGATTAGTATAAATAATTTATCATAGAACGTAATGAAGTACTGTTTCAGGCTGCAACATGGATGAACCTCAAAACATTACACTAGTGAAAGAAGGAAATTATAAAAGACCACATATCATATAATTTCACAGGTATGAAATTTTAAGAATAGAAAAATAGAGAGACAAAAAGTAAATTAGTAGTAGCCTCTGGCTACTACTAATGTTACCCATTTATCAGACTCAGGTGAGACACTCACATATGTCTCAGGAAGTGGGTATACTAGTTACAGACAGGCAGCAAGGGAGAACAGGAGCCTTGGATTCATTGGGAGCCCTCTAGCCTCAGCAAAACTTCCCAGGTGAGCTGAGTCTCATCCATGTGTGCCCCACTCACACCACAGCTGAGGGATCCCAGAAAGCCACCTGCCCTGGGTCTTATGTCCCAGGGCTGCAGGATTCATTGCACTAAAGCACCAAAGAACGTCCTGTTTCGAGGAACCAGGACAAAGCCCAGGCTCTTCTGGCCAGTCCCTCCCTATCTCAGGATGTTGCATTCCCAGCGTATTCTATATTCTTTTTCTTCTTTTATTAATATTTTAATTGAAGCATGATCATTGTACATGTTTATGGGGTCCAGTGAGATATTTTGATACATGTATACAATGTGTAGAGATCATTCAGGGTGAATAGTATATCATCTCCTCAAACATTTACCATTTCTTTGTGTTGGGAACACTCAAAATCTTCTCCTCTAGCTATCTGCAAACGTGCAATAAATTATCGTTAACCCCAGTTATCATGAAGTGCTACAGAACACTAGGGCTTATTCCCGCTGTGTGGCTGTAGTTTTGTGTCTGTGAACCAGCGTCTCCCCTTTCCCTCCTCCCCGCCCATTCCCAGCCTCTGGTAACCACCGTTCTACCCTCTGCTCCTGAGATGAACTTCTTTAGCTTGCACCTGTGAGTGAGATCATGCGGTTAATCTTTCTGTGCCTGGCTTATTGCATTTAACATAATGCCCTTCAAGCTCACCTGTACTGTCACATGGGGCAGAATTTTGTTCTGCTCTAGGGTTAAATAGAATTCCATTGTGTGTATACACCACCTTTTCTTTTTCATTACTTTTCCATGTTTTCCATTCATCTGTTGACAAGCACTTAGGTGCTTTCATATCGTGGCTATTGTGAGCAGTGCTGCGATAAACATGGGGTGCAGATATCTCTTCAACACACTGATTTCTTTTCCTTTGGATACACACCCCATAGTGGGATTGCTGGGTTAGCTCTATTTTTAGCTTTTTGAGGAAACTCCATGCCGTTTTCCTTAGTGGTTGTACAACTTTCCACTAACAGCATACGAGTTCCCTTTCTTCACTTCCTCTGCAGGATTTATTTTTGCCTTTTTGATAATGGCCATTCTGTGGGATGAGAGGACACCTCACTGTGGTTTTGACTTGCGTGTCCCTGATGATGAATGATGCTGAGCATTTCTTCAAGCTCTCGTTGGTCATTTGTACATATTCTTTCAGAAATGTCAGTTCAGCTCCCTCTGCATTCATGCCTGAGAACCACAAATGAGACATGGGGAGAATTGCACTGGTCTGAAGCAGCCTGGAGAACTGTCCTGTGGGGTAGTGAGTGGGGGGTACTAAACAGTGTGAAGTTATGAAATGTTCTATAACTGATTATGGCAATGGGTACAAAGCTCTGTGAATATACTAAAAGCATTGAATTGTGTAACTTAAATGGGTGAAGTGTGTGGTATATGAATGATATGTCAATAAAGCTGTTAACAAAACAAGAAGAGGTATCAGAGAGGTTGGGGATCAGTGAAGCCGTGGTTGTATCAATGGACCGAGAGTTCTGGTGGAATGAAAGCACTGGAGAAAGTGAGCTGGAAAGAGGAGGGTGGCTGGAAGCGGGTGCATGGGACAGACCCCAGTGGGGTGCCCTGTGAAGAACAAGGTCACAGATATCACCACAGGGGTGAGGGGTGGGGAAGGATCATTTACTTGTGTAAATGATCCCCACAGGGGCACTGCTTAACTGAGCAGTGGGAAGGAGGACACCATCTTCCAGTACCCAGAATGGTAGAGCCACTGGCAGCTTGCATCTTGAGCATGGAGAAGCTGCAGCCACCCAACTCCAACCCATGAGGGCAGCTGCGGGGGGTGAACCACGTAAAGTCATGAGGGTGGAGTTCCCCAAGGCCTTAGGAGCCCACCCCTCACCCCAGTGTACCCTGGATGTGGGACTGGGAGTCCAAGGACATTATTTTGGAGCTTTAAGATTTAATGGCTGCCCTGCTGGATTTCAGACATGCAGGTCTGTAGCCCCTTCCTTTTTGCTGATTTCTCCCTTTTGGAATGGGAATGTTTACCCAATGCCTCCACCCTCATTGTATCCTCAAAGTAAATAATGTGTTTTGATTTTCACAGGTTCATTGGTGGAAGGAACTTGGACTTGGGACTTCGGACTTGATGTTGGAGTGAGTCAAGACATTGAGAGGACTGTTGGGAAGAGATGATCCTATTTTGTGATGTAAAAACATGAGATTTGAGGGTTCAGGGGGATAATGATATAGTTGGGATGTCCCCTCCAAATCTCTTGGCAAAATGTAATCCCCAGTGTTGAAGGAGGGGCCTGCGGGGAGGTGTTTGGGTCATGGGGGTGGATCCCTCATGACTGGCTTAGCGCCATCCCCTTGGTGATGAGTGTGTTCACTCAGATCTGGTTGTTCACAAGTGTGTGGCCCCTCCTCACCCCTTGCTCCCATTCTCACCATGTAGCGTGCCTGCTCCTGCTTCACCTTCCACCATGAGGAAAAGCTCCCTGAGGGCCTCTCCAGAAGCTGAGCAGAGGCTGGTGCCATGCTTGTGCAGCCTGCAGAACCATGAGCCATTCTAACCTCTTTCCTTTATAAATTACCCAGCCTCAAGTATTTCTTTAGAGCAATGCTCAGCTAATACACCTGGAAAGCTGAGACTGGCATGAGTAAAATATGAAGACCATGGATAACTTTTGAAATCTAAAAATGTAAAATTAATATTACTGGGGGAGTCAACACAGGAAAGATGAGAGCACGTGGGCAGAGGCTGCTGCCCATTGGTCACATGTGGCCAGCAGAGAGCAGGTGACCAGCACCCTGGAGCTTTGTGGGAAGCACCAGACAGCCTGGAGCTGAGGTTTTAATTGCAGTAGCCAAAACAAACGGGGAAAAAGACAAATTTAGCAAACAAAGAAAGTAGATGCTCAACTGAGCCAGGAGGAAGTCGCTAGCAAAAAGGAAAAAACAGCTCTGGAAAAATAATGTAAACAGTCACAAGAAAGGGACCCTGCGTCCTGCCTGAAATCTGGACAGGTATATAAAGGGCCCAGGCTCAGGGAGCTCCACACCTGCACCTCCCTCTCACCTGCTCCTCTACCTGCTCCACCCTCAATCCACCAGAACCATGGGCTGCTGTGGCTGCTCTGGAGGCTGTGACTCCAGCTGTGGGGGCTGTGGCTCCAGCTGCTGTGTGCCTGTCTGCTGCTGCAAGCCCGTGTGCTGCTGTGTGCCAGCCTGTTCCTGCATCAGCTGTGGCTCCTGTAGGGGCTCCAAGCGGGGCTGTGGCTCTTGTGGGAGCTCGAAAGGGGGCTGTGGCTCTTGTGGGGGCTCCAAGGGAGGCTGTGGCTGTGGCTCCCATGGAGGTTCCAAAGGGGGCTGTGGCTCTTGTTGGGGCTCCAAGGGGGGCTGTGGCTCCTGTGGGGGCTCCAAGAGGGGCTGTGGTTCTTGTGGCTGCTCCCAGTACAGTTGCTATAAGCCCTGCTGCTCCTTCTCAGGCTGTGGTTCATCCTGCTGCCAGTCCAGCTGCTGCAAGCCCTGCTGCTCCCAGTCCAGCTGCTGCAAACCCTGCTGTTGTTCGTCAGGCTGTGGGTCATCCTGCTCCCAGTCCAGCTGCTGCAAACCTTGCTACTCCCAGTTCAGCTGCTGTGTCCCCAGATGCTGCCAGTCCAGCTGCTGCATCCCCATATGCTGCCAGTCCAGCTGCTGCAAACCCTGTTGCTCCCAGTCCAGCTGCTGCCAGTCCAGCTGCTGTGTCCCCAGATGCTGCCAGTCCAGCTGCTGCAAGCCCTCCTGCTGCTCCCAGACTAGCTGCTGAGTCCCCATGTGCTGCCATTGCAGGATCTGAGGCCTGACTGCAGACCCCATGTGGCTCCAGCAGATCCAGGATGCCTTGAAAGTGATTAGTGCCTAATATCTGAGCCACAGACTGCAGATCTGAGCTGAGGCCCAGCTTCAGGAGCCGCACATCCCTCCCCCCCATCACCTGGCCCAGCCCCGGGGCCTTCCCTGGACCTTGCCTGTGCTGGTCTCACTGCCAGCCCTACACTGGCCCTGCTGCCAGCTCTCAATAAACTGGTTTCTGACCCTGGCTCTGTCCCCACGATGCTTTCTGCACACACTCCAATGGGAAATCCCACTTGGGGTGCAAGTGTTGGGGGTAGGAGTGGGTGAAATCTCCTATTCTGAAGGTAAATTTGACAATATTCACTAAAATTTCACAGGTGTCGCTGTTATTTTCCTTGCTTTGGTGACATTATTCAATACAGCTATGAAAGAGAATGAAAAAGAATGTACAACAACCAGAAAGATAAGGCCAAATTATCATTATTTCTGATTGTTCCATTGGACACCTAGAAAGAAAAACACAAAAAGTCAAATGAAAAATACTCCAAAAGTAAGTGAATTCAGTGAGAGGGCTAAGTACATAATTAATATGTAAAATCAGTAATCTCTTTCCACACACAACAAACACACAAAACCCCTTGAACAGGAACTTCATGAGAAAGAGTTTTAAAAATCTATATGAAGAAGCCGCACTTCTAATACTAAAAAGTAGAAACTGCCCAAAAGCCCATTAATAGTAGGAAAAAAAGTCAGTATGGTAAATTCACTGAGTAAAATACTACACGGCAATGAGAATCTCACAAACATGATATTGAATGAAAGAAGACAGACAAAGGTGCACCTGTTCAACTCCAACCAGAAGCACGAAGAAGACCACCTGATGGATGCCACAGGGTCGGGATGGGCTCCTTGGGAGGAGAGAATGGAAGGGGACTCAGAGAGAGCTCGGGAGTCTGGCGATGTCTGTTGCTAAATCTGGGTGCTGCTGACGAGTGGCTGAGTTTGCAAAACTTCATCAATCTGTCATCTTATGTGCATTTTCTCCATGAAATTCTACTTCAATAAAAGTTTTAACAAAAATGTCTTTGAACATCTATGTAGAGAGAACTTTAAAATGCTGACAGAAAAAAAAGTTGGGAATAAGTGAATAGGAAATGTTTATTTGACAGGATTTTTAATATTACTAAAATTAAGTGAATTCTTTCTAAATCAATTTATACATTTAATGGGATCCAAACAAAAATGTTGAGAAGATTTTACAAACTAGATATACTAATTAAAACATTCATACGGAGAAAACAGGCAGGATGGGTATGCACAGTGGCTCACCCCTGTAACCCCAGGGCTTTGGGAAGCTGAGGTGGGAGATTTGCTTGAAGCCAGGAGTTCAAGACCAGCGAAGGAAACATGGTGAGACCTCATCTCTACAAAAGAAATTTTTAAACATTTGTGGGCCTGGTACTGTGCACCTGTAGTCCCAGCAACTTGGGAGGTTTAGGTAGGAGGATCGCTTGAGCCCAGGAGTTTGAGGTTACAATGAGCTAGGATCCTATCACTGCACTGCAGCCTGGACAACAGAGGAAGACCCTGTCTATACAGAAAAGGAACCCAAACAAATAAGCAAAAAAGCATAAGTAAACAGTCAGGAAAATCCTAAAGTGAAAGGGGACCAAATATAAAAACATTTTTTACAATTATGTTAATTCAGCCACCTTCACACAATCACATGAAGATCCAACAGATAAATGCAAAAGAATAGAAACAGCAGACAGGAAACCAAATAGGAGAATTTTCACACGCTAATGACAGGATTTAAATTTGTTAAGAAAAAAAGTTATCAGCTAAATGAGGTTAAAACAATTATATAAGATCTAATAAGATTAAAATTAGATCCATACCCTACCCTTACTATAAAACTGTGTTACAAGTAGAATAAAGACTTAATCAAAAAATAAAAATAAAAATAACTGAAAACGAAAGAGAAATTTTTAAATAATCTTGCAGTTGACTAGTTCTTTCTTCGCATGACACAAAACCCAGCAGCCCACTAAAGAAAAGACTAGTAAACATGTTAAAAAGAGAAAATCTCTACATGCTGCATGGTAAAAAAAATATGTATATACATGAAAAGACAAATCTCATTAATATTTGAAGCATTGTTTGGAATAAATGTTTAAAACCTAATAGAAAGGTGCCAGCAAAATGGCAGACGAGGGAACTCCAGGCCCTCATTCTCCCGCAGAGTCACCAAGTTATCAACAATATACACAGCAGAATACCATTGTGAGATGCCAGCTGAGAAGCTACAGCATCAAGACCAACCGAAAACCATGTTCTACGGAAAGGGGTGAGAAAGCTTGTGGAATTTTGCATGTCCATCCTTTCTCCTCCCATCCAACCTGGTGTTGTGCAACTGAGAGGAATTCGGAAACACTGCTTCAAGACGGGAGCAAAAGAGTCAGCTGAGCATCCAGGGTTCTGGCAGCCCGAGGACTGCCTGAGGAACTGGTATGTGTCTCACCTGACTCCAAGCACTTCTAGGCTGGTGGCCTTTCTCGGAAGCTCCTGAAAAAAGATACAACCATCACAGCATATTAAAGCTCAGCTCCTAAGACAGTTGCCAGAGGGGAGAAAGATTATGGGCTTCTGAGAAGAGGCATGGGAAAGCAGCTTAGGGAATTCGAGATAACTAAAAAGCACACATACACAAGCCCAAAGAAGACACATACTCAGAAAAAGCTTGACAGGTCCTGGAGTCTCTAGCTGTGCTGACTGGTGAAGGGCTTCCTCTGCATGAAGCCAGTACAGAAAGATAGGGAGACCTGTTTGGTTTTTTTTTTTACTCAAGTCTCAACAATAACAATAACAACAAAAATCACAAGGCATACAAAAACAAAAACAAACCACAACAAACAGGAAAACCAGACCCTGTCAAAGGAACAACAAAAAAACCTCCAGAAACCAACCTTAAAGACATGCAGATCTATGAGCTGCCTGATAAAAAATTCAAAATAACAGTCAGAAGATGATCAATGAGCAAACACAGATGAACAACTAGACGCAATCAGGAAAACAGTGCACGAACATAATGAGAATAACAGCAAAGATACAGAAACGATCAACAACAACCAAACATAAATTCTAGAACTATAAAATACAATACAAACTGAAAAATGCACTAGAGAAGTTCAACAGCAGACTTGATGAGGCAGAAGGGTGCAGCAAACTGAAAGACGGACCATTAAAATCATCATGTCAGAGCAGCCGACATTTAAAAAGAATGAAAGAAAGTGAAGAGAGCCCAAGGGACTTATGGGAGGCTAGGAAGTGGAATAACATACACATTATGGGATTCCGAGAGAGAGAAGAGTGAGAAGAAGGAAAGAGAGCTTATTGGATAAAACAGTAACCAAAGACTTCCCAAATATTAGGAAAAACATGGACATACACATTCCAGAAGCCCAAAGAACTTCAACCAGAATAAATCTAAGGAGACCCACACTGACTCATTTATAATTAGAGTGCCAGAATTCTGAGAAAAAGAATGTATAAAGCAGCAAGGGAAAGCAACTCATCACACACAAGGGAGCTTTCAAGCAACTGTCTGCAGATGTCTCAGCAGAAACCTTGCAGTCCAGAAGGGAGTAGGGTGATATATTCAAAACGCTGACAGAAAAAAAAGCTATCAACCAAGAATATTGTCCATCAAAATTGAAGCGGAAATTAAGGTTTTCCCCGTAAATAAAAGCTGAGGAAGTTCACTATTACTTGACATACTCTGCAAGAAGTGCTGAAGGGAGTCCTTCAAGGTGAAAGAAAGAATACTAGACAGGAATATAACAATATAAATTCCTCCAATAAAGGTAAATACATAGAAAAATATAGTAACATGCATTAATGTAATTTTGGTACATAAATTCACTTTTAATGTATGACATTTAAATGAAAAAACACAAAAATTAAGTAGAAAGCCACTTAGTGGATATATAACATGTAAACAAATATGTATTTTGTAACATCAATAACATGAAGTAGAGAGGGTGCAGCTATGTAGTAATATGGTTTTGCGTATGGTTGAAGTTAAATAGCTCTGAGTTTGAAAAAGAATGTCATTACTTTATTACATCTTATGTGATTACAATGGTGAGTACAAAGAAAAATGATCTCTGGATATTTTTCATATAGATATACAGAGCCACAGAGAGAAGACAAATAAGGAAATAAAAGACTTGAACAGCACTATAGTGAAACTAGACCTAAAAGACATATACAGATGACTCCACCCAACAGCTGCAGAGTATACCTTTCTCTCAGGTGCACATGGAACTTTCTCCAGGATAGACCATATGTCCAGCCACAAAATAAATTTCAAGATATTTTAAATGTTGAAATTACATCGTGTTTTCTCCAAGCACAATGGAATAAAACTAGAAATCCATAGGAGAAGGAAAAACGGAAAATCCACAAAGATGTGGAAATTAAACAGCACACTCTTAACCAATGAGGCAAAGAAGTCACAAGAGAAATACCTAGAGACAAATGAAAGTGAAAACACAACATACCAAAACTTATGGATGCAGCACAAGCAGTGCTGAGGCAGAAGTTTATAAGTATAAACACACACATTTAAAAAGAAGACAGATCTCAAGTTAACGACGTGTGGATGAAAAAAGGCAAACTCTGTCAAATATCTGTGGAGGTTTATTCTGAGCCAAATATGAGTGACCGTGACCCAGGACACAGCCTCCAGAAGTCCTGAGATCGCCACAAGGTGGTTGGGTTACAACGTGGTTTCGTATGTCTTGGGGAACAGAAGTTATAGGCCAAAACATACATCAGTGATGAGCCCCTTTTCACCTGCTTATTAGCCATGTGTGTCTCTTCTTCGGAAAATGCCTATCTAAATCCTCTGCTAAGTTTTTAATAGGATTATGTGTTTGAGTACTAAGAATTCTTTATGCCTGGATGAAAGTTCATTATCAAATATATGATTCGAAAGTAGTTTTTCCCATTCTGTTGGTGTCTTTTCATTTTCTTGATAGTGCTCTGAGAAGCATAAGAGCTAAGCCGGGTGCGGTGGCTCAAGCCTGTAATCCCAGCATTTTGGGAAGCCAAGATGAGCAGATCATGAGGTCAGGAGATTGAGACCAACCTAGCTAATACTGTGAAACCCTGTCTCTACTAAAAATCCAAAAAAATCAGCCGGGTGTGGTGGTGGGTGCCTGTAGTCTCAGCTTCTCAGGAGGCTGAGGCAGGAGAATGGCGTGAACCCAGGAGGCGGAGCTTGCAGCGAGCCCAGATTGCTCCACTGCACTCCAGCCTGGGCGACAAACCGAGACTCCATCTCAAAAAAACAAAAAAAGAAAAAAAAAAGCATAAAAACTATTAGTTTTTACGTAGTTAGTTAATCTAGTTTTTCCTTTTTCTCCTTGTGCTTTTGGTGTCATTCTCTTAGAGCCATTGCACACTCAAAGGTCATAAAGACTTAATCTGTTTTTCTTTTAACAGTCCTCTAGTTTTAGCTTTTACAATTAGGTCATTGAGCTATTTTTTTCTGTTTCTGTTTTATTCGTTTGTTTGGTATATGGTAAGAGGTAAAGGTCCAAATTCATTCTTTTGCACGTGGACATCCAGTTGTCGCAGCAACATTGTTTGATGAAAAGGTTCCTTTTTTCCCATGGAATTGTTTTGTACTCTTGTTGAAAATGCATAGACCACAACTGTGAGGCTTTATCTCAAGGGTCTCAAATCTACTCCAGTAACGCATCTTTCTATCTTTAGACAAGCACCATGCTGCCTTGATTACTGTTTGCTTTGTAACCCATTTAGAAATTGGAAAACATGAGTTCTCAACTTTGTTTTTCTTTTTTGAGATTGTTTTAGCTATTTAGGGTCCCTTGAATGTTTACATAAATTTTAGAATCAGCTTGTCAATTTCTGCAGAAAAGACACCAAGAATGTGATTGCGTTTAATTGGTAGATCAATTTTTTTAGAGTATTTCAATCTTCATAATATTAGGTCTTCCAATACATGAACATGGGATTTTTCTCCCATTTACTTTGGTCTTCTTTAACTTCTTCCCGTGATGTCTTGTGGTGTTAAGTGTCCAAGTCTTGCACTTTTTGGTTGCTTGTATTACTAGGAATTTTTTTCTTTTTGATAGAATTATTCCCTTACATCCTGTTTCCATTGCTCATTGATGGTTGTAGAAACACAGATGACTTTTGTGTATAGGACTTGTGCCCTGAACTCATGTTGAGCTCATTTATTGGGCATAATAGTTGTGTGTGTGAGTGTGTGTGTCCCTTAGGATTTTCTACATACAACATGTGGTTTTCTGAAAGTAGAGATATTTTACTTAGTTTTTTCCTGCATGGATGCCTTTTATTTTGTTTTCCTGTCATGTTACTCTGGCTATAGCTTCAGTGAAGTGTTGTATAGAAGTGGTGAGTGTGGACATTCTTTTCTTGTTCCTGACTCAGGGGGAAATATCCAGGTTTTCACAGTTAAGTATGGTGTTCGCTGTGGGTATATGTCCTTTATCAGGCTGAGAAAAGTCCCTTCTGTTCCTCCCTGTGCCAGACCAAAACTGGGAAGCCTGTGAGTGGTCGGAGAACACTTGGATTCTTCGTCCTCTGAGCCCAGAGGTGGAGGGTGCACCTCAGCCTGTGCTCAGCCACATTGTCTCGGGTCCCTGTAGCAGCACAGTTTCCAGTGTTGTCCTACAGAGCATCTCAGGGACACAGCTCATTCTAGACTTGCTTCCCCCTCTCCCAGATTGACCCCCACTCTGGGGCCTAGATGCACACAGACACTACCCATTATAGCCTTCTTAGGCACTGAGGGCAAAGATCTCCTTCTTCCCCAAACATATCCTCCATGGGGAAAGAAGTAGTTGTCCAAATTCTAACCAAGACAGACTGAATCCCACTGAGACGCAGCTGGGGCTCGCTGTGTACTAATCAGTGATCCTCACTCATTCACTCATTCATTCACTCGTCTTCATTCATTCATACACACTGCTAGTGATTCCTTCATTAATCAGTTCAACAACTGTTTCTGGAATGAGAGCTGGGCCTGGCACACAGTTACAGCAGTGGGAGCAATAAGGTATCAGGGAGGGAGGGGAAGGACATCTGGCCAGTTTGCCAATGAGACAGGGGCTGGAAGAAAAGAGTCAGTGAAACCAAGGCTGACGGGTGGAGAATTTATTTAGTGCTGCACCCAGATGCATTTTGGATTTCCATAGATACATGTGATTATTTGGGTTGCAGGACATCCATCTGCAAATGCCATGGAGCTCCTGGCAGACACAGGAAACAAAAGTTTGCTGTCTCCCATGGAATTGTCAAGAAGGGGAATTGTAGGCACCTCCTTGGCATGAGGGCCACCCCCAGTTGCAGTCTGGCTGCGACATATGGGGGCATGTGGGAAGGAGGGGCAAAAGTACCTGGAGCATGGATATCCTTATAGGGAATGGGCAGGGAGTGGTTCATTTCACTTCCTCAAGAGCTGGAAAAAGAAGCCCTGAGCGAGGGGACTCATTCTTCTGGTCCAGAACAGGATGTGCTTGAGGGGTAGTCACTTGTTGGGAAGCACAGATCTTCAGGAGCTACCTGAGGTTTCCCACTAGAGCCTCAGATCTTGCACTGGCAGCACACGGGGACACAGCATCTGGACTGGGAGCAGCAGGGCTTGTAGCAGCTGGACTGGCAGCAGGGTGACCCACAGCCTGAGGAACAGCAGCAGGGCTTACAGCAGCTGGACTGGCAGCAGGATGACCCACAGCCTGAAGAGCAGCACCAGGGTTTACAGCATGTGGACTGGCAGCAACAGGGCTTACAGCAGCTGGATTGGCAACTGGATGACCTGCAGCCTGAGGAGCAGCAGGGATTGCAGCAGCTGGACTGGCAGCAGGATGACCCACAGCCTGAAGAGCAAGAGCAGGGCTTGCAGCAACTGCACTGGGAGCAGCCACAAGAACCACAGCCCCCCTTAGAGCCACCACAAGAGCCACAGCCACAGCCTCCCTTGGAGCCCCCAGAAGAGCCACAGCCCCCCTTGGAGCCCCCACAGGACCCACAGCCCCCTTTGGAGCCTCCACAGGAGCCGCAGCTGGAGTAGGAACAGGCTGGCACACAGCAGCACCCAGGCTTGCAGCAGCTAGAGATGGGCAAACAGCAGCTGGAGCCACAGCCCCCACAGCTGGAGACACAGCCCCCACAGCTGGAGCCACAGCCCCCACAGCTAGAGCCACAGCCCCCACAGCTGGAGACACAGCCTCCGGAGCAGCCACAGCAGCCCATGGTTTTGGTGGGTTGAGGGTGGAGCAGGCAGAGGAGGAGGTGAGAGAGAGGTGCAGGTGTGGAGCCCCTGAGCCCGGGCTCCCTATATATCTGTCTAGGGGTCATGGGGTGCACATGGTCCCTTCCTGGTTCTTACTGATGTTCTCTCCTTAGGGAATCTGTGGGTCATTTGAAATAAAAATATTGAGAGTTGCCTTGTGACCCACTTCCTCCTCCTGCATTGTTTTCTTCTCTGCACCCTCTGGGCTCAAGTCCTCCCCTCTCAGGACCCTGAGGAATGAGTGGAGCCTCCTCTGTTCCTGCCTCTGCCCTCAGACCCCAGCCTTCTATTGCTGTTCCAGAAGGATTCGCCTTATGAGTGTTTTCAATGGTTTCTTTGTCTCAGTGTTTCTATCCATGCGTACACTCTGGGCTCTTCTGGTTCAGAAGTGAAATTCAGCATGGTTAAGGTTTTGTTCTCCACCGGGTCTGGCTGCAGGAGGCTACTGGACAGTGTCTCTGTCCTTCCTGCCATTCTAGAGAGCCCAGCTTCCCCAGGCTCCAGTCTGCCTGTCAGCTCCCTGACTGTTCTGGCTTCTTCTTCCCTTTGGGGACTCAGCAGCTGGACTGGGAGCAACAGGGCTTGAAGCAGCTGGACTGGCAGCAGGATGACCCACAACCTGGGGAGCAGCAACAGGGCTTACAGGAACTGCATTGGGAGCAGCCACAAGGACCACAGCCCCCCTTAGAGCCATTGCAGGAGTCACAGCCTCCTTTGGAGCCCCCACACTCTGTGTCTGCCGCAGGTTGGCGACCTGCTGTGTTCATGACACATCTTGATTTTGAGAGGCATGGCTTCCTTCACAATAGTGCATCCCTTTTCTCTTCTGTAATACAATTTCCAATTTGTGTGAGTGTGTGTCGGTGAATGTGTGTGTCTATGTGAATGTGTGTCTGTGCCTGTGCGTGTCTATGTGAGTGTGTGTGTGCGTGTGTGTGTGAGACAATGGAGATTCTGCTCTGACTCAAACACAGAAAGTCACCAGAGACCATTGCTCTCATCACATCAATTAAAATGAGCCAGATAAACCGAAAAACATCCACGAGGGCACAGATAGTTTTACAGCCCACCAGAGGCGAGGACACAGAGATACTCCAAGGAACTGAGCTCCGGGTAGTGCTGAGCCCTTCCTGGAAGAGACGAGGCCCTGGCTGCTGCCAGGCCTGCGGGATGGGGAGGCACAGACTGCACCATGGCAGGGAGAGGCCTGCTGGACATTGGAGGAAATGCGAAGCCATGCCCGAGGGCTGGTGCGTCAGACAAGAATCCTGGATTCCCAGAGTCCAGGTCCACGACCACCCGCCACCTCCTCCCATGACTCTCTTTGGAGGGTTTGGGCGGGAACTCCCTAAGGCCCCGGCAGGGAGGACAGTGGATCTGAGACCCGGGAGGTCGTGAGTCTCCTGCCGGGTACGGAGCCAGGTGCTGCCCTCTGGAAATGAGCAGGGCAGGAGAGCTGAGGACCTCCCCGCAAGGCATCCAGTTGCTCAACCAGGAAAGCTGGACAGGAAGGAGACCTGGGAGGAGCCCCAGGCATTCCAGTCCTTTAGAGAGCATTGAGAGAAAGATCAACACTGCAGGAAGCAGGGGCAGAAAAGTGAAGGAGAGAAAAGGGAACTCACAGCGCCCCATTACCTAGTGGGGACAGAGCCCTGGGGAGCACAGGCGGTGAGAGCAATGGCCCGAGGGGAAGAGAAAAGAGGGGCAGAAGGCTGGGGTCTCAGGGCGGGGCAGAAACAGACCAGGCTCCACTCATTTGTGGGGGTCTGCGGAGGGGAGGACTTGGGCCCTGAGGGTTTAGAGAGGAAAACTATGTAGGAGGAGGAAATGTGTCACAAGGCAACACAGTATTTTTGTTATTTTAAATGACACACAAGTTTCCTGGGGAAAGAACTTTAGGAGGAACCAGGAAGGGCCCCTGTGACCCACCTGACCCTAGACAGGTATATAAAGAGCCCAGACTCAGGGGACTCCACACCTGCACCTCCCTCTCACCTGCTCCTCTACCTGCTCCACCCTCAACCCACCAGAACCATGGGCTGCTGTGGCTGCTCTGGAGGCTGTGGTTCCAGCTGTGGGGGCTGTGGCTCCGGCTGTGGGGGCTGTGGCTCCGGCTGTGGGGGCTGTGGCTCCGGCTGTGGGGGCTGTGGCTCTGGCTGTGGGAGCCGTGGCTCCAGCTGCTGTGTGCCTGTCTGTTGCTGCAAGCCCGTGTGCTGCTGCGTGCCAGCCTGTTCCTACTCCAGCTGCGGCTCCTGTGGAGGATCCAAAGGGGGCTGTGGCTCCTGTGGGAGCTCCAAGGGGGGCTGTGGCTCCTGTGGGGGTTCTAAGGGGGGCTGCGGTTCTTGTGGCTGCTGCCAGTCCAGCTGCTATAATCCATGCTGCTCTTCCTCAGGCTATGGGTCATCCTGCTGCCAGTCCAGCTACTGCAAGCCCTGCTCCTCCTCCTCAGGCTGTGGGTCATCCTGCTGCCAGTCTAGCTACTGCAAGCCCTGCTGCTCCCAGTCTAGCTGCTGTGTCCCCGTATGCTGCCAGTGCAAGATCTGAGGCTGTAGTGGGAAACCTCAGGTGCTATTGAAAATCTGTGCTTCCCAACAAGTGACTACCAGTGAAGCACATCCTCTTCCAGATTTGAACAATGACTCCCTTGGCTCAGGGCCTCTTTTTCCAGCCCCCGAGGAAATGGAATGAACCACTCCCTGCCCATTCCCTATAAGGATATCACAACACCCAGGCACTTTTGCCCCTCCTTCCCACATGCCTCCATATGTCTGAGCCAGACTACCCTGGAGGCAGCCCTCACGCCAAGGAGGAGCCTGGAATTCCCCTTCTTAATAATTCCATGCGAGATAGCAAACCTTTCTTTCCTGTGCCTGCCAGGAGCTCCAAGGCATTTACAGATGGATGTCCTACAACCCAAATGATCACATGTATCTATGGAAATCTAAAATGCATCTGGGTGCAGCACTAAATAAATTCTCCACCCCTCAGCCTTGGTCTCACTGACTTTTCTTACAGCCTCTGTCTCATTGGCAAACTGGCCATATGTCTTTTCCCTCCCTCCCTGATAGCTTATTGCTCTCAGTGCTGTAACTGTGTACCAGGCCCAGCTCCCATTCCAGAAACAGTTGTTGAACTGGTTAATGAAGGAATCACTAGCAGTATGTATGAATGAATGAAGTCGAGTGAATGAATGAGTGAATGAGTGAGGATTTCTCATTAGTACACAGGGAGTCCCAGCTGTGTCTCACTGGGATTCAGTCTGTCTTCGTTGGAATTGTAGACTCCTACTTCTTCCCCATGGGAGGATATGCTTGGGGGAGAAGTAGATCTTTGCCCTCAGTACCTAGGAAGGGGTATAATGGATGGTCTCTATGCCCAGCCAGGCCTCAGAGTGGGGGTCAAGCTAGGAGAGGGGTAAGTGAGTCTAGAATGAGCTGTGTCTCTGAGATGCTCTCTAGGATAACACTGGAAACTCTGCTGCTTCAGGGACCCGAGACAATGTAGCTGAGCACAGGCTCATGTGTGCCCTCCATTTCTGGGCTCAGAGTGAGGAGGAATCCAAGTGTTCTCTGACAACTCACAGGCTTCCCAGCTTTGGTCTGGCACAGGGAGGAAACAGAAGGGACTTTTCTCAGCCTGAGAAAGGGCATCTACCCACAGTGAACACCATACTTAACTGTGAAAACCTGGATATTTCCCCCTGAGATCAGGGACAAGAAAAGAATGTCCACACTCACCACTTCTATGCAATATTTCACTGAAGCTATAGCCAGAGTACTATGACAGGAAAACAAAATAAAAAGCATCCATGCAGGAAAAAACTAAGCAAAAGTATCTCTACTTTCAGAAAACCTCATGTTGTATGTAGAAAATCCTAAGGGACACACACACACACACACACACACAACTATTATGCCCAATAAATGAGCTCAACAGAGTTCAGGGCACAAGTCCTATACACAAAAGTCAGCTGTGTTTCTACAACCATCAATGAGCAATAGAAGCAGCATGTAAAGGAATAATTCTATCAAAAAGAAAAAAATTCCTAGTTATACAAGCAACCAAAAAGTGCAAGACTTGGACACTTAACACCACAAGACATCACGGGAAGAAGTTAAAGAGGACCAAAGCAAATGGGGGGAAAATCCCATGTTCATGTATTGGAAAACCTAATATTGTGAAGATTGAAATACTCTAATAAACTTGACCTACCAATTCAATGCAATTACATCCCAGGTTTCCTTTCTGCAGAAATTGACAAGCTGATTCTAAAATTTATGTAAACATTCAAGGAACCCTAAATAGCTAAAACAACCTTGAAAAAAAGAAACAAAGTTGGGGGCTCATGTTTTCCAATTTCTAAATGGGTTACAAAGCAAACAGTAATCAAGGCAGCATGGCGCTTGTCTAAAGATAGAAAGATGCATTACTGGAGTAGGTTTGAGACCCTTGAGATAAAGCCTCACAGTTGTGGTCTATGCATTTTCAACAAGAGTACAAAATAATTCCATGGGAAAAAAGGAACCTTTTCAACAAACAATGCCACTGAGACAACTGGATGTCCACATGCAAAAGAGTGAATTTGGACCTTTACCTCTTACCATATACCAAACAAACGAACAAGACAAAAACATAAAAAATTAGCTCAATGACCTAATTGTAAAAGCCAAAACTAGAGGACTGTTAAAATAAAAACAGATTAAGTCTTTATGACCTTGGATTATGCAATGGCTCTTAGAGAATGACACCAAAAGCACAAGGAGAAAAAAGAAAAACTAGATTAACTAACTACATCAAAACTAATGGTTTTTATGCTTCTTTTTTTTTTTTTTTTTTTTTTTTTTTTGAGATGGAGTCTTGCTTTGTTGCCCAGGCTGGAGTTCAGTGGCTCGATCTTGGCTCACTGCAAGCTCTGCCTCCCGGGTTCACGCCATTCTCCTCCCTCAGCCTCCTGAGTAGCTGGGACTACAGGCACCCGCCACCCTGCCCGGCTAATGTTTTTGTATTTTTAGTAGAGACAGGTTTTCACCATGTAGCCAGGATGGTCTTGATCTCCTGACCTCGTGATCTGCTCATCTCCACCTCCCAGAGTGCTGGGATTACAGGTGTGAGCCACTGTGCCCGGCCTAGTTCTTATGCTTCTCAGAGCACTATCAAGAAAATAAAAAGACATCAACAGACTAGGAGAAACTACTTCTGAATTGTATATTTGATAATGAACTTGCATCCAGACATAAAGAATTCTTAGTACTCAAACACATAATCCTATTAAAAACTTAGCAGAGGATTTAGATAGGCATTTTCCGAAGAAGAGACACAAATGGCTAATAAGCAGGTGAAAAGGGGCTCATCACTGATATATGTTTTGGCCTGTAACTTCTGTTCCCCAAGACATACGAAACCACGTTGTAACCCAACCACCTTGTGGCGATCTCAGGACTTCTGGAGGCTGTGTCCTGGGTCACGGTCACTCATATTTGGCTCAGAATAAACCTCCACAGATATTTGACAGAGTTTGCCTTTTTGCATCCACAGGTCTTAACTTGAGATCTGTCTTCTTTTTAAATGTGTGTGTTTATACTTATAAACTTCTGCCTCAGCACTGCTTGTACTGCATCCGTAAGTTTTGGTATGTTGTGTTTTCACTTTCGTTTGTCTCTAGGTATTTCTCTTCTGACTTCTTTGCCTCATTGGTTAAGAGTGTGCTGTTTAATTTCCACATCTTTGTGGATTTTCCGTTTTTCCTTCTCCTATGGATTTCTAGTTTTATTCCATTGTGCTTGGAGAAAACACCATGTAATTCCAACATTTAAAATATGTTGAAATTTATTTTGTGACTGGACATATGGTCTATCCTAGAGAAAGTTCCATGTGCACCTGAAAGAAAGGTATACTCTGCTGCTGTTGGGTGGAGTCATCTGTATATGTCTTTTAGGTCTAGTTTCACTATAGTGCTGTTCAAGTCTTTTATTTCCTTATTTGTCTTCTCTCTGTGGCTCTGTATATCTATATGAAAAATATCCAGAGATCATTTTTCTTTGTAGTCACCATTGTAATCACATAAGATGTAATAAAGTAATGACATTCTTTTTCAAACTCAGAGCTATTTAACTTCAACCATACGCAAAACCATATTACTACATAGCTGCACCCTCTCTACTTCATGTTATTGATGTTACAAAATACATATTTGTTTACATGTTATATATCCACTAAGTGGCTTTCTACTTAATTTTTGTGTTTCTTCATTTAAATGTCATACATTAAAAGTGAATTTATGTACCAAAATTACATTAATGCATGTTACTATATTTTTCTATGTATTTACCTTTATTGGAGGAATTTATATTGTTATATTCCTGTCTAGTATTCTTTCTTTCACCTTGAAGGACTCCCTTCAGCACTTCTTGCAGAGTAGGTCAAGTAATAGTGAACTTCCTCAGCTTTTATTTACGGGGAAAACCTTAATTTCCGCTTCAATTTTGATGGACAATATTCTTGGTTGATAGCTTTTTTTCTGTCAGCGTTTTGAATATATCACCCTACTCCCTTCTGGACTGCAAGGTTTCTGCTGAGACATCTGCAGACAGTTGCCTGAAAGCTTCCTTGTGTGTGATGAGTTGCTTTCCCTTGCTGCTTTATAGATTATTTTTCTTAGAATTCTGGCACTCTACTTATAAAGTGAGTCAGTGTGGGTCTCCTTAGATTTATTCTGGTTGAAGTTTTTTGGGCTTCTTGAATGTGTATGTCCATGTTTTCCCTAATATTTGGGAAGTCTTTGGTTATTGTTTTATCCAATAAGCTCTCTTTCCCTTTTCTCACTCTTCTCTCTCTCGGAATCCCATAATGTGTATGTTATTCCACTTCCTAGCCTCCCATAAGTCCCTTGGGCTCTCTTCACTTTCTTTCATTCTTTTTAAATGTTGGCTGCTCTGACATGATGATTTTAATGGTCCGTCTTTCAGTTTGCTGCACCCTTCTGCCTCATCAAGTCTGCTGTTGAACTTCTCTAGTACATTTTTCAGTTTGGCTATCGTATTTTATAGTTCCAGAATTTATGTTTGGTTCTTGCTGATAATATCTGTGTCTTTGCTGTTATTCTCATTATGTTCGTGCATTGTTTTCCTGATTGCGTCTAATTGTTCATCTGTGTTTGCTCATTGATCATCTTCTGACTGTTATTTTGAATTTTTTATCAGGCAGCTCATAGATCTGCATGTCTTTAAGATCGGTTTCTGGAGGTTTTTTGTTGTTGTTCCTTTGATAGGGTCTGGTTTTCCTGTTTGTTTTGGTTTGTTTTTGTTTTTGTATGCCTCGTGATTTTTGTTGTTATTGTTATTGTTGAGACTTGAGTAAAAAAAAAAAACCAAACACGTCTCCCTATCTTTCTGTACTGGCTTCATGCAGAGGAAGCCCTTCACCAGTCAGCACAGCTAGAGACTCCAGGACCTGTCAAGCTTTTTCTGAGTATGTGTCTTCTTTGGGCTTGTGTATGTGTGCTTTTTATTTATCTCGAATTCCCTAAGCTGCTTTCCCATGCCTCTTCTCAGAAGCCCATAATCTTTCTCCCCTCTGGCAACTGTCTTAGGAGCTGAGCTTTAATATGCTGTGATGGTTGTATCTTTTTTCAGGAGCTTCCGAGAAAGGCCACCAGCCTAGCAGTGCTTGGAGTCAGGTGAGACACATACCAGTTCCTCAGGCAGACCCCGGGCTGCCAGAACCCTGGATGCTCAGCTGACTCTTTTGTTCCCGTCTTGAGGCAGGGTCTCCGAATTCCTCTCAGTTGCACAACACCAGGTTGGATGGGGGAGGAGAAAGGATGGACATACAAAATTCCACAAGCTTTCTCACCCCTTTCTGTAGAACATGGTTTTCGGTTGGTCTTGATGTTGTAGCTTCTCAGCTGGCATCTCACAATGGTATTCTGCTGTGTATATTGTTGATAACGGTGACTCTGCGGGAGAATGAGGGCCTGGAGTTCCCTCGTCTGCCATTTTGCTGGCACCTTTCTGTTAGGTTTTAAAAATTTATTCCAAACAATGCTTCAAATATTAATGAGATTTGTCTTTTCATGTATATATATATATTTTCTACCATGCAGCATCCAGAGATTTTCTCTTTTTAACATATTCACTAGTCTTTTCTTTTGTGGGCTGCTGGGTTTTGTGTCATGCGAAGAAAGAACTAGTCAACTGCAATATTATTTAAAAATTTCTCTTTTGTTTTCATTATTTAATATTTTTATTTTTTGATTAAGTCTTTATTCGGCTTGTAACACAGTTCTATAGTAAGGGTAGGGTATGGATCTAATTTTAATCTTATTAGCTCTTATATGATTGTTTTAACCTCATTTAGGTGATAATTTTTTTTCTTAACAAATTTAAATCCTGTCATTAGCATGTGAAAATTCTCCTATTTGGTTTTCTGCCTGGTGTTTCTATTCTTTTGCAGTTATCTGTTGGATTTTCATGTGATTGTGTGAAGGTGGTTGAATTACCATAACTGTAAAATATGTTTTTATATTTGGTCCCCTTTCACTTTAGGATTTTCCTGGCTGTTTACTCATGCTTTTTTGCTTGTTTGTTTGGGTTCTTTTTCTGTATAGACAGGGTCTTCCTCTGTTGTCCAGGCTGCAGTGCAGTGGCAGGATCCTAGCTCACTGTAACCTCAAACTCCTGGGCTGAAGCGATCCTTCTGCGTAAACCTCCCAAGTTGCTGGGACTACAGGTGCACACTACCATGACCGGTAAATGTTTAAGAATTTCTTTTGTAGAGATGAGGTCTCACCATGTTTCCTTCGCTGGTCTTGAACTCCTGGCTTCAAGCAAATCTCCCACCTCAGCTTCCCAAAGCCCTGGGGTTACAGGGGTGAGCCACTGTGCATACCCATCCTGCCTGTTTTCTCTGTATGAATGTTTTAATTAGTATATCTAGTTTGTAAAATCTTCTCAACATTTTTGTTTGGATCCCATTAAATGTATAAATTGATTTAGAAAGAATTGACTTAATTATAGTAATATTAAAATTCCTATCAAATAAATATTTTCTATTCATTTATTTCCAACATTTTTTTCTGTCAGCATTTTAAAGTTCTCTCCACATAGATGTTCAAAGACATTTTTGTTAAAACTTTTATTGAAGTAGAATTTCATGGAGAAAATGCACATAAAATGACAGATTGATGAAGTTTTGCAAACTCAGCCACACATCAGCAGCACCCAGATTTAGCAACAGACATCGCCAGACTCCCGAGCTCTCTCTGAGTCCCCTTCCATTCTCTCCTCCCAAGGAGCCCATCCCCACCCTGTGGCATCCATCAGGTGGTCTTCTTCGTGCTTCTGGTTGGAGTTGAACAGGTGCACCTTTGTCTGTCTTCTTTCATTCAATATCATGTTTGTGAGATTCTCATTGCCATGTAGTATTTTACTCAGTGAATTTACCATACTGACTTTTTTTCCTACTATTAATGGGCTTTTGGGCAGTTTCTACTTTTTAGTATTAGAAGTGCAGCTTCTTCATATAGATTTTTTAAACTTTCTTACAAAGTTTGTGTTCAAGGGGTTTTGTGTGTTTGTTGTGTGTGGAAAGAGATTACTGATTTTACATATTAATTATGTACCCAGCCCTCTCACTGAATTCACTTACTTTTGGAGTATTTTTCATTTGACTTTTTGTGTTTTTCTTTCTAGGTGTCCAATGGAACCATCAGAAATAATGATAATTTGGCCTTATCTTTTGGGTTGTTGTACATTCTTTTTCATTCTCTTTCATAACTGTATTGAATAATGTCACCAAAGCAAGGAAAATAACAGCGACACCTATGAAATTTTAGTGAATATTGTCAAATTTACCTTCAGAATAGGAGATTTCACCCACTCCTACCCCCATCACTTGCACCCCACGTGGGATTTCCCATTGGAGTGTGTGCAGAAAGCATCGTGGGGACAGAGCCAGGGTCAGAAACCAGTTTATTGAGAGCTGGCAGCAGGGCCAGTGTAGGGCTGGCAGTGAGACCAGCACAGGCAAGGTCCAGGGAAGGCCCCGGGGCTGGGCCAGGTGATGGGAGGGGAGGGACATGCAGCTCCTGGGGCTGGGCCTCGGCTCAGATCTGCAGTCTGTGGCTCAGATATTAGGCACTAATCACTTTCAAGGCATCCTGGATCTGCTGGAGCCACATGGGGTCTGCAGTCAGGCCTCAGATTCTGCAATGGCAGCACATGGGGACTCAGCAGCTGGACTGGGAGCAACAGGAGGGCTTGCAGCAGCTGGACTGGCAGCATCTGGGGACACAGCAGCTGGACTGGCAGCAGCTGGACTGGCAGCAGCTGGACTGGGAGCAGCACGGTTTGCAGCAGCTGGACTGGCAGCATATGGGGATGCAGCAGCTGGACTGGCAGCATCTGGGGACACAGCAGCTGGACTGGGAGCAGCAAGGTTTGCAGCAGCTGGACTGGGAGCAGGATGACCCACAGCCTGACGAACAACAGCAGGGTTTGCAGCAGCTGGACTGGGAACAGCAGGGCTTGCAGCAGCTGGACTGGCAGCAGGATGAACCACAGCCTGAGAAGGAGCAGCAGGGCTTATAGCAACTGTACTGGGAGCAGCCACAAGAACCACAGCCCCCCTTGGAGCCCCCACAGGAGCCACAGCCCCCCTTGGAGCCCCCACAAGAGCCACAGCCCCCCTTGGAGCCCCCACAAGAGCCACAGCCCCCCTTGGAGCTCCCACAAGAGCCACAGCCCCCTTTCGAGCTCCCACAAGAGCCACAGCCCCGCTTGGAGCCCCCATAAGAGCCACAGCTGATGCAGGAACAGGATGGCACACAGCAGCACACGGGCTTGCAGCAGCAGACGGGCACACAGCAGCTGGAGCCACAAACCCCACAGCCAGAGCCACAGCTTCCACAGCCGGAGTCACAGCCCCCACAGCCGGAGCCACAGCCCCCACAGCTGGAGCCACAGCCCCCACAGCCGGAACCACAGCCCCTACAGCCGGAGTCACAGCCCCCACAGCCGGAACCACAGCCCCCACAGCCGGAGTCACAGCCTCCGGAGCAGCCACAGCAGCCCATGGTTCTGGTGGATTGAGGGTGGAGCAGGTAGAGGAGCAGGTGACAGGGAGGTACAGGTGTGGAGCTCCCTGAGCCTGGGCTCTTTATATACCTGTCCAGAGGTCAGGGAGGACAGAGGGTCCTTTCCTTGTGACTGTTTACACTATTTTTCCAGAGCTCTATTTTTTTCCTCTTTGCTAGTGACTTCCTCCTGGCCCAGTTGAGCATCTACTTTCTTTGTTTGCTAAATTTGTCTTCTTCCCTGTTTGTTTTGGCCCCTACAATTAAAACCTCAGCTCCAGGCTGTCTGGTGCTTCTCACAAAGTTCAAGGGTGCTGGTCACCTGCTCTTTGCTGACCACATGTGACCGATGGGCAACAGCCTCTGCCCACGTGCTCTCATCTTTCCTGTCTATCCCTCCAGATAATATTAATTTTACGTTTTTAGATTTCAAAATTCATCCATGGTCTTTATAGGAAACATAAGTAAAGAAGAAAACAAATTCTTTATTATCATGTATCCTGGAGATGGATTTGGTGGATTTCTGCAAGCATAATATTAATATAAATATTCATGTATATTATATTAAGTAATATTTTACTCATGCCAGTCTCAGTTTTCCGGGTGTGTTAGACTGTTCTTTGTATTGTGTAAAGAAATACTTGAGGCTGGATAATTTATAAAGGAAAGAGGTTAGATTGGCTCATGGTTCTGCAGGCTGCACAAGCATGGCACCCATCTCTGCTTGGCTTCTGGGCAGGCCCTCAGGGAGCTTTTCCTCATGGTGGAAGGTGAAGCAGGAGCTGGCACACCACATGGTGAGAGTGGGAGCAAGGGGTGAGGAGGGGCCACACACTTGTGAACAACCAGATCTGAGTGAACACACTCATCACCAAGGGGATGGTGCTAAGCCAGTCATGAGGGATCCACCCCCATGACCCAAACACCTCCCCACAGACCCCTCCTTCAACACTGGGGATTACATTTCGCCAAGAGATTTGGAGGGGACATCTCAACTATATCATTATCCCCCGACCCCTCAAATCTCATGTCCTACTCACATGGTAAAATACAATCCTGTCTCCCCAACAGTCCCCCAAATTCTTGACTCATTCCAACATCAAGCCCAAAGTTTCAAGTCCAAGTTCCTTCCACTTACGAACCTGTAAAAATCATAACATGGTATTTACTTCCAAGATACAGTGAGGGGTGGGGCGCAGTGGCTCACGCCTGTGATCCCAGAACTTTGGGAGGCCAAGGCATGTGAATTCCCTGAGTCCAGTATTCGAGTCCATCCTGGCCAACATGGAGAAACCCCGTCTCTACTAAAAATACAAAATTAGCCAGGTGTGGTTGTGCATGCCTGTAATCCCAGCTACTCGAGTGGCTGAGGCAGGAGAATCACTTGAACCCCGGTGGCAGAGGTTGCAGTGAAGTGAGATTGTGCCACTGCCTTCCAGCCCGGGTGAGAAAAGCGAATCTCCATCTCAAAAAAAAAAAAAAAGAAAGAAAGAAAAAGATACAATGATGGTAGAGGCATTGGGTAAACATTCCCTTTCCAAAAGGGAGAAATCAGCCAAAAGGAAGAGGTTACAGATGCCATGCATGTCTGAATCCAGCAGGACAGCCATTCATTTTTTTGTTGTTGTTTTTGTTTTTGAGACAGAGTCTTGCTCTGTCACCCAGGCTGGAGTGCAGTGGTGTAATCTCAGCTCACTGCAACCTCTGCTTCCCCCGTTCAAGCAATTCTCCTGACTCAGCCTCCCGAGTGGCTGGGATTACAGGTGCATGCCACCATGTCTGGCTAATTTTTTGTATTTTTAGTAGAGACGGGGTTTCACCATGCTGGCCAGGCTGGTCTCAAACTCCTGACCTCATGATCTGTCTGCCTCGGCCTGCCAAAGTGCTGGGATTACAGGCATGAGATCCTTTTTTTTTTTTTTAAGACAAGGTCTTGCTCTGACACCCAGCCTGGGGTGCAGTGGCATGATCGTAGCTCACTGCAGCCTCTAACTCCTGGGCTTAAAGAATTCTCCTACCTCAGCCTCCTGAGTAGCTGGGCCTATAGATGTGTGTCACCATACCCAGCTAATTTTTAAATTTTTTGTAGAGATGGGGTCTTGCCAAGTTGCCCTGGCTGGTCTCAAACTCCTTGTCTGCAATGATCTTCCTGCCTTGGTCTTCCAAAGTGTTGGGATTACAGGCATAAACCACCACGTTCAGCCAATATTTTTTTTCCTTTACCATCCAAATAACAATAATATAATCTCATTCTGGTGTTTGCAGGGAATCTCTTCCTCTACTCAAGCATTTCTGAAAATCCCACAAATCTCTCTGCTGTTATTTTCTCTCTTCCCCATTCAGAGTGTACACTCCTCTTAGGCTGCTTCTTCCAGTTGCCCACTTTGGTTCCCTGCTCAGTTTTACTCCAGGTGGGAAAGAGAGATTTCTCTCTGCCATGGTCTGCATGTGTCCCCCAACATTCATGTGTTGAAAACATCATCCCCAATGCAAGAGTGTTGTGAGGTGGGTCCTAAGGGGAAGTGCTTGTAATGGATGAGTATACTATAAGGACTTGAGGGCAGGCATTCACCCTCTTCTGCTTTTCTTCCATGTGAGGACACCATATTCATGCTCTCTTGCTCTTCTGCCTCCCAACATGTGAGGACACAGTAAGAAGGCCCACACAAGACAACAGCACCTTGATCTTGAACTTCCCAGCTTCCAGGGCTGTGAGAGAGTAACTTTCTGCTCTTTATCAATTACCCAGTTCAGATATTCTGTTATAACAGCAATAATGGACTAAGACACTCTGTAATCACCAAATCATTGCTAATACAAGGCTACTTTGTTTAAGGGATGCACATTAAACCTTGAGAAGAGCATAAGAGGAGCACATTGCTGAAAAGAAAACTGAAGTCTGCTTACTAGATGTCCCTGCTCCCCAATTCTCCTGGCCATGCTCTTGGGCATTGGTTCCCATTGGCTGCCTTCTTCCTCAGGCCCCTGGCCCAGCTGCCATTGTCTGGAACTCCTCCCTTTTGCATGAAAATTTCCCTCCTTTTCTTCTGTTTCTCCATCAGTCCCTACTTTTGATCCCAGTCCCAATGAGGTATCCTCCAGATTGGCAAATTATATGCTAATCTCTGCAGAGATGCACCTTGCTTCTCATAAAGGCAGCCTTTTACCTGATTAAATGGTGAATTTAACAGCTCAGTCAGCAGCATCTGTGTTTGGGTTACTCATTCATCTCCGGGCCTCCCTAGAATGGCCACGTAGTTGTCTCTGCTTCTGTCTATTGGACTAGCTTTCCTTCTATTAAACCATCCTTGCATGCCTGCAATGAATCCAGCTGGTTATAGTGTATATGTATTTTGATTCCCTGTTGAATTCTGTTGACTAACATTTATAAATTTTGCATGTCCTTTCAGAATTAAAATTTGAAGGATGTTCTTGGAAGATGGTAGCTTGAGTAAATAGTACCTCTCCTGCTGACTTTCACTCCAACCCATTTCAGCCTTTGCTCTGCAGCACAGTGGGCAGAGAGGTCGTGAGGTTGTGGATAAGGTTTTAGGTTTCACTTGAAACTCTGGGTGGGATAGAACTTGGGTAACAGCATTGGAGACCATGGTCTGGGAGAAGATTGGAATGTGATGGGTCTGGAGAAAAACTTGGACCACAAAGAGCCACAGAACAGAGTGGGGATTAGTGCCTGTCCTCTTCCCATTATACTTATCAAAATCCAAAAAATGTACAACATGGAATGTGAACTCCAATGTGGACAATGGACTTGGGGTGATTATGATGTGTCCACATGGGCTCATTGATTGTAAGCAACGTACCGCTCTGGTGTGGCATGTTGATAGTAGGTGTGGCATGTTGATAGTAGGGGAGGCTGTGCATGTGTGGGGTCAGGTGGTTATGGGAGCTCTTTGCACTTTCTGCTTAATTTTGCTGTGAAGCGGAAATTGTTCCAAAAAATAAAGCCTACTGAAAAAGGGTTGCAAATGAATTGAAGGTGATCATTAAGATTCAAATTAATGGCCTCGAAGATTAAGAAGAAAAATCTTGAATTGACAGGAATACAAAGAAATTGAAAACATGAGAGAAAAGATTTGAAAACAGACCCAGGACATCAGGTGCAAATAACACAGGAGTTTCAGGGGGAGGAAAAGAGGCAGATGGAGGAGAGGCCGTGATTAAGCACAAAAAAAGAAAATTTCCTGAAACAAGGAAAAGCTGAATCTGCTTGTTAAAAGGGCTAACCGAGTTTTGGGTAGAATTAATGGTGAAAATGAACCTTTAGGAATATTCTGGTAAACATGTATGAGTTGCTAGACATGAAGAACAAGAATATAGCAATATGTCACCAGTGTACTCACCTAAGAATACAGCAACATTTCAACAGTGTACTCACCCTAGAATACAGCAATATATCACCAGTGTACTCACCTCTGAATACAGCAACATGTCACCAGTGTACTTGTCCAAGAATACAGGAATGTATCACCCATGTACTTGCCTAAGAATGCAGCAACATGTCAACAATGTACTTGTCTAAGAACACAGCAATATGTCACCAGTGTACATGCCCAAGAATACAGCAACATGTCACCAGTGTATTCACGCAAGGATACAGCAACATGTCACCAGTGTACACGCCCAAGAATACAGCAACACGTCACCAGTGTATTCACGCAAGCATACAGCAAAATGTCACCAGCGTACTCACCCAAGAATACAGCAATATGTCACCAGCGTACTCACCCAAGAATACAGCAACATGTCACCAGTGTACGTGCCCAAGCATACAGCAACGTGTCACCAGCGTACTCACCCAAGAATACAGCAACATGTCACCAGCGTAGTCACCCAAGCATAGAGCAACATGTCACCAGCGTACTCATCCAAGAATACAGCATCATGTCACCAGCATACTCACCCAAGCATACAGCCATGTGTCACCAGTGTACTCGCCCAAGAATACAGCATCATGTCACCAGTGTACTCACCCAAGAATACAGCAACACATCACCAGTGTACTCACCCAAGAATACAGTGACATGTCGCCAGTGTACGTGCCCCAGCATACAGCAACATGTCACCAGTGTACTCACCCAAGAATACAGCAACACATCACCAGTGTACTCACCCAAGAATACAGCAACATGTCACCAGTGTACTCACCCAAGCATACAGCAACGTGTCACCAGTGTACTCACCCAAGAATACGGCATCATGTCACTAGTGTACTCACCCAAGAATACAGCAACATGTCACCAGTGTACTCACCCAAGCACACAGCAATATGTCACCAATGTGCTCACCTGCAGAAATCCTTGAGGAGATGGTCTAACAAGAAAACAGAGAATTCGGAGTCCTCAAAAGGAGACTGGATTCTGGTAAAGACGGAAGCTGTGGAATGCAAAACTCAGTGGTATGTGTTTTCCCAGAAACTCACCTAAAACAAAGTGATTGAGACATGTTGAAGGGAGATGGATAACAGCAAAAGAAAAAAAAAAGATAGGAAAAGAAAAGAAAAGAACCCAGTGCGCCAGTCCCTCCCCCTGAACCCATAGGCTGAGTACTGTGGGGTCACAATCTTCCCGGAGGTTGCCTACTGGTTGTTGGGTTGGGGCTTTAGGTGTTTTCTTTAGGATTATCTCGCTGCATTTACTGCATTTTGCTGCAGCCCATAATACACTGCAATTATAGTCAGCCCAAGCGATCGTCCCACCTCAGCCTCTCCAGTAGCTGGGACTACAGGCACTCACCACCATATCTAATTGCTTGAATTTTTTGTAGAGCTGGGTTTTCACTATGATGCCCAGGCTGGTCTCGAATTCCTGGACTCAAGCGATCTGCCCACCTTGGTCCCCCAAAGTGCTGGGATTACGGGCGTGAGCTGTGTCATTTCATGCCCCGTGACAGCCCAACGGAAAGGAGGGAAACCCGCGGGTCCATAGTGTACTCATGTGGCTGGACTGATGGCTGGGAAACCCCAGCACGAGGAGCCAAAAGAGCAGCCACGGCAGCCGCATGTCCTGGTCCTCTCAGGGCGCCCCGAGGCGGCCAGGACAGAGGTTGGGGTGGTTTAGGGCTGGGGGGGGAAGGGGATGGGGATGGGGACGGTGGCGGGATCGCACTTGGGGAAGGGAAGGGAGAGGAGGCGAGGGAAGGCGAGGGAAGGCGAGGGAAGAGGGGCTGTTGGGCACCTGGAGGAGCAGCAGCAGCAGCAGCAGGAGGAGGAGGAGGAGGAGGAGAAAGGTGTCTGGGAAAGGATGCGGTTCAAACTAAGTCCTCAAGCGCTGGTGGGAGGTTCAGCTACAGGGCAGTGGGAAAGTCCATCCGCGGAGCAGCAGGATGTGCGGGGAAGGGCAGCGGGAGGCTCCGGAGCAGCTGGAGGGAGACCAGGGCTCTGGTTTCCACCAAACCTGCCCCTGTCTGGGCGCTCCATCAGCAACCCCGGGGCTTGGTCCTCCCTCTCCACCAATCCCGGGCCCCGGTGGGTTGTGCCTCATAGTGGACAGTCCACGAGGTGCCCATGTTCTTCCAGCGCCCCTCCCCCACCTTGGCCCCCCTCGTGCCATCCCAAGGACAGGTCCTCTCTGGAAAGTCTGCAGACCTTCTGATTTCTGGTCCTCCCCAACCCAGCTCCCTGTCCCTGCTTCTGGGCCTCTCCTTCCTTCCTGAGCTCCCAGAGTTCCTCATGGTCAGTCCTGGCTGCTTAACATAAAAAACAGATGACGGCAGGATGGCGGAAGAAGCTCGTACACAAGCAGAGTGGGAGGCTCCACAGCGCCCCCTCTCAGCCATTCATATCCTAAGTGACAAAACACCAGTAGGATACTGAAGGTCCCAACAGTAAACCGTCCCCATCACATCCACCTAGCCATCTGTCCATCATCCTTGTATCTCGGGAACAACTGTTGGAGAGACATTCATTTTAAGCACGCATGGTACACTTACAAAAATTAACCCTACTTATTTTGTGCATCAAGCACATCTCAATATATTTCATAGGACTCAAATCACGTAGCATGTTTCTGATCATATAGTTGTGCCAAAAGTGAATGATAAAAAGCTAACCAAAAATTCTTATATGCTTGGAAATTCAAAGTGCCCTTCCAAGTAAGATATAAACCTCAGAAAGAATCCCAAATGAAACATGACTGCCTTTGCACTCATTGATAGGATCATAATATGGCAATAAAATGTCTCCCTCTGGCCTGGGAATTCTATTTTGTAGCACAAGGTTGTGTGGTCTCAAATCAGCCGTAACTCAACTAGACATTTTAACATCTGAAATGGGCTGATGATGTCACTTATCTATGTCATCTTACTGCCTGTGAGAGTGGACTTTAAATTTTGAACCCTTATGAGGGGAAGGAAACCAAGTTGACTCTCATGGTTGACCTCCCAGGGATGTCCAAGAAATCTGTGCATTTCCAGAGACAAGGTTCATCACTTCTCTCCTGGGGGATGGGCCATAATACCCAGAGGGCTTGGCAGCACCAGGAGTGATGGGTGGGGAGTGCCAAGCAGGTGGGCAGGACCCGGTGGCCCAGTGAACAGGACCGACCGCCACTGGCCATCACCTTTCCTGGGCCTGTCCTCAGCTGAACTTCCCAAAGGCCTTCTTCTGCCTGATCACACAGACTGTGCTCAAACTCACTCAGGCCTCTGGCAGCTTAAAACCACTACTTTAAATCCCTTTACCATTTATTATGATACAGAGTTACTGTAAACAGGAAATATTCTATTGATGCTACCAATGGAATGCCAATACCTTTACCATAAATAGGAAGAAACCCTAAGAAACAAGCAAAAGAAAAACAAAACAGGGACCACAAAACAATGGAATTGAATTCTATTTGTATGCTGTCGCCTACACACAGAGCTCCAGATTTGGGTTGTCTTCATTGTAAAAGGAGAGACCAAGTAAGGGGTGGTTGAAGTCAGATTACCTTCCAAGTGAATGGCAGAGAGGACCATGATGTCCATGAAGGGTTCCTGGGGTCACCTTGGTTATAGCCCAAACAGAGACAGGGAACGGAAGGAGACATGAGCAGAGTTTGGGGCCTGAAACAGGGGAGGTGATTCCTGCAGCCCAGGAAAGGCTCCCCAAAGCCAGGGTCAACCTCCCTGGCAGGCAGGTCCCTCGTGGAGGCAGGGCCAGGCACCTTGGATTTGAGACCAGCTGTGCTGCTGACCTGCTGTGTGACCCTGGGCTGCTCTCCTTCCACACAATGGGAATGCCAATGGCTGCATGCAAAGACTGTCTGAGGATAGGAGGAAGCGATCCGTTAAGCACCTGTGTACCTGAGTGTCATCACCTCCCAAAGGCATCTTTCCTTCCAGAGCTGGCACCTTGGAAGGTCCTTGGCCACTAAAGACAGTGATGATGACGACAGCAGTAAATCATGATTTACTGCTGCTGAGGGCAGGCCAGGAGGGTAGGGCTTCTAGGTAGTGGATAGGAATGAGGGTCTGGGCACTTCTGGGACAGCTGAGTAAGTCCTGTAGGACGTGTGGGTCCCCAGGGGCAGGTCCCTGTTCAGGGTTATTGGGCCTAGGCTGGGATGCTGAGGCAGCCACTGGAGCCTCAGCAGCACAAGCAGGCACAGAGGCAGTGGATCCATCAGAGGTGGCAGGTTTGGGATGGTCTGGTGAGCAAGTAGAGTCACCAACTCTGGCTGACCAATGCCCCCGACAGACGATAGCCTGTCCCTTGCCTCACGCTCCAGCAGGGCAGAGGCTGGCACCTGGGGCCTCATGGAGCATCCCTCTGACACCTCTGTGTCCTGGTCATTGAATGGGCACTTGAGTCACCTAGGGCCGTTGGAACAAGGAGGAAGAATCAGGCCCCAGGATGTTTTGGGAAAGTGTTTAGCACAGGCAAATGCACAGAACACATGCATGACACAGGGGCCCTGTTTGTGTGGGAGCCAATATTTGACGACCTCCAGCCGTAATCTGAGTACTCTCACCTATGCAATCAAAAAGGAACAGGGGACTTGCAGGAAAGATAGTGCCTGGATTTAACTTAAAGGAACTACAATGTTGGAATTTGCACACTCCTGATATCTTTCCAGATCAACTCTTCCAATGCTCCCATCCTCACCGCTATCACAGGGGGTAACTGAGGGAGCCAGGGATTGACTTGTTCAGTGTCACTCAGTCAGTTCTGAGTTCACTGCTGATTACATCTGACCAAACTCCTTTTTCCGAAGTTTATGACGTTTAATCTTGCTGGTGATGATTTTGTGCAGCTCTGGGACAAACTCCACCTGGTTGAGGATAAAGCAAATCATGGTGACTTAGTCCTGCTTTCATTTCTTACCAAGTCCCCACTCTCCTCCTCTGTCCCCCCACAGTCTCCTGCACAGGCTGACACCACATGGTGGCCTTAATGGAGCCCAGCAAGGAATTCATGTTCTCCCCCGACTCCTTGAAGGTGGATGTAGCCACGGGATTTGCTTTGACCCAGGAGATGTGAGTGGAAGTGAAGTGTGTTGCCTCGAGGCAGAAGAGTTGGGAGCCATTGAGACTGGCCACCCTCTCCCCCATCTCTTAGAGCAGCTGACAGATTCCACATGGAGGCTGCTCCTTTATCCTGGTGACAGGATGAGGGGGTGTGGAGCACAGGGCCCAGGAGAGCCTTGGTGGATGTGCAGCATGAGCAGGAAAGGAGTCTTTGGTGTTGTACTTTTCCATTGTCTGGGGCTGTTTGTTGCCTACAGTGGCATCTAGCCCATCCCAGCAGGCACGCACCATCTACTCCAAGCTCTGTGAAGCAGACAAGCCACTATCAGAACATGAACTGGGTGTCAAACACATGTAGGTTTCAGTTCTAGCTCTGCCTCTTACTAACTGCAACCTCAGGCACTAAACTTTCAGTCTGTGAGCCTCAGTTTCATCTCTGTAAAATGAGAGTTGGCTCTATTATCTTGGGTTGTGGAGAGGATTAAATGAAACAAAAATGCATGTAGAACATTGAGCCCAGGGCCTGGCACACACAGTGAGTCCTCAATCAATGTTAGCCATGTAGCTTCAGAATGTGTATTGACTGTCAATATTCAGACAATGCAGCAAAGTACTACAAAGAAGGAAACGTTAATTTTTCTGCGTATGTATTCCTTCAAACTCTATTTTCAAACAGATAGGATACAACTGTGTATCTTCTTTCATAGCCAGTGTTTTTCTAATAGTATATTGTTAAAATGTTTTTATCTCAAAAACAAAGAGATCATTTTGAGATCATTTTAAATTACAAGATAATGTTCAATTTCATGAATAATTTAATTATTGCTATTGGACTTTTCTAGATTGCACACAGCATTTAAAACGAATGAAGAATAAGATTTTATTACACATTGTAAAATAAATATTATTTTGTTGATTCTTTTGTTCATATATAAAGAACATATATGTAATATAGAATGTATTTCTTATTATAAGTCATGTTAAAAAAATAGTTGATAAGCTGCTGATTTGGATTTCCTTTTCAAGTTTTGCAGGATTATAAATAACCTTTCTAAGTATCGCTGGGCACTTGTCTGGCTGTTTTTCTTTAGGGTAACATGCCAGCAATGATTCCTTTTGGGTTTCTGAAACAAGATACTGGTTTTCATCCAAATAAGTCAACTACTGCACCCCATCCCTCAGCCCCTCTGATGGAAGGAAAAAGGAGGAAAAGGCCAGTATTGTGACTACTTAAGCTTCCCCCAGCATGGCCACCCTATGAGACGTGGGGCAGCCGAGACCCGGGAACTGCTACAGGGCACCAGGCCCCATCTGTCTGCACTCACTCACCTTCCTCGGGTGCTCGCATGGGGCTGCCACTGACTACGAGCTACTGCAGCTCCTTGGTGATCTGGCCCTGGTCATGGGACAGGAACTGTAGGATCAGGACCACAAGCAGCTTCACCACCTGTAGAATGGGAACAGAGGCTCATGATGAGTGGCAACCTATTTGATAATTTAAACCAATCTATTGGTTGAATGAGTGGAGAAACAAGGTGATGAGGTTTGAGTCCACAGTGGTCAAGAGCATGGGGGCTTCAGAAAAGGGCAGGACCAAGTTCAAATCCCTACACTTCGAATTTCTACTTCATGCCATGCAAAATTACTTTACCCCTCCTAACCTCAATTTCCTTCTGTGTGAAATGGGAACAATCAACTTTCCCTCCTCATTCAGTTTCTTTCTTTTTTTCGAGACGGAGTCTTGCTCTCTCGCCCAGGCTGGAGTGCAGTGGCGTGATCTCGGCTCACTGCAAGCTCCGCCTCCTGGGTTCACGCCATTCTCCTGCCTCAGCCTCCCGAGTAGCTGGGACTACAGACGCCCGCCACCACGCCCGGCTAATTTTTTTTGTATTTTTAGTACAGACGGGGTTTCACCATGTTGGCCAGGATGGTCTCGATCTCCTGACCTCGTGATCCACCTGCCTCAGCCTCCCAAAGTGCTGAGATTACAGGTGTGAGCCACCGCGCGTGGCCTTTTTTTTTTTTTTTTTCTTTTTTTTTTTTTTGAGTTGGAGTCTTGCTCTGTTGCCCAGGCTGAAGTGCAATGGTATGATCTTGGCTCACTGCAACCTCTGCCTCCCAGGTTCAAGTGATTCTCCTGCCTCAGCCTCCTGAGTAGCTGGGATAACAGGTGCCTGCCACCACATCTGGCTAATTTTTGTAGTTTTAGTAGAGACAGGGTTTCTCCATGTTGGCCAGGCTGGTTTCAAACTTCTGACCTCAAGTGATCCACCTGCCTCGGCCTCCCAAAGTGCTGGGATTACAGGCGTGAGCCACCGTGCCTGGCCCCCTCCTCATTCAGTTTCTGTCAAGATTTCATGAGATAATACCCAGAAAACATCCAACTTGTTTACATGGATGATCATTTCTGTCATAATTAGCAGTGGGATCAATTTCACTATTATTGTATATACAGTTCTGTCCCTCAAACCTACAAAAAAAAAGAAAATGTTAACTCTAAAAAGTGCTAGTGGTTTATAATGCTTATATTATTAATTATAGCCCTATTTAATTGCACAGACCTTGTACATGGCAGGTGCTCAATAAACACTTGCTGAATCAATGAATGTGGGCTCCAGAGCCACGCTGTGTAGATTCTGTTCTGCCTCCACCACTTATTGGCTGTGCGATCTGGGCAAGTTAATTCACCTCTTTATGTCTCTGTTTCCTTTTTGTAAAATATATCTAATATGAATCCCTAGCTTATTAAGTTGTTGCAAGGGGTGAGTTATTTGACATATAGTAGGGACTTGTTAAACATTCGCTGTGATGATCTCCTTCCAAATCTTCATTTTCAGAGCCACAACGAGGCCACAGTGCCACCTGGAGTGTAAGCACACAAGATCACCAACTATGTTCTCTTTCCACCATGGGTCCAAGGCTGGGTAGTGAAGGCCTGGAGGTTTCTCCTGCCTCTACCTTCTCAGTGCCCTCATGGAGACTTTTGTATTTCCTCTTTATATCCCCACAGATAGGGTCCAGGTTGCCCAACACAGCTGGGCAGTCCACAGGGCAGTGACCCCCTGTGCCAGCCCTATGAGGTAGCTGGAGGATCATTGTTCCTTCCTCCTCAGGCTCTGGGCAGATGCCAGGGCTGGGATGAACCACACCCTCAAGTTCCTTGCTTTGGAGGGTCACATTTTCCCTTGGTAAGGAGGGTAGAGGTCAGAGGGAGCCAGAGACCTGTGACCTGCTTGTGCCATGAGCCCAAACTATAAGGACCTGAACACTCTATATTAAAAGTCCAAGGCTTGGGGGCAACCCAGAGCTTCTCACCTCACGGCCTCTGCTGAGGGAGGATGAATGCTTTGTCCTCCCAGAGCTTTGGGAGCTTGTAGCACGCAGCCTCCCCAGCACAACATCTCTTCGAAACCTCAGATTTTGTCTTAAACATTCATGCAAATTTTGCATCTTATTTCCTATTACGTCAACGTGTTTTAGGAAAAACCCTCAATTTTCCTGAATATACAAGAGAATTTGACGTTGTAGAACATTGTGCCTTTTAAAAAAATTGTTATTTAAAAATTTTCCCCACCCCCTCCTTCTGCCCCCCAAGACTGCCAAATCCTTTTTGAACAAATATTAGGAAATGCTTATTATCTGCCAGACATGATTCATGGTCTTGGGGATATAGCAGAAAACAAATACCTGGGTATGAAATAATCTGTACAACAAACCCCCATGAGGTGAGTTTACCAATATAACAAACCTACAACTGTGTCCGTGAACTTAAAAGTTAAAAAAAAATACAGCAGTGGTTTGGGGTCTGGGCCACACTCTAATCCCCCGGAGTCCTTTAAGTCACAATGTTGCCCAGGCCCCACTCCAGGGATTCTCATTTAACTGGTCAGTGGCAACTTGGGTTTGGGAAATTCTAAATGCCATCCCCCCAGGTGATTTTACATGCAGGAGGGGTGAGAACACCTGATTCAGGGTAAAGAACGCATTCACTGTAGCTGTTTTCCATGCATACTGATGAGATTTGCCACATAGGGGCTTGAAAAATAGCTCTTCTCTGTTAAAAATCAAAGGACACCTCCAAGATGTACTTAGCTGTTTGGATAAATTGCTGCAGAAAAAAAAAGTCTTCTCAGCAGATGTATCTTTAAGTCACTTGATTTCAGAGTAAGAGCTTGTTTCAGTCACAGTACTTTTAGTCAGTGTTGAAAATTATAAACAGCCTACAAATACCAAAAAGGAATGAAAGCATTTACAGACATATAGGATACATTGTGTTTTAAAATTGCTCCTCTGTTGCTGGGCTCTGATTTCCTGAAGTCATCTATCAGCCATTTCCCCCAAATTATTCCATGTCCTTCCAAGAAGCTTCTGCAATTTCTTGAGATGATTGATTATTCCCAACGGTAAACAGCACCATATGGGCCCAAATCTAAAAGGAATTCTGCCTCTGTTGCAGAAGAGTCACTCTCCAGAACCTCGCAGGCCTTGGGAAGCTGCATGAGCAGTGTGGTCTATGCAGGAGTAAGGGCTGCAGAGCCAGGCAGAGTTGATTCTAAGTACCAGCGCAGCTGCTTAGTAGCTGTGGGGCTTTGGGCAAGGTTCTCGACTTGGAGCAGGAATATAAACCTCTTCTGCAAGAAAGGGCAGAATAATACTGATTGCAGAAACAGCAGCAATTCTTCATTCCTCTCTGTACCTGTGCTCTTTGTTGTGTGCTCTTACAGCTCCTCCCATCAAGAGGCGGAATGTGTTTCCCAAACCTTGCATCAAGCTGGCACTATTTGCTCTGGCTATAGAAAACTGTTGCATTAGTTTGTTTTCACACTGCTGATAAAGACATTCCTGAACATGCGAACAAAAAGAGGTTTAATTGGACTTACAGTTCCACATGGCTGGGGAGGCCTCAGAATCATGACGGGAGGCAAAAAGCACTTTTTCCATTGTGGCGGCAAGAGAAAAATGAGGAGGAAGCAAAAGTGGAAACCCCTGATAAACCCATCAGATCTCGTGAGACTTATTCATAACATGAGAATAGCATGAGAAAGACCCGCCCACATGATTCAATTACCCCCTTCCCCGGGTCCCTCCCACAACGCATGGGAATTCTGGGAGATACAATTCAAGTTGAGATTTGGCTGGGGACACAGCCAGACCGTATCAACTGTGAACATGACAGCTTTTGTGCTAGTTTTGGGCCTAGGCTCAAAAGGTCTTAAATGCTTCTGTTTTTCTCAGAACCTTGCTATCTTTATGAGATCAAGCTATCAGAACCTTCCTATCTTTATGAGATTAGCCAGCTGGAGGGTGACATACCATGGCGGGGAGAAGGAAGGTGCCACTGTTGATAGCCATCTCATCCCCAGAAGCAGAGCCACCTACTCAACCAGCAGCTGGCCATACATACATGAAGGAGTCCAGTTGTGACAAGAATAGCTCAGTTGAGTTCAGCCTAAATGGCTGATGAACTCAATCATGAGCTATTAAGTTTTCAGTGATTTGTTATGCAATAGTTAACTAATACATGCACCCAGGGAAGATAGGGTGCCAGGATTCAATGAAAGATTGATTCCTAGTTACCTGCAAGAAGAAAGCACTTTATAGGTACTAATTTTCCCCCCTTATTTAATGTTGGATCTTTTGTAAGATAATGTTTTGTCATACAGGAATACATGTACACATGTATATATGTGATTGGTGCTTTTACTCACACAGCCCCCCAATCACAGGAAGAAACAGACAATCACAGCTTGATCATTAGGGCTAAGGCCAAATAGCAAGATAAGTCTGCCTCTAGTCTATTTCCTCCATATCTAAATGTTGGAGGTCAAGGCTGTGGACAGATCTGAAGATGTGTTCTCTCCTGTTGGGGCCCCATTATTGATGGGCAGCAGTCCTCTACCCGTGGATATTTTCTTTTGCTGTCCTCTATGCTCTCTAGGATCACCATCTTGTCCACCCTTCGACCGGAGGAGAGATGTTTGTAGCAAGAGGCTGTTCCCTCACCTCTGGCTGAAAAGGGACATTCAGACCCTCCACTTCCTGACGTAAGGGAGGTTAGACCTCAGAGCTGCACTTTAGTGTGGCAGCTATTGATCATGTGTGGCTATTGAATATCAGGAATACAGCTGGTCTGAACTGAAATGTGCTGAAAAGGTAAAATACACAGCGAGCTTCGAAGATTTAGTACCCCAAAATATATACTTCCTTACCAATTATATATTGACCATATAGGAAAATGGTTACATACTGGGTTAAATTATTACAATCAACTTCACCTGTTTCTTAGTACATTTTAAAATGTGACTACTAGAAAATTTAAGA
This sequence comes from Pongo abelii, assembly GCF_028885655.2. Classification (NCBI taxonomy): domain Eukaryota; kingdom Metazoa; phylum Chordata; class Mammalia; order Primates; family Hominidae; genus Pongo; species Pongo abelii. The sequence goes on along the minus strand of NC_071994.2, from coordinate 3,349,374 downwards.
TTCACACATGGCTCACATTTTAATTCTTAGAGGCTTGACTCCTTTTTGAAATTTCAGGCTGTCTGTTCAAAGGACCAAAAGCCTGGAAGGCCGTAAAATATAAACATTCAAAATGATTGTCCTTATTTTCTTTCCATTGGTGAGTAACATATATTTATTATTTATAAATGAACATAACCGCAGTCACAAGATGAAATGTAAATATCCTCTAGGTGGGGCCCGATAGCGCAGGCAGGAAGCCCTGCTCCAAAAGACCGCGGCCAGCACCTGTCCTTGCTCTCTCATTCGGCCCTTTGTCTGATTACGGCTCCTGTCACTCAGGGCCTGAGGGGGCGGGGCGTGAGGCCCTATCCAATCAGAGGAGTAGGGGCGGGGACTGTCCAATCAGGCACAAGTCTGGAGAGGAGAGGACGGCTTCCGGGATCTGGCGGGGCCTTTGTCCGGACAGACCTCCACTTCCTGTCCCCGCGGCTCTGTGTCCCCTGCTAGCCTTTGGCCGTGTGACCCGCAGGCACCGGGAGATCCAGAAGTGAAACGTCAGGCTCTCTGGAGGCCAGGAGATGGTGAGTGTAGGGGCCAGGCCTCCTGAGAGACAGGGAGGGGCGGACTGGAACCCGCGGTACCGGCTGGGGAGGAACCGGGCTGCCCGGGTGGGTTCCGGGCTCCGCGGACCCGAGGCCCCTCCAGCTGCACCATGGCGGCCGGGCCCCGCGCGCCCCGGCGCATCCCTGCAGAGCGGCTTTGGCCCAAGCGCAGAGCCATCTCCCTCCGGCAGCTCTTCGCCCGCAGACCCGCTTCTCCGCGAGTCAGGAAGGGAGAAGCCCGACTCCGTGGGTGGCTTGTGCATAAGAGGATGATCTGTAGCCCGTGGGGGCCCCAGTTCCTCCTTTTTCTCGAGGGAGTCCTTGCAAAAATGTGAAAGAGTTTTATTTGAGCAAACAGCGACTCATGAATGGCAGAGGACCCAACCATGTTTTTTGGGTTTGGCGGTCCCAACAGCCGGCCTTGAAGGAAAGGCTTTTTATCAGGTGCATGAGGAAGCAAACCACATTCATTAATTAGTTCGGTACAGTTACGTCATCTCCTGATTTGAGCTATCTAGGCTAAATTTTCTGGTCCTGTAATCAGAGGTTAAGTAGAGGTTTGTGGTTGACGAAGCCTGAATTTTGTTTCTGCAAGATAGTCATTTGCAAGAAACGCATTTGAGTTAGATTTTTTTTTAACGTAAGAACCCAGGGCACTAGAGCCACCTCAGTCGGATTGCCTGCTATTTAGTTATTAGTATTATTTTTGAGATGGAGTCTCGCTCTGTCACCCAGGCTGGAGTGCAGTGGCGCGATCTCGGCTCAGTGCAACCTCCGCCTCCGGGTTCAAGCGATTCTCCTGCCTCAGCCTCCGGAGTAGCTGGGATTACAGAAGTGCGCCACCACGCCCGGCTAATTTTTGTATTTTTAGTAGAGACAGGGTTTCACCATGTTGGTCAGGCTGGTCCCGAACCCTTGACCTCAGGTGATCCACCCGCCTCGGCCTCCCAGAGGGCTGGGATTACAGGTGTGAGCCACTCCGCTGGCGTATTTAATTATTTTAACACTCCAGAGAAAACTGGTTTTCCCCCTGCATTTTCCAAATGCATTTCAAGCAGGGTCTCAAAACCACCACCATGTTCTTCAGGCCTAACTCTAGCCTGCAGTAAAATACTAAATTTCCTGTACCTTCCAGACTTTGCCAAATGCTAACTTCCCCTTTCTGATTCACAACACTATTAACTATTCGTCCTTGGCTGTAATTTTAGACACAGTATTTTAATGAATCATTTTTTCACAATGCATTGGATGGCATTTTTTTTTCTTTTCTTTTTTTTTTTTTTTTTTTTTTTTTTTTTTTGAGATGGAGTCTTGCTCTATCGCCCAGGCTGGAGTGCAGTGGTGTGTTCTCCACTCACTGCAACCTCTGCTTCCCGGGTTCAAGCAATTCTCCTGCCTCAGCCTCCTGAGTAGCTGGGATTACAGTCCTGCACCACCACACCCGGCTAATTTTTGTATTTTTAGTAGAGACAGGGTTTCGCCATGTTGGCCAGGCTGGTCTTGAACTCCTGACCTCATGTGATCCGCCCGCCTCGGCCTCCCAAAGTGCTGGGATTACAGTCATGAACCACCGTGCCTAGCCTGGATGGCACTTTTTAAGAGATTTGTTTTCTGTTTGTAATCATTCCACACGACAGGAAAGCAGAGAATCATCCCCTGACGCTATTGTAAAAAATCTTTGTGCCTCTCCTCCTTTTTATTTTCCCTAGGCACAGACACCTTACCAGAATGTCTTTGGTTTGAGGTTCCACTTTGGAAACTTGACAGGGTGATTTGCTCTCAGCCACCGTCTGGACTTTTTCCTCAGTTTCAGTATTGTCTAGGGATAACACAGGATGCCCACCATGGCCATGTCTGCTGGAGCATCTAGTGAATTTCAGGCCCTGGTTATTTCTCAGAGGACAGCCTGAGGTATGAAGTGTGGCCTCTCTAGGGAGCAGCTGGATGCCCTGGGCTGAGAAAAATCTCCTGGTTTACTCTTCCTCTAAAGAGGTAACCAGTTAGGACATTAAGATTGTCTTCACCCAACCCAACTTTCAATCCTTGGAGACACATGGCTGATTAGCCAGTCAGATGCCGCTGTCAGAGGGAAAAGACCGAAATCATTTCTGCTCTTTGGACTCTTTCAGATTTGTGAAGGGAGACAGAGTGTTTCAAAGGGCAAGAAAAACCCTCCCCCATGAGATGGTGCAAAAACCTGTAAAGCAAAATTCACCTGGGACACTCAGTGGGGCACAGTGCAGTGTATCATGTGGGGTGGCCAGTGAGCACTTCAGTGAACAGGGTGGAGGTGGGAGAATCTCCCAAGGAATAGAATAGCCTGACTTGACACAAGTCATTAGCTGTGTCTGTGTTCCAGTTGGACTGCCACTCTCTGTGTCTCCTTGAAATGATTTATTCACTTACTGCAACTTTGGTTTTTTAATTGTAAATTTACATTTTATCAGTAGAGCTTGAAAGGTAAGAAAATACTTACAAAGGACATGAAATAGGTCTATTTCAGGAAAAAAGTTAAATATCTAGTCATACATACCTTTTTCTTCTCCAGAGTGATTAAGGGTAGAAAGTTACTTAGGTCTATTCTTTTGTGGAAGATGATTTCCAACAGAATCCCAGGGCTTAGCTTTGGGAATGCTACCAGGAAAAATAAAATGCTTCTTGGATGGCTGTGGAGAATGTTTACATTTTCTACAAAAAAAAACTATGGTAGATTACTTGGTAAATTACATAGATTCATCAGAACATGAGCTCTTTTCGCAGGATGAATTTGTTGTCGTGAATATCTCTGTTTTATATCCTGTTCTCTAGATGTCTGAGCTTAATGCTAAGTTGTAGGAGATGGAACTTAGCACTTCTAAAAGTGTTCACATATGATTGTTTACTATATGATTTGTTATGGAAATAGTTAAATGACAAGTTCATTGTCTGAAAGCAATAAATAATTTTGCTTTTTCTGTGGAGGTAAAAGTGTAAGTGCCTTACAGTTTCCTTTTCTTCTGTAAACTGTTTGAGTGATTTTGTTGGATGTTTCCAACACTGGGCATTTTCTTATTTAAAACTAAGTGGATAACCCTGATTGGGAAGTTGAAGCCCAAGAACAGTCATTCCAAGCTAAGGCCAATATTGAGCCTGCAAAAGAAAGCAATCAAAGGCCTGGCTCAAGCTTGTCCAACCCACAGGCCTGGGCCACATGCTGTCTTGGGCTTTGAATGTGGTCCAACACAAATTCATAAACTTTATTAAAACATTATGATTTTTTTTGTGATTTTTTTTTTTCCAGTTCATCAGCTATCGTTAGTGTTAGTGTATTTTATGTGTGGCCCAAGACAGTTCTTCCAGTGTGGCCCAGGGAAGCCAAGATCGGACACCCCCGGCCTAGCTAGTGCTTCCGGAGGAGCCTCCTTTGCGGGTGCCCCTGCCTGCTCACAGCAACCATGGAAGGAGCCTTTCTACGGAGAGAAGCTACAGAGCCCGGGAACACTGGGGACCCACAGGCAGATGCAATTAGAGTTGGGATGGAAGGCACTTGGGGAGGACTTCCTGGGTATGGAATCGTTATTATCCTGGGGCTGTTTGTAGACTTCGTCAAATAAAATAAATTTAGCTTTAGGTAGGAAGTTCTTGAACTCTAAAGGAGGATTGCAACAGGGAGAAGGTAGCAACTATCATACCTTTGAGGATCTCGAAAGTTAGGCAGACATGGGCTTTTTTGTGTTTTTACAGGGAGGAGGGAAGACAGGGTAGAAGGTGGGAAAACCGGATTCTAGATCCCAGGATATTTTACTCTGAAATCAGTGTGTTCTTAGGAGGAGCAAGAAGAGGGGTTGTATGCTGGCTCAGACTGAGGGTAGTTCAGAATTCAGGGACTTGGGGCAAGGAGAGAGAGTTTAGCAAATGTCGATAGAGAAGTATTTTGTTCTGACCACTGAACACAGAATTGTTCAGCTGTTTGTGAGGAAAAAACGGGGATTTTCAAGAATCTGTGTCTGGCTCTGTGGTAGGTAACAAAGGGAGAATCATCCCAGTCATAATAGAAAGGGGTTTCTCTTCATTCAGCTGCTCCTGGAGAACACAAAGAGGGAGCAGTTCTGCTGCTCGGGGTTTTGACCAGAATCCCTTAGGCACTCCTCCTTCCACACCCTTTGCCTGGCTCTGTGAGGCTCTTCCGTTTAGTTCGGCCGTTGCTGATGTGTATCTTTTATAGGAAACCAGTAAATATAAGTACAGTGTTTTGCTGAGTTCTTTGAGTAGTTTTATCAAATTACTGAACTTGACAGGAGGTTATGGCAGTACCCAGTTCATAGGCAGTAGATATCAGAAATATAAATATCAGAAGTATAAATGGGTGCCCAAGCCTTGTGACTGGCATCTGTAGTGGAGCAGTGTTGTGGGACTGAGCCCTGAACTTGTGGGGTCTGGGCTGGCTCTAAGTGGTGTCAGAATTAAAATATTAGACACTTGGCTGGGCACAGTGGCTCATACCTATAATCCTAGCACTTTGGGAGGCCGAGGCAGGTGGATCACTTGAGGCCAGGAGTTGGAGACCAGCCTGGCCAACATGGTGAAACCCTGTCTCTACTGAAAATATACCACTGGGCGTGGTGGCACATATCTGTAATCCCAGCTACTCACATCTGTAATCCCAGCTACCCGGGAGGCTGAGACATGAGAATCGCTTGAGCCTAGGAGGCGGAGGTTGCAGTAAGCCAAGATTGCAACACTGCACTCCAGCCTGGGCGACAGAATAAGACTCTGTCTCAAAAAAGAAAAGAAAAGAAAAAAAAAAAAGTTAGACACCCAGTTGGTGTTGAAGAATTGCTTGGTGTTTAGCAAACACCACACATTTGGAGTCCAAAGAAAGACATCACAGGGGCCTGGGCTGGAGGGAGACTCTGGATGTCTGGGGAAGCAAGGCTGTGTTCTGCACACAGGCCGTCACATGGCACATTGTCCTGTGATTCCAGGTCCCTGAGGGTGAGAGGAAACTGAGAACTTAGAGGGAAAAGTTCTTAGAACAGACACCCTCCTCCCCAGCTGTCAGCACGTGATTCCCACCCACTTAGGAACATTGACTTGCCCGCGTCCCTTCAAAGACTAGGCGTCCCCTTCAGGAATTCACTACAGCACCTTTGGTTTTAGAATTCCTCTCCCAAAACCAACACAAGTGCCTTCAGGACTCCTGGTGTATCCTCACCCCCAGAAATGGAATCTGCAGCAGCAGCTTCTGCCACCAACCCATGCCCCTGGATCACCCAGTTATAATCTCTTCCGCCTGCAGCACACAGGGATCAGTCAGATCACAGCCCCACCGGGGCCGCTGTCAGTCGGATCACAGCCCCACCGGGGCCGCTGTCAGTCGGATCACAGCCCCATCGGGGCCGCTGTCTGTAGCACACCCAGTTTTGCCGCCAACTTTGCACTCTGTCACCTGTGGATCCTTGAGAGCACCTTTCTGTCTTGAATTTTTTTGCCCACAAACCCCTTTTATGTGCACATGGTATGCCCAAGGCCACCTCTTCGGTGCTTGAATCCACTGCCTGCTGGAATTTAGATGTTCAGAATTTCAGATCCATGGCCCTAGACCTGGCTCTTGCAGGAACAAATACAAATTAGAAATAAGAGGCTTAATTCTCTGACTTGAAAATAAGGAAAAAGATTTTTTTCTTCTCCCATTTCTGAAAGAATTTACTTTAGGACACTTTAACATGCAAATGTTTTCTTTGCTTTTTTGAAATACATGTAAGTCATTTAAACAGCTAAATAAGTCTTTTGTCATTCTTTTTAATTCAGGATTGTCTTCATTTAGGACCTGAGAACCATTGCTTAGTTTTTGTTTTTAATTTGGCAAATATTTATTTTTTTCCATTTTCAGTCTTTTAAAGTAGACAGATTTGCTTAGAATGAAGCTCATTTTAAAAGTACACAGCATAGGATTAAGCTCAGCGATACAGAGGGATGGAGGGTAAAGGATGTCAAGTGCCTTTGACAGAAAGCCGGTCATCCAGGGTGATTGCTTCCGGTCTAGAGGCTGAAGGACGCACACTGCCAAAGCAAGGACAGCTCAGTGTGTCAGCTAGACCGTGGGGTTTGCGGCTATACCTTGCTTTCTATTTCTTGCTTAGGAACAACTAGCATAGTTTTGTGTCGTTTTTAGTAGACAACTTGCATCCATTTACATTGAACAGTATTTTCTACAATAATGTGAATATAAAGGCACAGTATTTACTTTAGAAAAATCTCTTAAACAGTAATTTTAATACCAATGTTATTCATTCTTTTGAAATATGTGTTTTAACTGAATTAAAATTACAGAGAATTTTTAAATACCACATACATCATGACTAATACATTAAAGTTATTTATACTGACATATTTATATTTAATAGCCAAAGAAAATTCACTCCCAAATTTTTCCATTTTCTACTCACAATCAGCCTGTCTCTCCTGCCTGGGTGGCCATAGAGGGCATCCGTGCAGGGTCACCAGGAACTCTCTAACCAGCGCCTGGCGTCTTTCGGACATTTGGGAGTGCACTGTGCAGACGGAGCTCAGGCTGACAAAACGGTGTATCTGTGCTTCTATCGTAGAATGAGAGAAATGAGTCATCCAGGGTTTGTTCCTCCCCTCAGAGAAGAAACCTCCTTGGTATCCACATGGGAATTACTCCAGTTTTATGGTACTTGAGTAAAAAAACAAAAATGAGATCTGGAGATTCAAACTGATAAACTAATTGATTCCATCTTTTGTAGCCATTAGGAAAACAGAGAAGGCAGCCATGTCCCTACAAGCCAGAAACTTTCCATTTCCAATAACTGGATAAATCATTGAATTCAGCATCTTGGGGTCAGCATGAAGAAGGGAGTGGTCAAAGGGACTTCAGCTTCATTTGGGCCATTTTCCTGATGTGGTTGTTGTGAGTTCTGATGTCACATTGAAGGGATATTCAGACAGAAAAGGTGGTGGTGGTATTATTTCTGTTGCTTTTGCCTGGCTAAAAATAAATATTTAGCTTCTACCATATATGTCCTAGAAAACCCTAAAGGTTTTGGTTAAATTGCTTGTTATTTTATATTATAAAATAGACAGGGAAGTGGCTAACATAGATTAAAATTATACCAACCCTGGGATTTAAATTTCTGGGGGGGCAGTTTTAGGAAAAACAGAATTGTAAATACTCTAGTAGCATAGAGAGCAGAATCCTGTGTAGGGCCCTCTCCCTGCCCAGACATACCCAGACTCCCCTCCTCTGAGCCTCATCCAGGTCTGGCCTCACCCTGGACTCTCCTCCGAGAGAGTTCACTACAGAGTTAAATCAGAGTTTTGGGTTTAACTACAGAGTTAAATCAGAGTTTCGGGTTTAACTACAGAGTTAAATCAGAGTTTTGGGTTTAACTACAGAGTTAAATCAGAGTTTGACTCCTGCTGCCTCTCCGGAACTGATACACAGAATTTTTGGAAACCTGAAAGCGGATAAATGGGATCAAAGAACTCTCTATTTTGGAACCTTATTTTTTTTCTTTTTACTAACACCAGTGCTTTTAGAGACGTCGCATCCAGCAACCTGTTTCTCAGTCCTGCGGGTCTAATAGTTGCTTCACAAGCCACAAGAAAGTGAAGATAAACACAACAATGGAAAGTGCCTCTGTACTATACTTCATCCTCCCTGTATCCCTTCCATTGGTCTATATGGAGCTTTTATCACTACACTTTTAAAAAGTTGATGATAGGAAAATAGAAGAACTACAAAGCCTGGTCCCTCCATCTATATCTTGAGAGTTGCAGGACACTTGGTTCCATCACCCAGGGTGTGATGAGGATTAACTCACATGACGTGAGGTGCCCAGCACAGTGCTGTCACATATGTCCGAGCACACAGTGCCTGCTTAATAAACACTGCAATCATACATGTGTACACATTGTTTTCCAAATGCAGACAGACTCAGCCATTGCTTCCTTCTCCAGCCCTGGAAAACTTTAAAGAGCCAGAAAATAATGAAATCTTTCGGAATGGAGATTGGCTGTCTCCATTTGCACAAGAAGAACATATGTGTTGTGGTCAGAGGGTTGGGTGTAAGGGACTGTGCTGGGGCTGCTTTCTTTAGCTGAGTGTTAATGATCACAAGTCTTGGGGGAGCAGCATCACCATTAATGGCAGAACTGTTAAAAAATCCAACCCATGAACCCCTTTGAAATCTTCAGAATATCATGACTCAGAGTGAGGCCAAAATTACCAAAAGATTCACATGCACATTGAAGCTCGAGAAGCAAGGTTTAGCTAAATGGTTCTCAGCCTGGCTTCTAATTAAATCACATGGACAACTCAAAAAAAGGCCCTCACCTTTGCCCTCACAGATTCTGCCTATTGGTTTGGGTGGAAGCACCAGTGCTGTTTAAATCACAGGCCTCATGGAATTCTAAGATGTGGCCAGAATCAGTGATGGGGGGTTTCAGATGCATTTGTACGAGTTGAACTCAGCCTTGGTTCCAAAGGGAGGTCACAGGGCCTTCGTTGCCTAGGTTTCAGAGGCCAGCTCAGTGCAGCTTACTCCAATTGCCGAAGCAGAATTGCTGTTGTTTAGCAGGGGAGGGAACCTGAGAGCAGGAAGAGAGAACACATTTTGATCTCTATGTAGAAGTTTACTTTTCCTGAATCTCTTTTACAAAGAACAGAAAAGCGTGGACTTTTTCTGTATTTCTAGGTCTTTCTGTTGATGGGTGTGGTGGTAGCAGGTGAAGGGGTTGTGCTGGCACCTTTAAAGGCATATTCTCACGATGCAGGTGTGATTTGTCCAGAGAATCTTTCCTAAGAGGAAATCCCAGAGAAGCAGGAGAAAGAGAAAGAAATGGCTGGTGCTCAGGTAAATGCATCTCAGGTCAGGGGTTGCGTCCACTTTTGCACTTTTGCTCCTGAAATGTCATGTGTTTAGAATTTGGAAACCTTTACTTCTCTACTTGTGGTGTTTCTGCATATTAAGTTTGTTTCAACTACTTTTTTTTTCTTATAATAATGAAGGGTCTCTGAAAATATTTGTTTTCTATATACCAAAACCGTCTCTCTGTTATCCTCATCTTGACTTCTTATATGCCATGAAGAATTCTCACCATGACTTTATGACCTGCAGTATTAAAAATGTTCACTTCATGGCACTGAACGTGTGGATACCCAGGATTCCTCTTGAGGATGGAGTGCGGTTTTTGGATATCAGTGAAGAAGGGAAACGTGCACTATTTAGGTTTCATCTGGATGCTCCATAAGCTGCATGCAGAACAGGACTAAGAAAATAAACATTTAAACCAGATGACATTTATTGCCCAGAATAACTCAGAGCATTCTGGAAAAGAGAAAAATGAAAAGACACTTGCTTTTTAGAATGCTAAAGAAGACTCTTTTAATACACTATTAGAGATTACTGCCAGGCGTGATGGCTCACGCCTATAATCCCAACACTTTGGGAGGCCTAGGCGGGCAGATCACTTGGGGCCAGGAGTTCGAGACCCCCCTGGCCAACATGGTGAAACCCCATCTCTACTAAAAAAATACAAAAATTAGCCAAGCGTGGTGGCACATGTGGGTAGTTCCAGCTACTCTGGAGGCTGAGGGACGAGAATTGCCTGAACCAGAGAGGCAGAGGTGGCAGTGAGCCGAGATCGTGCCACTGCACTCCAGCCTGGGCTACAGAGTGAGACTCTGTCTCAAGACAAAAGAAAAGAGATTACAGAACCTGGGAGATATTTATCAGAAACTGGGAAGTATTTGTCAGAGCCTGGGAGATATTTGTCAGAACCTGGTAGGTATTTGTCAGAACCTGGGAGATATTTATTTGTCAGAACCTGGGAGGTATTTGTCAGAACCTGGGAGATATTTGTCAGAACCTGAGAGATATTTGTCAGAACCTGGGTGTAGGGAGACCCCCTGAAACTATTGCTATGGAATAAAAGATGAAATGCTCCTAATTATTGTAAATGCAAAATTGCATGCAGGATTGTGTAAAGACAATGCCAGGTTGGGCTGCCAGAATGAGCCAACAGCACATTATGTGCCTCCCCTTGCAGAGAGCGTATGAATGGATGTGCAGTCAGGGAGGTTTCACATCACCAAGATTCCTATCCCAGAAAAGCAGATGTTCATAGCTCTGGGAATGGAATGTGACCCTTGTGGAGAGCCTATAAACGGACGCATGAGGGGTGCCTGTTCATATGGATAAGATAGGGCTATAAACGCCCTTATCTTGCCATGGCTGTTCTAGATCTCTTTAGGGTTAAGACATACTCCCTTCTGAGAATTTCTGGTCTAACCAGTTGTCTAGTTTCATGTCCTGCTTCCATTGATTGTTTGCAACCAGCTTCTGCTGCAATTATTACTGCTGATTAATATCTTGCTAATCATAGGTTATGGATAGACTGTGTTTCTGTTTTAAGGCTCTGTTAGAAATTGCTGATGCACACACTATATTGTAAATTCTTATCTCTGTATACTGTACTTCTACATACTGATGTTATGTTAAAGAATTACTTCATTCCCATGTGACCATCTCACCTCATAATCAAACAACACTAAATCCCTCACTAACCTACCCCCGCCCTCACTAAACTTAATAATAAATGCTGGTATATCCAGTGCATTGGCGGCATCACAGGACCAGAAGGCAATGACCCCCCTGGACCCAGCTTTCACTATCTTGTGTGTGTCTATTATTTCTCGACCTGCTGATCTGCCTGGGAACAAAGAAAGAGCCCCATTGCATTGTGGGCTGCTGGCCAGATCCCGCAATACCTGGGAGATATTTGTCAGAACCTGGGAGATATTTGTTTGTCTTTTGAACTTTGCATAACACTAAGGTTTCAGTATGATTCAATTCAGATTATAATTGACCTTTTAGCCAATATCACACCAGTAATATGTCCTTCTCTGTGCATTGGCACATGATAAAAATCTGTCCTATTACCATTGATATTAGTTTTATTCAGTTGTTTAAAGAGCTCTCTGACAGATTTTCCATTGTAGAGTTTATTTTTTTCTCTTTAAGTACCTTGAGGAGCTTTACTAATTAATGTGCATAAATAATCACATTTAATCTGAAAGGTCTTTGCTTCTTAGATTCTTTTTGCATATGCCTTGCTTTAGAAGATGAAGAATCTCATCTCTGTTTATGGTTTAGAAAAACTGGGATGAACCCAGGCTCTGCCACTTATAGGATTTTTGACAAAATATCATCCTTGGGCCCAAAGGACTGGCATCACTGGTGAGCACGTTAGAAATTCGAAAACTCAGGCTTGACCTCCGATTTCCTGAAGCAAAATCTGCACAAGAGCTCTAGTTTATTGGACACATGAAAATTGGAGAGGCAGCTTCTAACTCACTATGACTTTTCCGCCTGAGAAATATACATACCTTATTCATGTGATGTAAATGTAGCACTCAAAAATGGACATGCCTTTGTTGATACCCTTAATTTTATACTTTATCATCCAGAAAAGTATTGTATGTACACTGCTTATGTGGATCTTAGGCAATTCTCTTTCCTCAGAGTTAGAGAATATTCTTGTGCTAAAAATTGCCTTATTGTATAATTCCAGTCACTTGTATAAGTCAGAACCAGTTCTTTTCACTCGCTCATTTCACCTTGAATCAAGTTAAGAACTCTGCCCAAAGCCACTTGGTAACTATTTGTTATTGTTGTTGTTTCTTCTTCAGACACTGTTGACGTTCAGGGATGTGGCCATAGAATTCTCCCTGGAGGAGTGGAAATGCCTGGATCTTGCTCAGCAGAATTTGTACAGGGATGTGATGTTGGAGAACTACAGAAACTTGTTCTCCATTGGTGAGGATAACTTCAATACAATTCCTCATATGCCCTAAAGAGTTCCTTTCATTCCTTTGCAGAATGTTTTTTGGGAGTTTCTACGTTGCATAAATGAGTTCCAGATCCCTGCTTTTAAGAAAAACATGGGGAATTGTTGATGTAAAAAAAAAAATCTTCAAAATGTGGTTCATCTTGACATAAACCTTCCTTTTTTTTCAGCTGATCTGTATCTTTCACTCTAGTGACAATTCCGGAAATTCAGTGGCATGAAATATTGTTGCCCACAACTTAAAGTCAAATTTCCACCGCCAATTTTTTATTTCAGCAGTACTGGGTGGTGAAACTAAGAACCCACAGATTTAAAATACTTACTGAATATTCTAAACGTGATGTCAGGAAGCATAATTTTGGGATTAATTTTCTAGAATCTTCTATAATGTTCACTCTACTGAGCAAACTACAAGGTTGGTAATTGGAGAATTTCAGCAAGAGTAATGTCACTTTTTTCTAATAAAACAGGTCTCACTGTCTCTAAGCCAGGCCTGATCACCTGCCTGGAGCAAAGAAAAGAGCCCTGGAATGTGAAGAGACAGGAGGCAGTAGACGGACATCCAGGTGGGTGGGAGTGAACGAAGCAGGTAACCCAGGTGAGAGGTCCAGAGGTCGAGAAGGAAGCCAAACCTTAAAATGTGGTTTGGGAAGCTCTGCTCTAGTGGAGATGGTTTCTGAGAGCCTGGGTGTCTTTCTCTTGCTGTCCCCTAGGAGCATCTTCTGTCTCATTCTCTTAAATTTTCTATAGACTCTGCTTCCTGTTTAGTGATCTTCCTTTATAAAGGTTACAGTAAAAATCAGAGTCCTCCTCCTGGGGAGTAAGGGCCTGTGTGGTCTCATGGCTTGCTCCGCCACTGCTTTTGGGAACATGCCTGTACCTGCCTATTTTTGAGGAACTCTGTTAAATGTTTTTTGATTTCCTTTGCATCATGTCTGAAGTGTGCGAGAGGCGTGGTGATGGTGTTTGGTTCAGAAATCCCAGAAGTCCCGTAAACAGATGTTGTATGCTTTCTGCTTTATGATTTCGTATCCTACAGAGGTTTCAAATGGGAGTCTACAGAAATATATACTCAGCAATTTTCTCTGAACACTAGGCATCTGCCCAAATATGAGATAATCTAATGTTATTTTACTTCAAAATTTTATTTTTTTTTTTTAGTATGAGCTGAGAGGTTGGTCATTTAAACTTTATAGTCCCTAACTCCCAACCGTAATAGTTATAATATTATCATTTTATAATTTCTTCTTTTTTAGTATGAGGCTTATCAGGACTGTGTCATTCATATGTATGTGTGTGTGTGTGCGTATGTATATATGTGTGTGTGTATATCATATATATGTGTGTATATATCATATATCAACATATCCTTTTGAAATGATAGGATTTCATTCTTTTTTATGCTGGAGTAATATTCTGTTGTCTATTTAAATCATATTTTCTTTATCCATTCATATATATACACACACATATATACAGTGTGTCTATATGGGCATATGTGTAACAGATTATTTTAGAAATAAAAATTATGTATATATTGTGTACAATGTAATAATTTGATATGCGTATACATTGTGAAATAATTAGTGCAATCACATCAAGGAACAAATCTATCACTTCACATAATTACCTTTTCTTGTAGTGAGAACAGTTAATGTCTACTGTTGGCAAACTTTAAGCATACAAAAGATTATTAATAGTATTCATGAAGCTACTCATTAGATTCCCCAAACTTACTCATCTTACAACTGAAAGTTTGTACCTTTTGAACAACAGCTCATTTTCCCCAACTCCAGCCCCTGGCAACTGCCATTGTCCTCTGCTCCTGTGAGTTCAGCCATGACAGATTCCACATCTGAGGGGGGAACGTGCAGTCTCTGTCTTTTGGGCCTGGCTGAGTTTATTTAGCATCATGTCCTTCAGGGTCATCCATGTTGTTGAATGACAGGATTTCATTCCTTTTTTATGGCTGAGTAGTATTCTATTGTCTATTTATATCACATTTTCTTTATCCATTCAGCATCCACAAACGTTTAGCTTGTCTTTATATCTTGACAGCTTTTATTCCCTTCAGTTATTATATACACAGAAGTGGGATTGCTGCGTTGCAGGGTAGGCTTATCTTTTTTTAACTTTTAAATAACGCCCCCCCACCCTGGTTTTCATAATGACTCTACCAGTTGAGAACTCTGAGCGTTCAGAATTGTTTTTTCTTTACATCCTTATCAACATTGTTAGTAGATTGGCGCAAAAGTAAGAGTATTTCTTACTATTTAGAAGGCAAAAACCACAATTACTTCTGCACAGCCCTAATATATTACATATTTTTGATATTAGCCATCCTAGTATCCAAAAGTTTGACTGTAAATTGTCTTTGGCGTCACAAGCTTTTTAGCTTAATGTCCTCCAGCTTGTTGATATTTACTTTTGTTGCTATACTTTTGGTGTCGCATCTAAAAAATGATTGCCAAGACCAAATTCAAAGAGGTTTTCTCTCAGAGTTTTTAAGGATACATGTTTTACATTTAAGACTTGATTTCAAGTTAATTTTTGAGTATGGTCTAAGAAAAATGGGCTATTTCATTATTTTGGTTGCTGGTATTCTGTTTCTCTAGGACCAAGTGTTGAAGAGACTATACTGTCTGTATTGTATCTTCTTTGTGCACTTGTGAAAGATTAGTTAAGTGGATATGCATGAGTTTAATTCTGGGCTCTCCGTTCTGTCCCATTGGTCTCTGTGGCAGTTTTCCTCTCTGTTCACATACCATCGTGTTCTTACTACTGTAGTCCTAAAATGTCGCTTGAAAACAGAAAATATTATGCCTCTTGCCTTGTTCTTTTTCCTATAGGTTGCTTTGGCTATGCCAAGTCTATTGTAATTCCATATAAATTTTAGAATTCTATTTTCATTACTGTGAAAAGGGCCACTGGAATTTGATAAGAAGCTTATTGAATCTATAGTCTTGGTCTTTAGCAGAATTTTACAAGCCCCTCCCTGGATTACTAAGCTCTCTTAAAGGCATTTTTATGAGATGAGGTCTCTGTGTCACCCAGGCTGGTTCTGAACTTCTGGCCTGAAGTGAGCCTCTCACCCTGAGGTCCTGAATAGTTGGGATTATAGGCATGAGCTGTGGTGCCTGATTCTCTTGGAAAGGCATTTCTGTACACAGAAGACTGACACATTTTTGTTGCTGTCGGGGAATATATAACCCAGGGTCCACCTATTTCACCATTTTTCTATGTTACTGTCCTGTACATTTTCACTTTCTCTTTTGTTCCATTTCAAATTTATCTCTAATTTCAAATTCTAATATGCAGAACAATATGCTACAATTAACGTGTTATGTCTAAATTATTTAGTAAGCACTGTTTGTTTGTTTATTTATTTTGAGATAGAGTTTTGCTCGTTACCCAGGCTGGAGTGCAATGACGCGATCTCGGCTCACTGCAACCTCCACCTCCCAGGTTCAAGCAATTCTTCTGCCTCAGCCTCCTGAGTAGCTAGGATTTACACACAGGCATGCACCACCATGCCTGGCTAATTTTTTGTATTTTTAGTAGAGATGGGGCTTGTCCATGTTGGTCAGGCTGGCCTCGGACTCCCGACCTCAGGTGATCTGCCTGCCTTGGCCTCCCAAAGTGTTAGGATTACACATGTGAACCAGCACATCCGGCAAGCACTCCATATTTATTAAATTATCCTATTTCTTCAACCTGTATATAAATAGTAATGTGATTTATTCCCAGGTGTTTATTTTATATATCAGTGACTCTCACCATAGTTTACATAATTTATATTTTTCTCTTTATTTAGAAATATAAGGCTATTCCTTGCTTCTAAAAGTTGGATAGCAGCATTTTAATTTTGCGTAAGAATAGCATCAGTATAGTAAACATATAATAAAAATTATCTTTAGTATCTCTTAGTCATTAAAATGTTCTCAGTAGAGTCTTTTATTAATGATTGTAGTGCATTTTCTGTGAAATTTTCCTGCTGTCCACTGCATGCCAGTGATTCAAAATACCTATTTTTCATGACTACACGGTCACAGTTGAATATTGTAGTTATCTAGGCAAATTCTTTTTTAATGGTACATCAGTGTTTCATAGCAGATTTTATGACTAACATCTCTTAGTGTTTTGTAATTCCATATTACTGTTTTTATGGTTGAATAATATTCCTTGTATGTATATACCACATTTTTTCTGTGTGTTCATCACTTGAGGCTTCCCCCATTTGACTTTTCTGAATAGTGGTACAATAAACATGGGTGTGCAAATATCTCTTCTAAGTCCTGAGTTGCTTTGTATACTTTTGATATAGATCCAGAAATGGGATTGCTGGATCATATAATTCCATTTTTAATTTTTTGAAGAACATTTATGCTATTTTTTTTTTTTTTTAAACAGAGTTTCACTCTGTCACCCAGGCTATAGTGCAGTGGCGCCATCTCAGCTCACTGCAACCTCTGCCTCCTGGGCTCGAGCCTTCCTCCCACTTCAGCCTCCTGAGGACCTGGAACTACAGGTGCACACCACCACACCCAGCTAACTTTTGTATTTTTAATAGAGACAGGGTTTTGCCATGTTGCCCAGGCTGGTCTCGGACTCCTGGGCTCAAGTGATCCACCCGCCTCGGTCTCCCAAAGTGCTGGGTTTCCAGGTGTGAGCCGGTGTGAACCAGTGTGCCCGGCCTATGCTATCTTTCATCGTGGCTGCATCCTTTCTTTCCTACCAGCAGGTTATGTGGTTTTCAATGTCTTCACATCCTTGACAGATCTGGATTTCTTTTTTACAGTGGCCATTCTAATAGGTGTGAGGAAATATCTTAATTGTGATTTTGTTTTGCATTTCTCTGCAGATTAGTAATTTGAGCATTCATTCAAGCCTTGTTGGGCGTTTCCATATCTTTTTCGGAGAGATTTCAGTTAGTCCTTCATCTATTTTTAAATCAAATTATTTAGTTTTTGTTGTTTAGTTGTAAAAGTTCCTTATATACTCTGAATATTAAGTCCTATCAAATGTGTGATTTTTACCCATTTCTTAGGTGGTATTTTCACTTCACTCATTGTTTTCTTTGATTTGCAGAAAGTTTGAAGTTTGATGTAGTTCAGTTTTTCTGTTCTTTTGTTGCTTATGCATTTGATCTCCTATATTTTCTTCTAAGAGTTTTATTCTTTTTTTGTTTTGAGATGGAGTCTCGCTCTGTCGCCCAGGCTGCAGTGCAGTGGTGCAATCTCTGCTCACTGCGAGCTCCGCCTCCCAGGTTCACGCCATTCTCCTGCCTCAACCTCCTGAGTAGCTGGGACTACAGGCGCCTGCCACCACGCCTAGCTCATTTTTTGTATTTTTTTTTAGTAGAGACGGGGTTTCACCATGTTGGCCAGGATGGTCTCGATCTCCTGACCTCATGATCCACCTGCCTCGGCCTCCCAAAGTGCTGGGATTACAGGCATGAGCCACCACGCCCAGCCTATTCTATTTTTATGTTTACGCCCAGCCTATTCTATTTTTATGTTTTTCATTTAAAATATTTTTGTATATGGTGCAAGGAAAAGATATCACTTCATTTTTCCGTGTAGATATATAGTTTTTAACATCATTTGTTGAAAGGACTCTTTTCTCCATTGTGTGGTCATGGATACCTTGTGGAAAATTACTTGATTTTATCCACAAGGGTTTATTTCTGGGCTCTCTGCTTTGTTTCATCATTTAGTTATCTGTCTTTGTGTCGGTACCACATTGTTTTTATTTTCATAGCTTTTTATATGTTTTAAAATCAGAAAGTGTAATGGCTCTTTGTTCTTTTTAAAGAATTTTGACTAGTTATTGTTCTTAAACTAATTTTAGGATTAAAAAATCAAAAAGTAGCTTTGGGAATTTGATAGAGATTACATTGAACGTGTACATTAGTGTGGGCAGTATTGACATCTTTAAAAAACTAAATTATCTGACCATTGAGCAAGAATGTGTATGTTCAAGGGTTTTAATTTCCATACATTTTTGGCATTGCCAGTTTTACTTTTGCTTTTGATTTCTAGTTTTATTACATTTTGGTTAGAAAACATGTCATGAGACTTTCGTCTTTAAGAGTTGTTATTTGTTGTAACAGAATGCACTATGTGTATTTGAGAATATTGTATATTCTGCTTCTTTGGACTGGAGAGTTCTGTACATGTCTGTTAAGTTGATTTGGTCTGTAATGTTGCCCAAGCTTTCTTATTGATCTTCTGTGTAATTTTCTATTCTGTATTGAAAATGGGGTCTCAGAGTCAATAATTATTGTATTGCTGTGTACGTCTTGCTTCACTTCTCTCCATATTTGCTTTATATATCTGGGAGTCCTGATGTTAGATATAAATATAGATGGATAAACAGTTACAGGTTCCTGGTTAGTGGACACATTTTGTCATTACATGCTATTAATCTTTATCTCCTGTGACAGTTTTGACCTACAGTGTATTGTGTCTAATATAAGGATAACCACCCCACCTGATTGTGGTTACTAATTGCATGGAATTTTTTTTATTCTTACTTTCAGCCTATTTTACTATTTAAGGCTAGAGTCTTTTGTAGCTAGCATATTGTTCTTAATCAATTCACCTATTTTATTTCTGTTCAATAAGTACATTAATTTATATTTAAAATAATTTCTGAAGGAAATGAAGTTACTATTACCATCTTGATTGTTACAGTTTTCTGTGTTTCTTGTAGATATGTTATCCCTCATTTCCTCTTTGACTGTCTTCATCATTGGTTTTGTTGATTTTGTGTGGACATGCTTTCATTCTTTTCTCATTGTGATTTGCAGACCTTGTATAGGTATTTTCTTTGTGATCACCTTGAAAAATGGAGAGTACATAAAACACCTTAAAGTTATAAATATAGATTTTAATCTCACAACTTCATTGAATACAAAAACTGTAACACCCTCCAGTGTGCTGTTAATGTAACAAATTATTATATATTTTGTGTCTGGTAGCAAAGATTTATGCAGATATTTTTTCAGATATTATAGCAGAATTTTGAATTTTTTACACCATCATTATGATAGCAAAGTATTATATATCTGCTTATATACCTTTAACAGAGAGTTTTATATTTTCATGTGGTTTTATAATGCTGTCTAGCATCATTGTCTTTTTTAATGCAATGAAGTCTTTTGAGTATTTTTTCTGTATTTTGTAGAGATTGGGTCTTGCTATGTTGACCAGGCTAATTCCTAACTCCTGACCTCAAGCAATCCTCCTGCCTTGGCCCACCCAAAGCTGGCATTATGGGCATCAGCCACCATGCCTACCCAACCTTTAGCATTTCTTGTAGAACTGTACTAGTGGTGGTGAACACCCTCATCTTTTTATTTATTTTGGAAAGTCTTTATTTTCCCCGTGTTCTTTTGAAGTGAAATTATTCTAGATCAAGTGTTCTTGGTTAGTAACATTTTTATCATACTGAAATTTGGAAAGTTAACAACTTTTCTTCTTCAAATAATGCCTCTACTGCTTTTCTGCTATGTATTTTTTGTAAGACTTCTTTCATGAATATGTTAGTTTAGATCATGGTGTTCAATAAATCCCATATTTTAGCTATTATATTTGTTTTAGTTTTTTCTGTGTTTTATTTTTAAATCTGTGCTACATTCTGTTTTATTGGTCTATTTGTCTGCCTTTATACCAGCACCAAACTGTTTTAATTACGGTCACCTTGTAATGTGTTTTGAAATCAGACAGTGTGATACCTCCAACATTGTTCTTCTGTTTGAAAATTGTTGGGTGCTTTACAGTCCCTTGAAATGTCTTAGGATTTTTAGGTTGTTGCCTTTATTTCTGCAAAAAGAGGATTCAAAATCTGAAAGAGATTGCATGGAGTTTGTAGATTGCATTGGACAGCATGAACATCTTTGCAATATTAAGTATTTCAACCTTTGAACAAGAGCATGCTCAAATGTGTTGTTTAATTTCCATATATTTGTGATTTTTTTTGTTTTTCTTTGTTATTTCCAGTTTCATTTCATTTTGGTCATATATAGTAATGCAGAAGACTTCAGTTTTTTGAAATTTGTTAAGACTTATTTATTTGTTTAACAGGTGGCCTATCCTAGAGAATGTTTTCTGAGCTCTTGGGAAGAGTGTGTCTCCTGCTGTGTTGTGTGGAGTGTTCTCTCTATATCTGTGAGGTGAAATTGTTTTGTAGTGCTTTCAAGTCCTCTCTACAATTATTAAGTCTTGCTTTATTATTCATTACTGAAAGTGGGTTGTAGAAGTATGCCAATATTATATTGCTGTCTGTTTCTTGCTTTGATGCTGTAATTATTTGTTTATAAAGAACTTGCAAAATTGAAGCAAAAAATAGCAATATAATAGGAAGTTACTTCAATACCTAAATATATATACGAATGTGCACCCACGCTTGTCATAGGTTCCCAGTTCGTTCTCCCTTCTGTTAGTGTTTTATGTTCTTGTTTTTTGTGAGCTCTGACTTAAAGTATGTTTTATGAAGTATGACATTTTTTGACTTAAGATGTATTTTGCATCATATAATTGTAACCTCTTCTGCTCTCATTTCATTAACATTTGCATGAAATGTCTATTTCCATCTTGCCACTTTCAGTCTATTTTTGTCATTAGATCTCAAGTGACTCTCTTGTAGGTCAGCTATAGTTTGATCTTGGTTTGGTTTTAAATTATTTAGCATATGCCTTTTGATTGAGTAGTTTAGTTCCTAAATAAGCAATTTACTGAAATGAAAAGATGTACTTTAGCCATTGTATTTTTTTTACTTGATTCTTGTAGCTTTTTCTTTCTCTCTTTCTCTTTTGTGTCTTGTACTTTGTATAATAAGGTTTGACTCTTTTTTAATTTTCTTTTGTGTGTCTTATAGATATTTTCTCTGTGGTTACCATGGAAATTATATAAAACATCTTAAAGTTACAAGATATTTTACACTGGTAAATACTTAACTTTAGTTGTATACAGAAATTCTTTCTTATTAAATCTGCCCTCAACTTTGTTACTGATATCACTAAATCATTTAATGTTGTATATCCATTAACAGATATTTATGATTATTTTTCTACTTTCATCTTTCAAATTTTAGATAATAATTAAAAGTGATTTCCACACCATCATTATAGTACCACAGAATTTTATTTTTCTGTATATGCATATCTTTTCCACATATTTATTTTGATATGATTATATATTATTTTCTAGCATCGCATTATTTTCAATGGAAAGGACTCCTTTTACCATTTCTTGTTTGACATGTGTAGTGGTAATGTAGCCCTTGGTTATGTTAGAAAGTCTTTATTTTTTATCATTTTGTAGGACACTGATTATATTATTCTTGCTTGGAAGTTTTGTGTTCAGCAATTAGACTATCTCATCCAATTCCCTTCTTGCTTCAGGCTGTACTTTTTTTGAGACAGGGATTTACTCTGTCACTCAGGCTGGAGTGCAGTGGTGTGATCATGGCTCACTGCAGCCTCAACTTCCCAGGCTCAGGTGATTCTCCCACCCCAGCCTTCTGAGTAGTTGGGACTACAAGTGCGCAACAGCATACACAGCTAATTTTTTTGTATTTTTTGTAGAGATGGGATTTCACCATACCACTCAGGCTTGTCTCGAACTCCTGGGCTCAAGCGATCTGCCTGCCTCAGCCTCCCAAAGTGCTGGGATTACAGGTGTGAACCACCGTGCCCAGCCTGGCCTCAATGTTTCTGTGGACAAATTCACTGGTAATCTCCTAAGAGCATGTACCTTGCTTTTCACTTGCTGCTTTCAGGATTCTTTTCTCCTTTGACTTTGGAAACTGTGGTTATAATGTGTCTTATGTCCCTTTTTGTTTATACTAGTTGATGTGTTGAGCTTCTTAATTTTTTTATATTTTTTTCTTTCTTTTGAGAATTTCTCAGTAATTATTTCCTTTCATACCTCAGTTTCTCAGTCTGTTTTTCATACTTTATGTCTTTTTATTGGTATCCTTATTTTCCTAATTTTACTTAGTTTGCTGTTTTGCCATTTTTACTTATTGAGCATTATTCAAATGGTTATTTTTTTTTTTCAGTCAATTTATGGTCTCCATCATTTTAGGGTTGATTTCTGAACTTTTTTCATTTCTTTGATTGCGCCATGTGACCCTAATACTTTGTACATGTCATCTTTGACTGAGATTCAGGCATTAACAAAAAGCCTCCTGCCACAACCTTTATAATGTGGCTTTCTCCTGGAGTCGTCTAAGATCTCAAGTGAATCTCTTGTAGGTCAGCTATAGTTTGATCTTGGTTTGGTTTTAAATTATTTAGCATATGCCTTTTGATTGAGTAGTTTAGTTCCTAAATAAGCAATTTACTGAAATGAAAAGATGTACTTTAGCCATTGTATTTTTTTTACTTGATTCTTGTAGCAAATTGGCCCAGATTCTAGAGGCCTCTTAAGCCTGTTCTGGGATGTGTCTTGTGTGGAATTATGTGTGTATTTTTCAGTTAAAGAGGGTTTCTCAGCTTTCTTTGTAGTGCCCTGGAATCACACAATACACTTGTTGCCTGGTGCTGCTGCTGCAGCCTTCCTACTGCTGTCACGGGTATTTCCTTTCAGTCTCAGCAGACCCAACCTGTCACTCAGAGTACCACCATTTCTCTCAGCACTCCGTGTCATGGGGGGCAGAAACCAGTCTTTGCCAAAGCTTCAAAAGGCCAAAAGTAAAAACACTTGTGCCAGTATTTGCGTTCTCTTTTGAAGGAGAAGCCAGAAGTTGAGGGTGTACTCTTAAAGGCATTATGCTATACTGCGGAGGAGCAGGGGCTGTAGTGGGTCAATGTAACAAACTTTTTTTCTTATGTGGCTCTTAGCATTGTGCTCACCTGGGGTGCTGCAAACTCTGAAGTGGTTTTTAGAGTTCAGATGCATTTTCTCACTAGGTATTGTTATATTTATATGTTTATACAAAAATTAGGGCCTGTGGTAATTTTTATGCCATTTTGCTAATGTACTCAGTATTATTTTATAGATTAGATTCATAAAGTGTATTCATCTGTGTCTAGTAAGTCGGATAACTTTTATTTTTTTTTTTTTCAGCGGTGTCTTCTCATTTTACCCAAGACCTTCTGCCAGAGCAGGGCATACAAGATGCATTCCCAAAAACAATACTGAGAGGATATGGAAATTGTGGCCTTGATAATTTATATTTAAGGAAAGACTGGGAAAGTTTAGATGAGTGTAAGTTGCAAAAAGATTATAATGGACTTAACCAATGTTCATCAACTACCCATAGCAAAATCTTTCAATGTAATAAATATGTTAAAATCTTTGATAACTTTTCAAATTTACATAAACGTAATATAAGTAATATTGGAGAGAAACCTTTCAAATGTCAAGAATGTGGCAAATCCTTTCAAATGTTCTCATTCCTAACTGAACATCAGAAAATTCACACTGGAAAAAAATTCCAAAAATGTGGAGAATGTGGCAAAACCTTTATCCAGTGCTCACACTTTACTGAACATGAGAACATTGACACTGGAGAGAAACCTTACAAGTGTCAAGAATGTGACAACGTCATTAAAACTTGCTCAGTCCTTACTAAAAATAGAATTTACACTGGAGGGGAACATTACAGATGTGAAGAATTTGGCAGAGTATTTAACCAGTGCTCCCACCTTACTGAACATGAGCATGGTACTGAGGAAAAACCCTGCAAATATGAAGAGTGCAGCAGTGTCTTTATCTCTTGCTCAAGACTTTCTAATCAACAGATGATTCTTGCTGGAGAGAAACTCTCCAAATGTGAAACATGGTACAAAGGTTTTAACCACGGCCCAAATCCTTCCAAACACCAGAGAAATGAGATTGGAGGGAAACCTTTCAAATGTGAGGAATGTGACAGCATCTTCAAGTGGTTCTCAGACCTTACTAAACATAAGAGAATTCACACTGGTGAGAAACCATACAAATGTGACGAATGTGGGAAAGCCTATACGCAGTCCTCACACCTCAGTGAACACAGGAGGATTCACACTGGAGAGAAACCCTACCAATGTGAAGAATGTGGGAAAGTCTTCAGAACTTGCTCAAGCCTTTCTAACCATAAGAGAACTCATTCTGAAGAAAAACCCTACACGTGTGAAGAATGTGGCAACATCTTTAAGCAGTTATCAGACCTCACTAAGCATAAGAAAACCCATACTGGAGAGAAACCCTACAAATGTGACGAATGTGGAAAAAACTTTACCCAGTCCTCCAACCTTATTGTACATAAGAGAATTCATACTGGAGAGAAACCCTACAAGTGTGAAGAATGTGGCAGAGTCTTTATGTGGTTCTCAGACATTACCAAACATAAGAAAACCCATACTGGAGAGAAACCCTACAAATGTGAAGAATGTGGAAAGAACTTTACCCAGTCCTCAAACCTTATCGTACATAAGAGAATTCATACTGGAGAGAAACCCTACAAGTGTGAAAAGTGTGGCAAAGCCTTCACCCAGTTCTCACACCTAACTGTACATGAAAGCATTCATACTTGAGAAAAAAATAAACAAATATAAAAATAGGCAAAGCCATTAGTATCCACTCGCATCCTACTTTACATCAAAGTTCAGACTTAATAAAATTATTATAAATGTAATTACCGTTGAAAGACCTTTCATGAAATATAAGTCTCCAGAGCACACAAGAGTATTTCTTCTGAAAAAAAGTTATAATTATATTTTATACTAGATGGAAGACTTGCATCAGTTGCTTAAACTTTCAGAAAATTTGTAGAGAAACCCAACAAATGTCATAAATGTGAAATAACATTTGTTCAAAAATGATAGCTTAGAAAACACTAGAGTTCTTACTAAAAGATATTTTGCAAATACAGTAAATGGGGAAAAAAAGCAAAATCCAATTTAAGTAAACATTGGAGGATTTGAAGGAGAAAGGAATAGAGCATGGACACATTCAGAAATGACACTGAATCCCTGTGTTGAGTCTACAGAGACATCTCGACTTAAAATAGATCATTTACATTTAAGTTTAAAAGGAGGATGAGACTGAGTTTTTGTAGAGTTATAATTACATTCAAAATATACTTTTTTTGCATTGAAAAAATGTTAAATTTTTGAAAAGCAAATATTGATGTCATTTAGTTCTCAAATCAGTTGATGCTGTGTCTTCATTTCTAGTGCTGATGTGAAAATACATGGTTAATTGTTGCTGCATCAGATACGAGAAATTCTTTTCTCTTAGCTGTGCATCACTGATATACTTGTCCATGAAAGGTGAAAGACACTGAAATGTAAGATGCGTGAGTAAAATCTTGGTAGAGAGGCTCTTTGTGGTTGTTTTATATACTTGTAAGTGATTTATGAGATAGGTGTTTAGAATAATACTCTTCTGTTAGGGTCACCCTGATCAGACCGTTCACTTCCCCTTCCACAGGCCTTACAATACAGTCCCTTGCGCTCTCCGCACAGCTACCCCAGGGCAAAAAACAAACCCCCCATTCACTGACCCCTCCAGTAACTATCCAGTTACAGGATGCGGTTAACATGTCTGTTCACCTCGCATAACAAAGCTGGCAAAAAACATCTCCAGGATGCAGAAAAGACACCTGCACCCCCAACTCAGCTCCCCCACCCTGACCCAGTTCTCCTGCACCCCCAACTCAGCTCCCCCACCCCAACCTAGTTCTGGCCCTATAAAAACCTGCTATAGTCTGTAAGTGGGGCTGCCTCCTCTAACTGTGGCGGAGCAGCCAAGCAGCTCAATAAAGCTTGCTTGCCTGACTTTGGGTCTCCTCATTCTTTCTCTCGGCTGACCTTATATTTCTGGTGCCAAAACCCGGAAAGGTGGTAGAGTTCGGCCTCCCTTTCTCCCTTTCTCTTTCGCTCCCTCCTTCCCCTGGCTGAACTCCCCCTTCCAGAACCTGCTGGAGACCCAAGGATCTCATACATACTTTCCATTGCTGGCGAACACATCCAACACCAGGGCCACCTCAGGGGTGAGTAAAGAAGACTTTTGCCTTGTGTCTGGAACCCTTGTCTGCTCTTTCCTTCCCAAAAGACCCAGCACTGGGCCAAGGGTTTCCTCCTCCTGGCCTCCAGGAGGCCCTCGATATCTCCCTATCAAAGATGCCTGAACCAGGGATTATCACACTTCTCGACTTGAACTGTGGGACAAGGGACACCTTCTCCCACCATTCTAGTCTCTGGCCAAGTCTCCCATCTCTACCCCTCCCTTTCTCATTCCACTATGGGAGCCTCCCAATCCCCTCCCTCAAAGACATCCCCGCTTCGGGTGTCTCCTCCATAACCTTAACGCCCTTAGCCTCCATTCCAAAATTCAGCCAAAAAAAAACCTCATCTTTTATTGTAACACTGCCTGGCCACAATATAAACTAAACAATGGCTCCCAATGGCCTGAAAACGGCACTTTAAATTTCAACATTCTCAGGTACCTAGACAACTTCTGCCATCGCAATGGAAAGTGGTCAGAGATGCCTTATGTTCCGGCTTTCATTTGCCCTCCATAGCCGTCCCTCCCTCTGTCAGTCCTGCTCTACTTTCCAA
The DNA here is from genome assembly GCF_028885655.2 of Pongo abelii. Taxonomy (NCBI): domain Eukaryota; kingdom Metazoa; phylum Chordata; class Mammalia; order Primates; family Hominidae; genus Pongo; species Pongo abelii. The sequence continues at coordinate 3,322,386 of NC_071994.2, read as the reverse complement.
ATCCTCGCCTGCTCCAAACCTGACCCATACTCAGACCCCCCACCCCCATCACCGCTCCTCCCAACGATTCTTCCTCCTTTGATCCTGCCAACTTTTCCCCAACAGCACCGTAATCCTCCCCCAAATCATCACAGTCCTCCACCATACAATCCTGCTCCTGCCTTCGTTCTCTTCCTCTCTCCAGCCACCCAGCTTCTGATTCTGATTCCTCCCCATCTCCACCTCATACCCACTCTCAGACTCAGCATGCCCAACACTCAGCCCCCTTACTTCCCCTCTGAGAGGTGGCTGGGGCTGAAGGAGTCGTTCGCGTCCACATTCCCTTCTCCCTCTCTAACCTTTCCCAAATTAAGAAACGTCTCAGGTCCTTTTCCTCCAATCCTGACACTTATATCAAAAAGCTCAAATACCTCACCCAATCTTACAAACTCACTTGGCATGATCTCTCTATTATCCTCTCTTATACTCTCCTCCCAGAAAAAAAAAGAAAAAGAAAAGAGTGGCTTGCAGCTCAGGCATGCCAATGATCTTCATCCGCAAGACCGTACTAAGCCCATAGGGGCTGCTGCAGTTCCCTGGGAAAAACCCTCCTGGGAGTACCAACCCACAGACCCCAGCCAGGCATCTCGTAACCACATGATCACTTGCCTTATCTCAGGTCTTAATAAAGCTGCCCATAAGGCTGTAACTTTGAAAAACTCAAAAAAATCTCCCAAATGGCCAACAAAAATCCCACCAAATTTCTTTCCCGCCTTACAGAGGCCCTCCAAAAATACACCCATGTTAACCCCACCTCCTGGGAAGGAACTATTGTCCTTAATACCCACTTCTCAGTCTGCTCCTGACATACGGCGCAAGCTCAAAAAGGTAGAAGATGGCCCTCAAACCCCTCAACGAGAGCTCCTTAACCTGGCCTTTAAGGTCTTCAGCAACAGAGATGAGCAAAACAAATTAGATAAAGCTCAAGGAGATTGTGCCACATACCAGCTCCTAGCAGCAGCTATTCGTCAGCCTACTCAGGCTGCCCGGGGGCACAAAAGACCCCATAGCAGTGACCCTCCCAGGCCCTGTTTTAAGTGCTGCAAAGAAGGCCATTGGGCCCGAGTATGCCCTAACCCGCGAGTGCCAAAAACTCCTTGCCCAGCCTGCCAACAAACTGGTCACTGGAAATCTGATTGTCCTCTTAACAAGCAGACTAACAGGCTGGTTCCTCAAGGCCCTGGCAAAACGAAGAGTGAAGAGTCACTCACTCCCACAGCTCCTCGTCCTGGCCACTGAAGATTGACAGAGCCCAGGGCCCCCGGCCCCATCTGCCATCACTGCATCGGAGCCCAGGGTAACTCTGCTAATGGCAGGTAAGCCAATCTCTTTCTTAATTGATAATAGAGCCACCTACTCGAATTTTACGTGAATTTTTAGGACCCACTTACCCTTCCAAGGTCTCTGTTGTGGGGGTTGACAGACTGGTCTCATGTCCACGTGCTACTGAATTATTTATTTTTTCCCTGTTTAATACTGTTTTTTCACACTTCTTCCTTATCATGCCTCATTGCCCCACCCCAATCCTAGGCCAAGACATTTTAACCAAATTCAAAGTTTCTATCACGTTTTCCTGTCCGCCTCAACCAGAGTCCCTCCTGCTCCTCTCTGCTAGTCTGACCCCTGACCCCCACTCCCCAGCATCCACTACCCGCCTCCCTCATTAACCCAGTAGTGTGGGACACCATCACCCCTTCCATAGCTGCTCACCAGGACCCCATCAAAATCCAGTTAAAAGACCCCTCTAAATTTCCCAACATTCCCTAATACCCCATTTCCCTAACACACCAAAGGGCTTACAACCCATCATAAACAAGCTCTGCTCACGCAGTCTTCTTAGACCAACACACTCTCTATATAACAACCCCATCCTCCCTATTAAAAAATCTGACAGCTCATACCAACTTGTTCAGGACCTCCGAGTTATCAATCAGGCTGTCCTCCCTATTCATCCTGTAGTCCCTAACCCCTGTATACTTCTCTATCTCATCCCTTCCAACACCACCCACTACACCACAATTGACCTGAAAGATGCCTTCTTCACCATTCCTCTACACCCTGATTCCCAAAACCTCTTTGCTTTCACCCAGACTGACCCCGACACCCTCCAGTCACAGCAACTCACGTGGACTGTCCTCCTTCAGGGCTTCCAGGATAGCCTTCTTTTCTTCGGGCAAGCCCTAACCCAAGACCTTGCCTCCTTGGATCTTTCCCCCAGCCGCCTTCTTCAATATGTAGATGACCTCCTTCTCTGTAGCCCCTCCCTAAAAACTCCCAAACTCACACTGCCACCCTTCTCAATTTCCTTACTAATAAAGGCTATAGGGTCTCCCCCTCCAAAGAACAGCTTTCCACCCCTACCGGGACCTACTTAGGAGTTCAACCTTCCCCGGGGTCTCGAGCCATTACCCCGTCACGGGCAGCCTTAATAGACAGCCTATCTCCACCTTCCTCAGAAAACTAAATCCTTTCCTTCCTAGGGCTAGCAGGCTTTTTAAAAATATGGATTCCCAACTTTGCCCTCCTAGCTCACCCCCTTTATAAAGCAGCCAAAGGCCCCCTCAATAAACTCCTGAACTCCTCACATAACATACTCCCCAACTTCTGCAAACTCCAAACCACTCTTATCACTGCACCAGCTCTGTCCTTACCTAATATCTCCCAACCTTTCACTCTCTCTACTGCCAAAAACCAAGGAATAGCCCTTGGTATCTTAAGACAACAAAAATAAAATCTTCCTTCCTTTGCTCCTGTAGCCTGCCTCTCTAAACAACTCAACAACACAGTCAAAGGGTGGCCAACCTGTCTTAGAGTACTAGCAGCAGCAGCTGTTTTAGCTCTAGAAAGCAAGAAGCTAACATTCAGCCCAAATACCACCATCTACAGTCCTCATAATCTACGAGATCTCTCCTCCCAAGCATTAAGCTCTCCTCCTCCTTCCCAGATTCAATTACTCCACGCCCTCTTTATCAAAAATGCCAAATTCTGCCTTGCCGAAAGTGCTCCCCTCAACCCAGCATCCTTACTCCTCATACCCTCTTTCCTTCCTACTCATTCTTGCACTGACATCCTAGACCACCTGCAGCCACACTTCCCAAACATTTCCTCCAAGCCTCTCACCAACCCCAATGACCAGCTGTTGATGGCTCCTCTTCCAGGCCCACTGGCTCCCCCAGAATTGCTGGATATGCAGTTGTTTCTCTTGACCAAGTAATTAAAGCCAGGCCCCTACCTTCAGGAACCTCCTCCAAAAAAGCAGAACTTACAGCTCTCACCAGAGCCTTAACCCTTTCCAAAGGCAAACAAGTCAACATTTATACAAACTCCAAATATGCCTATCACATCCTTCATTCCCACGCTGCCATCTGGCAAAAGAGGATTCCTTACTGCCAAAGGAACCCTCATCACTAACAGCCCCCCTTATTTACCAGCTACTTCAGGCTGCACACCTTCCAACCAAAGCAGGACATCAAACAGGATCAAATAAAATCTCAAAAAGAAACAAAAGCTGATAAGGCAGCAAAAAAGGTCTCCCTTTCTTCTACCCCGGCTCTCTCCTCCTCATTGCCCCTGCAATCCAACACCAGAATTCCCCCACTAAAAAAAAGCCTCACTGCTACAACAAGGAACCTCCTTCCAAAGGAACTAGATAATCAAAAAACTCATCCTCCACCAAAAACAAACCAAAAAAAAGAAATTCTAACATCCCTTCACCAATCTTTCCATGTTGGTATGCACCCCCTGTACCTTCTCCTTTGCCTGTATTTCTCTTCCCCCGACCTACTTACCTTATTAAAAAACATAACTCAAACTGTCATATATGCTCTGTCACTTCCTCCCAAGGGACCCTCTGCTCTCCACCTATTCCTACACACCAGTTAAGAGGAACCTCATTATTGTATTTCCAGGCACCCTCTACAGACTTACAGGCTTTCCTGGAAAAAAATATATATATATTGTAGACTATTACCCACCTCCAAAACCAACTAGACTCCCTAACAGCAGTTACCCTACAAAACCGCAAAGGCCTTGATTTACTTACTGCAGAAAAAGGAAGTCTCTGGATCTTCCTAGATGAGGAATGCTGCTTCTATTTCAATCAGTCAGGCCTGGTTCAGGATGCAGTCAAAAAACTAAAAGACCAAGCCCGTCCCCCGCAACTCACAAAAAAGAAAAGAAAAATCACCTCCTCTGCCTGGCCCTCTTGGCCCCCTTGGTCTCTTAGCTCTTAGGCCTCCTGGTTACTCGCACTCCTAGGACCCGTCATAACCATTCTCCTTCCAGTCTTTGGGCCCTGCCCCTTACATCTCTGTACCCAGTTTTTACGGAACCGCGTCCGAGCTTTCACCCACGGAACCATACAAGACATGACATTACTACAAGAATACTGACGATTTCAAAACCAGTACCAGGACCAATCCCTACCTTCCAGCCTTTCCCCTAACCACTGCCCCCTCTCAGCTTGAAGTAGCCAGGCGAAAAATGGCCCCTTTCCTATCATCTATCAAAAGGCTAAAATGTTAGGGTTGCCCCGACCAGACCATTCCCTTCCCCTCCCACAGGCCTTACAATACAGTCCTTTGCGCTCTCTGCACAGCTACCCCAGGGCAAAAGACAAACCCCCCCTTCACTGACCCCTCCAGTAACTGTTCATCCAGACAGTTACAGGATGCAGTTAACATATCTGTTCACCTCGCATAACAAAGCTGGCAAAAAAACATCTCCAGGATGCGGACAAGTCACCTGCACCCCTGACTCAGCTCCCCCACCCTGACCCAGTTCTCCTGCACCCCAAACTCAGCTCCCCAACCCCGACCTGGTTCTGGCCCTATAAAACCCTGCTATTGTCTGTAAGCGGGGCTGCCTCCTCCAGCTGTGGTGAGCAGCCAAGCAGCTCAGTAAAGCTTGCTTGCCTGACTTTGGGTCTCCTCAGCCTTTCTCTCGGCTGACCTTACACCTGCATTATAGGAAGAGGGAAACATTTTGAATTTTATAAATTAATAGTTTTACCAGTATTTTATTAAAGTAATATACCATAAATTTTGAAATGCTTTTTAAGATTCTGTGTGAACTTAATTGGTTTTTAATTAGACACAACTGTGTTAAATGTGTTAAGCCTGCGGTTCATAAAGTGTTATCCTACCAAAAACCAATTCCATGTTAGTGAAAGATGTTGATAACAGATGGTAACAATGTACCACTGGGTGGCATAGTGGAATAGCATCTCCCAGGGATTTTTTAAAATCCTTTCCTTCTTTTTGTAACTATAGAGTCTTTATTATTGCTATAATAAATATTATACAGGTGTATAAATAAAATACATATATTTCTGAGTATTTTTTAATTTTTTCCTATAGTTTTTGTTGGATGTACAACTTCTCTGCCCTGCAGAACACATAGATTCAGCTTTGATTTACATGGAGTTAAATGTACAAATATATTACTGTAAAGATAAACTAGGCTGGGCATGGTGGCTCACATCTGTAATCCCAGCACTTTGGGAGGCCAGGATGGGAGGATCACTTGAGCTGAAAAGTTTGGGACCAGCCTGGGCAACATAGTAAGACCTTGTCTCCACTATAGATTGTTAAAAAATTAGCTGGGAGTGGTGGTGCACACTTTCAGTCCCAGCTCCTCAGGAGGCTGAGGTGGAAGGACCATGCGAGCCTGGGAAGTCAAGGCCACAGTGAGCTATGATCGTGCCACTGCACTCTAGCCAGGGCAGCAAAGCATGCCCTTGTCTCAAAAAAAAAAAAACAAACACAATAAAGATGGAGCAAGTAATTGTGTTCGTGTGAGTGTGGGTGTCTACCTGTTTTGAAAGTACACACAACAAAAAAATAAGATTGGATTAAAACAATTTTAATAGTCTTGATAATTTACTAGAAAGGTATAAACCTCAAAGATTTAGAAAGAAACCTCTATTCTCTCCTTGGTATTGAATTCATTTCTGTAAAATATTCTGGCTCCTTGTTCAGAATCTCCTCGTGCAAACCCTCTGTTTTCACTTGCCTGTTATTCATGCTGGATGTCACATCGAATGTTCCTATCCCATTGTTCATGCATCATTGTTTCCATGACCTGCCCAGGGATGAGAAGCAGAATTTCCATAAAACTTAGTGACGCTCCCCAAATCATTTCCAGGTGTGAGTAACTTCACAATGAGTATATTAATTTATATTTTTATTTAATTAGTACTTTTTTCTTTCAGTTAGAGAACCCAGTTTAAGCCGATTTTTCTTTGGTTATTCTTTTGGCTTTTATAATGGACATAATTGAGTTTATGTACTTTATCGGGCCCACTTGTTCAGGTAAACACTGGGGATGCTTCATACGTTGTTGGGCTTTGATGTATAAATGAAGTAAACAAATATGGTGCTAGGTGAATAACATACTTCATAATTAGAAGTAAATAATTCTGTTGAAGTAAGTTTGTGTCTTCAAGTTAGAGACTGAAAACATCCATGGTAAAGAAATGGTATTAATTTTGCATGTGGAGAGAGGACATCTGTTCCCAGGCTACACAACTGACTTTCTCCAAACGTATGAAGAGGAATTCGCTTGTTTTATTTTCTAACAATCTTCAGCTTTCTGCTGTCTCTTTTTGTTCATCCCTAACTATGCCTTGTTCACAGCCCTTCTGTGGCTGTCTTAAGGGCTACAACTTTCTCACTGTTTTCCCACCCCACATCACTCCACGTAGCACTTTGCAGATTCTGATGAGAGGTTTGGGATTTTCTAATGTGGTGAGAAATTGCTTTTCACTGGAGTGTTTGAGGCCATTTATAGCCATGAATACAACATTTGGATCACTTAATTGGGACAAGAGGCGTGCACTGTCTGCAGGCCAGAAAATTCAATCGGTCAGTTAGCATTGACTGGGTTTATTTGTAAAAGGTAGATGTTATTAAGTCCTAACACAGTGTGGTTACTATAACATTAGTTTGAATAGTAAAAGCATTAATACCAGTGGGTTGTATATGGTAAGCACTGTATTAAGAAACTTCAAAATTTGAAATGTCTTAAGAGAAAATATATTTTGAAATAATTTTTAGGGGAGTTTATGGTAACTAAAAAGTTTTACATTTTCTGTGAAATACTTATAGCACAATGTATGTTGTCACGCAGAATGTATTTTTGAATGTAAGTGGAGCAATAAGAGAATGACCTCTGTGGATTTAAGATTTTGAATGGGTGGGGCGCGGTGGCTCATGCCTGTAATCCTAGCACTTTGGGAGGCCAAGGCAAGCAGATCACCTGAGGTCAGGAGTTTGAGACCAGCCTGGCCAACATGGTGAAACCCCATCTTTACTAAAAATACAGAAATTAGCTAGGTGTGCTGGGGGAGGGGCGCCTATACTCCCAGCTACTTGGGAGGCTGAGTCATGAGAATCACTTGAACCTGGGAGGTAGAGGTTGCAGGGAGCTGAGATCGCACCACTGCACTCCAGCCTGGGTGACAGAGCAAGACTCTGTCTCAAAAATAAAAAATAAAGAATGAAATTTTGAATGATCTTTCCTTTCCAGATATTGGAATCATGGAGGATTTTTCATTTTCATGTCATAATATTTTCCTATATTGTAATCTGTGTAGTTCACAGTTTACAGTCCTCAGTCTTAGTTACCTAGCTGTATCTAACTCGTTGGTCATTGTTTCTAGATAAATCTCTGGAGTCATGACAGCTTCTGAATTTAAATATTTCTCTGTGAGTTGGAATGTAAACCTGTTTTCTGTGTTCACAGCGTAGCTAGTGGTGGGACTGCTAATGCCACCTGCATCTTTAGTATTTTCCATTCCATCAACATGAGTACCAGAAACTCTAGGAGCCCTTGGGTTAAAGGCGCCTGTCCTTTCCTGCACTCTGTGCTGGGTCCTGCACGTGCTGTAAGAATATAGAGTTCCTATGCTTATGGCTGACAAATGGTAGAACAAACACTTCACAAGCCCAGGCGCGGTGGCTCATGCCTGTAATCCCAGCACTTTGGGAGGCCGAGGAGGGTGGATCATTTGAGATTGGGAGTTCGAGACCAGCCTGGCCAAGGTGGCAAAACCCCCATCTCTACTAAAAATACAAAAATTAGCCAGGTGTGGTGGTGCGTGCTTATACGCCCAGCTACTCAGGAGGCTGAGCCAGGAGAATCGCTTGAACCTGAGAGGCAGAGGTTGCAGTGAGATGAGATTGTGCCACTGCACTCCAGCCTGGGCAACAAAAAACAAAACAAACAAAAGAACAAACCCAAACCTTCACAAAAACTATATATTTTTGATACTGTTTAGCTAAGCTTATGACTAAGAAAGAGATTCATTATTTGGAACATTGCTAAAATTCTATAATGTTTATTTATTCTTTTAATTGACATACAAGTGTATATATCATGTAAAATATGATGTTTTGAGGTATATACGTGTCAAATGCTTTATTCTAGTTAATTATCATATGCTTTACCCCATATAATTATTTACGTGGTAAGAACTAAACATTTGACTGTCTTCTCATTTTTAAAAACACAATACATCCTCATTAAGTATAGTCAACAGACTGTACAATAAATCTCTCAAATTTAGTCATCCTATCTTACTGTAATTGTGTCTTAATTTGACAGTCAGCTCCCCAATCCCTCTGCCCTCCTAAAAACCCCTGCCTCTGGTAACCACAATTCTACTCTCTACTTAAACAGGTGAACTTGTTTAGATGTCACATGTGAGAACATATGGTATATTTCTTTCTGCACCTGGTTTCTGTAAATTAACATAATGTGTTTCAGGTTCATCCGTGTGATTGGAAATGAAGGGATTCGTCACAGGATTCATGGTTTCGGCACATTTGGGGTGATCTTTATATCATGGCTATAGTAAATATTACTGCAGTAAACGTGGGCATGCAAATGTCTCTTCAACACACTGATGTCCTTAAAAATATATGTATAACCAGTAGTGTGATTGCTGTAACAAATGGTGGTTCCATTTTTAATTTTTTTGAAATCTTCATTCTGTTTTCCAGAATGGCTGTACCGATATACATTCCCACCAACAATGTGCAAGCCTTCTCTTTCTTCACACCTTTATCAACCCTTAGTTTTTTGTTGTTGTTGTTTTGTCTTTTTATTAATAGTCATTCTGAAAGGAGTGAGTTGGTATCTCACAGTGGCTTTGATTTGCTTTTCCTGGATAATTATTTATGTTTAGTATTTTCAAATTTATCTATTTGTTATATGTATGTCTTCTGAGAAATGTCTAAGTTTTTTTCTCATTTTTAATACTTGTTTTTGTTGTATAGCTGAGTCTCTTAAATATTTTGGATATTAACCCCTTGTCAGATTTATAATTTAAAAATATTTTTCCATTCCTAGGTTATCATTCCATTGATTGTATGTGGTGCTGTGCAGAAGCTTTTTAGTTTGAAGTAATCTCATTTGTCTATATTTACTTCTATTTCCTGGCATTTTGAGGTTACATTCAAAAAATAATTGCCCAAAGCAATACCGTATTTTCTTTTCCCTTATGTTGTCTTGTAGTAGTTTCAGACTTTCAGATATTACATTCAAGTCTTTATTTCAAGTTGCTTTTTATATGTGGTGTGAGATGTGGGTCTCATTTCTTTGTTCTGTATGTAGATGTCCATTTTTTTCCCCAACACCATGTATTGAAGAGTTTGTCCTTTAACCATTGTGTGTTTTTGTCACCTCAGTTAGCTGTAAATGCATGGATTTATTTCTGGGATCTCTATTCTGCTCTATTGGCCTATGTGTCTGTTTTTATGCCAGTACCATACAGTTTTGCTTGTTGTTGCTTTGTAGTATATTTCAAAGGCAGATTCTGTGATGCCTTCAGCTTTGCCCTTTTTTTATACTCAATTATTTTGACTATTGATGGTTTTCTTTTGTGGGACAAGATGAATTGGGGTATTCCTTTTGCATGTGGAGAATGTCACTGGTAGTTTGATAGGGATTGCATTACACCCGTAGATCATTTTATGTAAGATAGACATTTTCACAATATTAATTCTACCAATTTGTGAATAAAGAATATCTTTCTTTTTATTTGTGTTTTACTTAGGTTAATTTATTTTATTTCAAGCAGAGTCTTCCTTTGTGAGGCTGACGTAATCCTCCCACCTCAGCCTTCTGAGTAGCTGGGACCAGAGCTGCAAGCCACCATGCCTGGCTAACTTTTAAAATTTTGTAGAGATGAGGTCTCTATGTTGCCCAGCCCAGGTCGGGGAGGGATGTTGGAAGAAAACGGGCACCTCCTGGAATGTCCACTGTGAGGCACCACCCACCGGGGCCAGGGACTGGTGGAGAGGGAGGACAAAGCCCCAGGGTTGCTGACGCAGCTCCCAGACAGGAGCTAGTTTGGTGGAAACCAGAGCCCTGGTCTCCCTCCAACTGCTCCGGAGCCTCCCGCTGCCCTACCCCATGTGTCCTGCTGCTCTGCTGATCGACTTTCCCACTGACCTGTAGCTGAACCTCCCACCAGGGCTTCAGGACTTAGTTTGAACTGGTTCCTTTCCCAGACCCGTCTCTCCTCCTCCTCCTCCTCCTCCAGGTGCCCAACAGCCCCCCTTCCGTCCCCTTCCCTCCTCTCCTCTCCCTTCCCTTCCCCAACTGAGATCCCTTCCCCCTCCCCATCCCCATCCCAATCCCCTTCCCTCCCCCAGCCCTAAGCCACCCCCATCTGTGTCCTGGCCACCTCAGGGCGCCCTGAGAAGACCAGGACATGCGGCTGCAGTGGCTGCTCTTTTGGCTCCTCGTGCTGGGGTTTTGCAGCCATTGGTCCAGCCACATGAGTAGACAGTGGACCTGCGGGGTTCCTTCCTTTTCACTGGGCTGTCACGGGGCGTGAAATGACACAGCTCACGCCTGTAATCCCAGCATTTTGGGGCCCAAGGTGGGCAGATCGCTTGAGTCCAGGAATTCGAGACCAGCCTGGGCATCATAGCAAAACCCCATCTCTACAAAAAAATCAAACAATTAGACCTGGCAGCGAGCGCCTGTAGTCCTAGCTACTGGAGAGGCTGAGGTGGGACGATCGCTTGGCCCCAGGAGGTGAGGGTTGCAGTGAGCCAGGATCACCCCCACTGCACTCCAGCCTTGTCGACAGAGTAAGACCTTGTCTCATACAAAACAAAGTGAAATGTCATTTGAGTTCTGTGTCATCTGGTTTGATGACTTTCTAGGAACTTCTGAGTCATCCGTGTCTTCTGCTCTTAGGAGCTGCCTCCAGGGAGTCCCTTTCCAATCAGAGTGATGGGAGCCCCAGAAGCCCATCAGATGGGAGAGAAAAGGGCTGCACCCTGCTGGGATGTTTGCAATGCGGAGTCACCAGGAGTGACATGATCAGGATGTGAATGAGGACTCTATTGTCCTTTGTTCTGTAAAATGTGTCCTGTGCAGATCGTTGATTTACCCAAAGCAGAAAGGGTCTTATGGTCCTTTTGTTTGTCCAAATAGAAAGAAATCACAGATTTCTACTTTGAAAGGTTTCAGCCTCACATTATAAAACCTCTCCACTACGCACAGGAGAGGGCACCTTATAGAGATGAGGGTATTTGTTCTGAGTGGCATGCACCAGATTCTCAGAGAGAGGGAGCTGGAAAAGTCCAGTGATGGGAGCAACCACTGCATCGAGGCAGAATCGCCCACATGAGCGCCTCCAATTCCAATCAAAGAAGAGTCTCTTGATTCTTTTGAGTCTATGAAGGAGGAAATGTCTTGATAATCTTGGTTGGAATGTTCTTCCCTTTATCTGGCTGCATTTTCATAGATCAGTTACACTCTCTTTCCCTACCTCACCTTTGAAGACTTGGATACATTTTCCTCTTTGCATTTTCCACATCCACCCTTGCTCATGGCCGTCGACTATCAGAACCTAAGCTTTTCCTGGCCCCATTGGACCTAATCTGGGTAGGAGCCCACTACTGATAACCTGCATCCAGATAATTGTCAGATGTGACAAGAGTGCCCAAGATGGGGGATATTTTCCTGGTCAGTGACAAGATGACCTTTGTCCTTCTTGTGCATTTGATCCACATCTTTAATTAACCATTGTGCCCAGAGCTCCTGCTTCCTTTCAGATGGAGGCTGCTCAGCGACAGTGCATCTCTCCCAGGAGCCCAGGCTGCACTCACCTCCACTGTGAGGCTGAAGACAAAAGTGCCACAGAGCTCAGAGGCTGCTTTCTAGCGAGGTTTGATTTGCACAAAACTGAGTCTTGGTATGTGGATTGGTCTTAGTTGCATTTTGAATTTATTTTCTCCCCCAATACTTGTAAATCCAGTGTTCGTAAAATAATATGTGTGCCTTGTGTGGTGGTGGCCATACATTGCAGGAAGTTTGTATTGCCTTCCATGTGGATTTCCAAGGGTGCTCCTGAGTGCTTCAGGTGCAATGCTCTAAAATATGAAGGTGAACTCTTGTTAGTGGTTACTTGGTATCGTGTTTTTAACTGACCTCAATTCTCACAGTTTCAATCATAATTCCAAGGAGACTATGTTATGCAAATCTGTATGGACTTTGAAAATCTGACATGAAGTGCCCCGTTTCAGCAGAGGTGAATATTGGTTTTCAAAAGTTAATGTTTATAGAAACTTGGGCTAAACAACAATCTGTGATTATTTTTGTTGGAATATAACCTAGGTATTCTTATTATAACAGCTGTCCACTCTCAGTTTTATGTATATGTAAACATATGTTTATGTAATATTTTCATCTATAACTTTAAGACTTTTTTCTTATATTTTTTCTTATTCTTCCATACAGTGTGGACATGTTTTTGGATATATTTCAAAGAATATAATACAAATTTTTAAACATATAAAAGAAGACCTTGGCTTCCTGACCATTGTGAGTTTGTATTTTCTTATCTCCATTTTAAATTGAATTATAAATTTCTAGGTAAAGTTCTATAATTTTTTAAAATATTTGCAATGTTTTGTCAGATAAATAAAAACTAATAGTTTGTGTCTCAAATTTCCTTCCTACTCTTTAAGTGATGTAAAGTCCTGTGTATTAATAGCCTCTTTGTAAAGAATACAATCTGCTGACTTTTATATATGGATACAGCAATGAAAGCATCACCACATTCCAGATTCAAGATAATAAACACATTCCTCCTTCTTCAAAGTTTTCTCCTCCTCTTCTTGAATCCATCTGTCCTTCTCCCTCCATCCTACTATCCTCCCCTCCCCCTGCACTGCCATTTCATGTAATGGAGTCATACAAGAGACGTATTCTTGTTGTTCTCAATTCTGTAAAGTCAGCAGAATCATGTTCACATTGGTTCATATTGTTTTAAATATTAATAGTTTGTCTTTGTTTTATTGTGCTGAGTAAAATTCCTTTGTATGGACATATGACAGTGTGTCTATCCTCTCCCTAGGAAAGAGATAGAAGGCTTGTTTTTCCCATTTGGTCTTTGTCCTGAAAACAAAAACCCATAAAGCAGCACCTCTGCAAGCTTTCCCTGTGTATCCTTGCATTTTACAATGCCAAGATCAATTGACATAAAAAAGTCCAATTGATATTGTGTGTAAAATTGTTCAAACATATAGAACATGAATAATAATTATTTTGGAACTCTCGTTTAAAGAGAAAAATTACTGACATGACACAAGTGGTTCTGGCAATTACCATCAAAATTTTATTATAAAAATGTTTATAAATACAGCATTGATGTGTTAACATTTTAATGAACATGACTTAACACATATGTACCCATCTTTCCATCCCTCTATGCATCCATCAGCCCATCTTATTTTAGATGTATTTCCAACTGAATTGGAGACATCAACATACTTCCGATGAATAGTTTAGCAAAACTAACATTAAGTAGAATTCAATATTGCTTTATAAAATTTTCTTCTAAACAAGAATTACACAGAATGAACTATACAAATCTTAAGTGTAACATTGCTAACTTTGGAAAGTACACACACTGCATATCCAAAGCCCCTTTCAAGATCTACAATATTACATCACCCCAGAAAGTGAACTTTCCCTCTTCCCAGCCAATCCCTTTCTCATCATAGGTTGATTTTGCTTCTTCTGGAATTTCACATATATAGATGCATGCCATGCCATAGATACTCCTTTGTGTCTGCCTGATTCTGCTCAGCACGATGTTTTTGAAATCATTCCCATTGTTGCACAGATCTCTAACTCAGTCCTTTCCAGTTTGGACTCAACATATGCTGAGTCCAGCCTGTTGAATGCCTATCTCTATTTCATTCACCATCTTGAAAGAAGCACTTAAAATGAAGATGTTTTCAAGAGCATACAGTTAAATCCTGAGGAATCTATGTAGGAATGTTATCAGAAGCCATCTGAACTTATTCAAGGGAAGTCTTTGTCTTCATTCACATAAGAATCTAACAGAATTAATATCAAGAATCTTAGAGAATTCCCACACTATTCATGCCACATTCGTGATCTCCACTTGGGTTATTATCAAGCATTAAAATTTGATAACTTATTTCTGAATGAAGTCATCTCTTTGTTGTAGTTTTTTGACTTATGGTGATCTTTAAATGGCAGAGATTCATTCATTCATAATCCAAGAGAGAAGTGTGATTCACAGGGATTCTTTTATCATGTGATACATGATAAATACGTCCAATGTTATATGTCAATTTAAAAAGTAAGTAACTTTAAAAAAATGATAATTACTTTATACCTAGCTTGTCCAACCCGCAGGTGACAGGCCGCATGCAGCCCAGGACAGCTTTGAATGTGGCCCAACACAAATTTGTAAACTTTCTCAAAACACTATGAGATTTTTTTGTAATTTTTTTAGCTCATCAGCTAGTTCTAGTGTTAGTGTATTTTATGTGCAGCTCAAGACAACTCTCCTTCTTTGAATATAGCCCAGGGAAGCCAAAAGATTGGACCTCCCTGCTTTAGACCAAGAAAAAAGACACCCCAAATTTGCAATGCTTAAAACCACTACCAGCCATGCAAGAAACATGAGACTGTCAACTTCCAATCCTTCTTGAAGCAGTGGAATTCACTGGTGATATCTGAGAGGTGTGTTTACTTCTCGGAGGAGGTTGAGGGTTTCTAAGGATGAGTCTTTGGGACTGAAATATTGTCAATGTCATTGAGCCTTCTCATTATTTCAACTATTATTATTCCAGGTCATCGATGTTGTGCCTGACCATTTTCATCCTGGGCCTGACTTTCCTGGAATTCCCCGGATGCTTGTTATTATTGTTGTTTCCCTGGGAATTTGTTCACTTGCCATTTTCTTCTGGAAAACTAGCCTTGGTGTGAGTATACTAACTTCCTGTAGAGGTATGCTTGTAATCAGAAATAAGAAGAAATTATTTAGAACAATTCATTGTTCTGGACTTCATTAGGAATATTGGGTTTTACAAAAAAATCAGGGAAATGATTTATTAGCATAAGAATTATGAAAATATCTACCATTTACATTACGAAAATTAAATAGATTGGTGTTTGTTTAATAGGATGTCAACAGAGCTTTTGGTCAAAAATCCTTTTTTTACCTTTGTGCTCTTTATCAGAAATGGAAAAAAGGTAAATGCTGGAGTCATTTTCACTCTGCCTATTTCAGGACACTTTTGTCTTTTCCGACATCTCCCTCTCCTGGCCTGGCCTCTGCTCTGTGGGTTCTGGGGTGCCTTTTCTGTTTTTCAAAAGCAAAATCATCCTTATGAGCTTCCGGGGCTTCTCCATTCCCAGCTAGTCATCTTTGGTGGCAGCTGCAGAAGCCATGAATGCTCAGGGGCCGAGGGCTGAAGGGCTTTCACTGTTCTGTTTGCAGAAATAACACGAGGAGATGCCACTGAGCTCCACTGCTGTAGGTCTCATGACCCAAGGGACCCTGACTGACCCATTTTACTCCAAATATGCTAGGGTCCGCTTTCCAAAATATGTAGGGTGTTCTTTTTTGTGTGATTTTATTTCTCTTCTGCCATAAGGTAGGTGATTAACCTTTAGAATATCTGCTGTAATCCCAGAAGCAAAAAAACGGAAAACTCATTAATCCAACATTAGTATGTGCAATTTTGAATACTCTTCGAAAAAGCCAATTCCATAATTCATCATAGTCCCAGCTCTGTTGGTAACTGTGTTGTGCAAAATTGCCCCCACGCCCACCCAGTGGTGCCCTTGATCTCATATTCTAGGTGTCAGAGGTTCTATATTTGCAATGGAAAATGTGCCCTGGCTGTGAGGTAGTGAAGAGTGAACGTCACTCATTGCCTACAAGGACAATTCCCAATGAAGACCTTCAGTGATGCTCAGTGAAGCTGGTTCTCCTGTGGCCTGTGTAGTTTTGACACCTGCTGCGTCCTCTGATCACACATGATGGGACTTGTACACTTGAAATCAAACACATTTTTAAAACTTCTGCTGTTTAGAATTCCCCCCTCATTTTTCCATGGACAAACTTATTTTTTATGTCGTAGTGCACTTAAAATTTGGTATTACCTGGGAGTTAAAAGCAATATGATAGTTGTGCCAAACTGACATCTGTACATAGGATCGTCCTGTGAGAAAACCCTCTCCCAATTCCCCTGCAGGTCTTCAGGAATCCACATATCCCCAAAGACCTTTGTGCCCACAGGTGGCACCTCTGGAGTGGAGAAGACCCTTTGTCAAGAAGGGAAGCAGAGGGGGTATGAGAGGGTCCTGCAGGCAGAGCTGGAATCGGCTTCCTGTCTGCCTCTTGCAAGCTGTGTGACCCTGGGTGAATTTTCTCCTTCCTTTGGGAGCCTCCGTTTTCTTAGATTTGGAGCAGGGTGGTCACACTGACCTTGCAGAGTTCTGAGAATCAGTGATAGGACATGAAAGGCCTGGAGAACATTCTCTTAAGAATAGCTGTGACTCATGTGTGAGCAATGGGCTTTCCATTCCTCTCTTTCTGTTTATCTGATGCAAGGAGCATGCTCCGGTGATGGTGGTGAGGGAGGAATGAGGATAGACGCAGACACCCCTATGTTGGAAACATGCTGCTTTATTACTGCAGAATGACTCTGTCTTCCCTGGGACAGGCCCCCAGCCTGCCTACATTTGCAGACAGACACAGTGATTTTGTTTCACTCCTCTGCTGTTAGCAGGACTCAGTGGAAGGGAGAATTTATGGCACTGATGCTGCTGTTGAGGAACCTGAAGAAGGAGAAGGTGCAAGGGACCATCACTTGCAGCATGAGGTGCAGCTTGTGTTGGTCTCGGTGTTTTGTCCCTCATATTAATATGTTTCAAAACATTTCTTCCTCTGCCTTGCAGGTAAACATGGCTGAACTGGAGCCTTGTTCTCTGTCAGAATTGGCCTACTTGTCCTACCTCATGGCTGGCCCTTCCAGACCACTGATGGGCTGCCAGCCACCTCCTCCACCTCCATGTCCTCTGGGACCTCAACCACTCTCTGCAACTGAAGGTCTTCTGGGACCTCTGATACCTCCTCCACTTGAACATCCTCTGGGACCTGAAACACCTTTTCCAGCTGAAGGTTTACTTAGAACTGAGACACCTCCTCCACTCGAGTTTCCTAATGGACCTCAGCAATGTCCTCCACTCGAGTGTCCCCTGCAACTTCAATCATCTCCTCCACTCGAGTGTCCTCTGGGACATCAATAACCTCCTGTACTAGAGGGTCCATTGGGACCTCAACCACCTACTGCACTTGAGTGCCCTCTGAGACCTCACCAACCTCCTCCACTCAAGTACCCTCTGGGAACTGAACCACCTCCTCCACTGGAGTGTCCTCTGGGACCTCAACTGTCTCTTACAACTCTCTGTCCTCTGGGACCTCAACCACTTCCCAAAGCTCTTTGTCCTCTGAGACCTCATCCACCTCGTGCAGCTGCCTGTCCTCTGGGACCTCATCCACCTTCTGCAGCTGGTTGTCCCCCAGGACCTCATCTACCTCCTGCAGCTGCCTGTCCTCTGGGACCTCATCCACCTCCTGCAGCTGTTTGTCCTCTGGGACCTCATCAACCTTCTTCTGTTATGTGGCCGTAGGACCTCAGCTTACTCCTCCACTTAGTAGGCTGTGGAGCCTCAGCCACCTCCTCTACCTGGGTGGCCTCTGGCCCCTCCACTACCACTTTCACATGAGTCTCCTCTGGTACTTCAATAGTCTCCTCTCGTGGCCTCTGGGACTTCAGCCACCTTCTCCACCCAGGTCTCCTCTAGTACATCAGCCACCTCCTCCACTTGGCTGGCCTCTGCTATCTCAACTGAGTCCTTCACCTGAGTGTCCTCTGGGACCTCAGCCACTTCCTATACCCATGTGGCCACTGTGACCTCGCCCACCACCTCCACGTGCACCATTTGGTTTGTTTTTCTGAACAGTAGAAACTGACCTGTGAAATGGATTCCTGTTTCCTTTGTTTAGGTGAATGGAAATGTCACAGATGGTACTGCAGGGCTTTGTAGCACCATGGTAACACTGGCTGAAGATGTGGTCACTTTTCTCAAGTTTCTGAGGGTACACACTCGGTTGCATTATTTCCTCATCATGATCTTGGCAGCAGGGTTCTCCTGTAGATGAGGAAATAGTATTTTTTATTTTAGGGGGACAAAGTCTCGCTCTGTCACCCAGGCTGGAGTGCAGTGGTGCAATCCTGATTCATTGCAACCTCCACCTCCAGTGCTCTGGTGATCCTCCCATCTAAGCTTCTGGAGTAGCTGGGACTACAGGCCTGCACCACCATGACTGGCTAATTTTTTTCTTTTTACTTTTTGTAGAGACCATGCTTCACCATGTTGCTCAGGCTGGTCTCGAACTCCTAGACTCACGCCATCTGCCCACTTTGGCCTCTCAAAGTGCTGAGATTACAGGCATGAGCCACTGTGCCCAGCCAGAGATTGTTCATAGAACCCAGAAATACCAGTTCTGCAGGCGTGTATGGAACCTGGGCCATAGGACCAGCTCTGTGAGGGATGAGACCCGTCCCTTACTTGCAGGGCGTCCTGTGTCCTGCAGCAGAGAGACCCACAAGAAGGGCACAGAGCCTCTGACCACTCCTAATGGAAGCACAGGTGAAGGGACCCAGGGTGCGGAAAGCGGAGACGGAATCTCCTGGGAATAAACAGGAGGCTGTGGAAGAGAAGGATGAAGCAGGGAGGTGTCACCTGGGGCTTTGTTGAATTCAGGTGGAGCTGGAAGGCTGCTCCTGGCTGAGCAAGCACTGTGAACAGGAGTGTGGATGCTGCACGAGTGCCACACAGCGCCGCCACGGGAGAGCTCAGATGCACAGTGCGCACAGCAAATTACCTGCCCCCAGCACTTCCTTGTTGCCCTACAGCCTTTAGTCCATTATCTGTAGGAAAGATGAATCTTTCCCCGGATGTGGGAAGGCTTTGAATCAGGGTGAGTAAATGCCTCGAGGTCTGGGAAATTTCACTGGGTTGTCAGGGGGCCCTGTCTCCCTGAGTTTTTAGGCCCAAGGAGACTAACAATGAGGATGGGTGGGGTTCAGCGGAGCTGTGGCCTTGGCCTTCGGAATGAGGCCACCTCTGGTGGGGAAGTCAAGGCCCATCCTGAGCTGCTCTGGCATCATCTCATCCCCAGCACCCTCTCCTTCCCACTCGCGACTCCCAGCTTTGCATCTCCCACGCTTGGCGTGCAAACTCCTCGCCCTTCCCTGTGTCCCTGCTGCCTGAGCCCAGACACCAACTCTCAGTGGACTCAGAGCCCCAGCTTCCTTATTAAATGAGCCAGGAATGATGTGGTTATGAGGTCATTGTGAGGACTAAGAGACCAAGCCTATAAAGAAAGCATCTTGCAAAATAGCTGGTAGGTGTTAGACCCTCACCCCTCTCGCTGGTTAAATGAAAATATTCCCACTCAGAAGATCAGCAAAAGACATTCACCAAAGTTCGTTAAATAAACCTTAGGGTATAACAGCTCAGGCGCAGGATTTCCAACCTCTGTTATAAAAGATAAGGGAAAGCACCTATATCCAAGATTAAAATTCAGGTCCTTACGAGATGAGGAAATTATAAGAATGCATACACAGTTCACTTCTGAGATCTGTATCTGTGATCTGTAGATAATTATTCTCCATGACACACAGACACGGATGCAGCCACCCACAGATATATTCAGCAGGGGCACAGATATTTTATAGAAGACAAAATGTATGTTGGATAAAAGAAGATCACATGGAAATAAACCAGAATCCTGTTACCTTACAGGACAGTTGGAGGACTCTCCTGAGCCGTGATATCTTGGAAGAGTGTCCAACATATTTTATGCTCCGTGCCCGGTGCTGCCTCCTCTCCCTCTCATTTCCATAGTGTTTCCCTTAATACACATTTGCAGTCCTATCTGTCTGGGCATCTGCTTCCTGGAGGACCAGCCCACACCCCAGGGTGTACCGGCTGTGACTCCTCATACACTGTTCAAACCCAGGCAGATACTGCCTTGCTGGCCACAGAAGCAGGGTTAGCCACTGGGTAGTGTTGAGTGGGAGGGGCCCGAGGGGGCCTTCTGGGGTGGGGGAACATCCTGCATCAAGCCATGGGTGGAGGTTATGCTCATTCATTCTAGATATAGTCACTGTGTGCCTAGTGGCTGCCAGCGGTGCCTTGTGAGCAGATAGACAGGAAGAGATCCCCATGAGTTGGCCAACTTCTCATGATAGGGAATAGAATGGGGCCCAGCAGCAGCCATGGAGCCAGCAAGGAGCCCCACAGAGGCTCAGGGTTTGTCATAGCCTTTTCCCCACTGAGCCAGCTGCTCTCAGGAGCACCAACTCTAGGCAGCTCTGAGGGAAGCTGAGCTGGGAGCAGACATTTCTCAATAAGTCCTCTACCCCCGACTACCTTTCTGAATGTTTTAATTACAGCACCTGCACACTTGTGGCCCGCACTTGTGCTGCCCCCAGGTCCATGTAGAGTGCACCAGCCAGTGTCAAAGCCACCTGCGCTGGCTCCATGCTTCAATGCCACCAGCGGCTGTGAGCATAGCCACCAATATCCACCTCTTCCATGCCACCAGCGGCCGTGAGCATAGCCACCAATTTCCACCTCTTCCATGCCACCAGTGGCCGTGAGCATAGCCACCAATTTCCACCTCTTCAATGCCACCAGCGGCCATGAGCATAGCCACCAATTTCCACCTCTTCAATGCCACCAGCGGCCGTGAGCATAGCCACCAATTTCCACCTCTTTTTGGTACCTTGAAGATGAATCTTGACAATGAGAGCTTTTTTCAGAATAAGAATTGGCAGAATGGCTACAGAGACCTCTTTCTGCACATCAGAAGACCCACACAGACGCCCCTCTGGAAGCTGCCGTCTCTTCCAAAGGATCCCGCCTTGGCCAGCCTGACCAGCCTCCTGAGGCAGATGCACTCTCTCAACACAAAGTGTCTGCCAGCCTCCAGCCTCCACTTGAATGGAGGCAGTTACCCCAGTGAGTGATTTCCTCTGAGCTGGAATAACAAACTGAAGGAAGAGGCCCTCAACGAAATGTGGATGACCTGCCTGCATGATTGCTGGGGCTGGAGGCTCCAATCACAAGCGCTTCATACTCATTAGATACCTGTAGCTTCATATTTGTTATGAACAATTTTTCTTTGTCAGATCCATTTTGAAATTTTTCATCTAAGGGGTTACTGAAATTGTTTAATCCCATGAATATCAACAATATGGTAAACATATGAGAAAGTGCACCCATATGTCAATTCTGAAATAATTACAGAATTTACATATTTGAGGAAAATCTCATAGCTCTAATTAGGTAGAATTCACATGGAGGCAGGTATCTTCATGCAAACACATATAAAGAAACAAACAAGCCGAGCCCAGCTGTGGTGCGAACCCCAAAAGTTGGGGTAGAGATGAAAGGGCGAGGGGGAGTGTGGTTACAGACTGTGATTTAAGGAGTTCCAGGAAGGACTCACTGAGAATTAGGAGGTTTTAGTAATTATAAGATGGAGAGCAACTGAATAGTTGTACAAAGAGTAATCACAAAGATATAAACGTAATTTGTTGTGGGATTAAAATTTGATGACCCTACTAAATGAAGTATTAGGTCTGTGCAAACGTAATTTCTGCTTTTGCCATGACTTTTAATTGCAAAACCACGATTACTTTTGCATCAACCTAATATTAATTCATCTACTCCAATAATTGCCATATTCTTGTCATTACTCTTGTCTCAGTTAACTACTATAGATAAATTGTGTTACCACCCACATTAGGATATTATTCCTATCTCTACTTCATCTAACTCTCAATAACAAAATAGATCACCTGTTATGATTACTTCTGTTTTACAGATGGAAAGAGCGAGGCCCAAAGAATCTGAGTAATTTGTCAAAGTGTCCGTTTAATTATCAAGATTTGTTTCAGGCCCCTCCTCAATTCCACCTTCCTCTCTCTTTTTAACATGCCATCTATTTTGTCACATTCTCAGCCATAATGCCAGAACTGTCTACATCTTCAATTCCCATCACATGGATAATTTGATGTTCCCCTTTTTTCCTGTAGTTCTTCTGAGATGCCTCTTGTCACAATCAGGACTTACACCCACATCACCACAGCTGATGATCACTTTCTTGTTCTCAGCTTATGGGACCCTCAGAAGTTTTCAGCACAGTTGCCAGCTCTCCCCTGATGATATGGTTGGATTTGTGTCCCCGTCCAAATCTCACGTTGAATTATAATCCCCAGTGTTGGAGGAGTAGCCTGATGGGAGGTGACTAGATCATGGGGGTGGATTTCCCCCTTGCTGTTCTTGTGACAGTGATGAGTTCTCACAAGATCTGGTTGTTTAAAGGCATGTGGCTCTTCCCCTTCACTCTCTCTTCCTCCTTCTCTGGCTTGTAAGACTTGCCTGCTTCCCCATCACCTTCTGCCATGATTGTAAGTTTCCTGAGGCCTCCCCAGCCATGCTTCCTGTACAGCCTATGGAACTGTAAGTCAATTAAACCTCATTTCTCTATAAATGGCCCAGTCTCAGGCAGTTCTTTACAGCAATGTGAGAACAGACAAATAGAACCCCTCACTCAGGCCTGCTTCTCTCTCATCAACACTTCCCCACGCTGCACCTGCCTCTCACCCAACTCTCATGCTCATGCTGACAACCAATGTTGATCCAATGTTTAACCTCCAATCTTCTCCAGTTTTGCTTCTAAAGAAATGCAAATCCTACTCGCATTGATGATTCATCTGTCTGGTATTCAATCCCACTTGGATCCATTAATTCCACTTCTTGATATACATCTAAAGGATTTGAAATTAGCATACCAAAGACGTCACTAGACTCCCATGCTCACTGCAGCACTATCCACGATCGCCAAGACATGGAGTCAACCTAAGTATCCATCAAGGCATGAACAAATGAAGAAAATGTGGTATATATGCACAATGGAAGACTATTCAGCTTTTAAAAAGAAGAAAATCCTGTAATTCACAACAACATGGATGAGCCTGGAGGACATGATATTAAGTGAAATAAGCCAGGCACAGAAAGACAAATATCACCTAACCTCACTCATCTGTGGAAAATTTTTAAAGTTGAACTCATAGAAGCAGAGAGAAGAATAGTGGTTACCAGAGGCTGAGGTATGGGGAGTGGGGTAAGAGGCTGGGGAAATGTTGGTGAAAAGATACAAAATTTCAGTTGAACAGGAGGAATAAATTCAACAAACACATTGCACAGCATGGTGACTGTAGTTAATAACAACATACTATATTTTCAAAAATAAAAAAAGAGTGAAAGGATATATAATACAATGATAAGAAGGACAGAAAATAAACAAATAAAAATAAATCCTACTTGTGCCATGATTTGGGCTGTGCTATTCCAAGGACAGGGGGAATGCCCAAAGAAACCCTGGCCTGGTTGAGACAACAAATTCTGTGTCTTGTGGAAGAGAAAAACCATCGTGAGTTGAAATAATCAGAAAGGCTCAGAGGGAAAGTGGAAACTGACCTGGGTGGTGAAGAATTGGACAGACACTGAGACACTGAGCAAGGTCGGTGACAATCTTGGTGAAGAAAACAAGATAAGAAAAAAGAGAATAAATAGGCCTGGTGTGGTGGCTCACGCCTGTAATACCAGCACTTTGGGAAGCCAAGGTGGGTGGATCATGAGGTCAGGGGATCGAGACCATCCTGGCTAACATGGTGAAACTCCATCTCTACTGAAAAATACAAAAAAAATTAACTGGGCGTGGTAGTGGGTGCCTGTAGTCCCAGCTACTCGGGAGGCTGAGACAGGAGAATGGCATGAATCCAGGAGGCGGAGCTTACAGTGAGCTGAGGTCGTGCCACTGCACTCCAGCCTGGGTGACAGAGCAAGACTCTGTCAAAAAAAAAAAAGGAAAAAGAGAATAAATGAGATGTGTTCAAAGGCCAGAAAACAGATCACGGTGGTGGTGTGGTAGCTGCCCCAAGCTTGGCAGCTTAAAACAAGGCACATTTAGGCCAGGCGCTGTGGCTCACGCCTGTAATCCCAGCACTTTGGGAGGCCGAGGCAGGAGGATCACCTGAGGTCAGGAGTTTGAGACCAGCCTGGCCAACATGGTGAAACCCTGTCTCTACTAAAAATACGAAAATTAGCTGGGCATGGTGGTGGGCACCTGTAATCCTAGCTACTCGGGAGTCCGAGGCACGAGAATTGCTTGAACCCAGGAGGCAGGGGTTGCAGTGGGCCAAGGTCTTGCCACTGCACTCCAGCCTGGGTGACAGAGTGAGACTTTGTCTCAAAAAAAAAACAAACAAGGCACATTTATTATCTCACAGTTTTTGTGGATCGGGGATCTTTGTGTGGCTTAGTTGGCTTGGGTCACTCACTGGTCCTCACGCAGGTATTGGCCAGGGGTGAGGGCTCATCTGAAGGCTCAGCAGGGGAAGGGACTGCTTCTGAGGTCCCCTATGAATGCACTGACAGAACTCCATTGCTCGCAGATTGGTGGGTTGAGTCCTCAGTTCCTTGCTGGTTTTTGGCTGAGCCTGCTCTATTTGCCTCTAAATGGCCCCTCCATCAGAGCAAACGCATGAGAAAAGCCAGGGAGAGAAAGTGTGCAAGAGAGAAGTCACAGTCTTTTATAACCTCTTCTCTGAAGTGGCCTCCCCTCACTGTTGCTGTATTCCAGTGATTAGAAGCAAGTTACTTAAAAGGAGGGGATGACACAAGGCCATAAACACCCAGAGGTGGGGATCACTGGGGGCCCAAATATTTGCCCCAGACCTTCCAGGCTTCAGCACCAGATGCAGAAACTACAGCCCACACCAATTATTTAGCCAGTTTGCATCCTGGCCTAATCTCAGTTCTCCGTAATCCATCCCTTTAAATACATGTGTGCGTATCTTACTGAATCATCTTTGACCAAACCCTAAATGGCCCCACTTGACTGGCTTCAGCAGAGCATTAGGACACAACTCCAGATCTTTTAGAGGTTCGGATTGAAGAGCAAATTAACTGAGTTTGGCTAAACTAGGAGGGAGGATACAAGAAGGTTATTCTGCCTTCCTTGTGGAAACAGTCACAATGCCCCGTGGAGGCTGTGGAACATATTTGTAGTTTTCTGGGATACAGAAGTGAAAGAGCTTTAGGAAATGTTGCTATCACATGGAGATCTACATAAGCCTTACTGTCTCTCCAGCCCTTCTGGAAAAGCTATGGTCCTGCTTTGCCTTGTCCCAGCCTTTCCACATACAAAGAAAGGCTAGAACTCATTTTGCAAGAAAGGCTAGAATCCATTTCCCCTGGGCAGACCTCAGGTAGACACAAGCCGCTGCACAGCACCCTACTGCCCCAGGTTATTAAATAGAGCTTAGCTTTAACTGTGGCATAGAAGGCTACTGTGAATAAGGCTACCGAGGCCTTATTCCAAATGCTTTAAATCTACCTGAATGTTGTTTTTTATTATTATTATTTTTGAGACGGAGTCTCACGCTACTATCCAGGCTGGAGTGCAGTGGTGCAATTTCGGCTCACTGCAACCTCCGCCTCCCATGTTCAAGCAATTCTCCTGCCTCAGACTCCTGAGTAGCTGGGATTACAGGCACCCACTACCATGCCTGGCTAATTTTTGTATTTTTAGTAGACACGGGGTTTCACATGTTGGCCGGGCTGGTCTCAAGCTCTTGACCTAAGGTGATGCACCTGCCTTGGCCTCCCAAAGTGCTGGGATTACAGGCGTGAGCCACTGTGCCCGGCCATGAATCTACCTGGATGTTTTGGTGTGTAGTGTGTGCAGGACAGGGAGAATATGGCTTCAGATGGATTCTGCCTGAGGAAGATGGACCTGAAGAAGCTGGGCTGTGGCTGCCACGTGTCTGGAGGGAGTGACTCAGACCTGCCATCACCCGTCCTGCCTTCCTGGAGTTTTGTTCTTATCTTATTGGACAGGAAGCTGGCTGTAACTAAGTGGTGGTGTTGTCATATTCACCTTCACCTGGGCCTTGTGGAGATGATCTAAGTCAGAAGGGTCACACCACTCAGAGGAGTTGCACACACTGCACCAGGAAGTCAGTCAGGCATGGGAGGGCGTCGCTGTTTCTGGAGGGAATGTGCCACAGCTTCTCCCTGCTGGTTCCATTCCACTTGGTCTGTTGTCCTACGTGCTCATCAGGGGATAAGTCCTATATGGGAAGGGACAAATGTGACCATCCTGAGCAATGTCATGTCAGGTCCCTGCACGCTTAAATCCTGATAAGCCTTTTTTCATGCGCTCCCTGGCCAAAAACAAAACAAACAAAGCAAAACAAACATGGGAAATGGTTTGTCTGGTCACTGATAGAGGCAAGGCACCTCTGAGTTCAATGTCGTGCTCAAGGTGAGCCTTCCTTCCCGGCTGTGTCAGAACACATTGCGGGGAAAGTACATGGAAAGCCGATGATGCTGGTGGGTTGCAGCCCACATGGCCCAGCCAGGTGGCGTGACGAAAACCACTCTCGCAGTGCAGGGGATGTTCCCAATCACAGGGCAGGTCTGCAGCCCCTGGGTTTCTGCCGCTCACCGGCTGGCTCTGGGAACCA
The DNA here is from genome assembly GCF_028885655.2 of Pongo abelii. Lineage (NCBI taxonomy): Eukaryota > Metazoa > Chordata > Mammalia > Primates > Hominidae > Pongo > Pongo abelii. Next base: position 3,295,384 of record NC_071994.2, on the reverse strand, counting down.
CGGTATCCCTGTGCCATGCCACGGAAGGTACCATTCCATGTGCCATGTGGAAGCCGGATGCCCTTGTTAGGAATGATGCTTAAACTTTTAAGGAAATTGAATACTTGAACAAACGATTTTTAGCAAAGCAATTTTATTTTTGCACAGAGGGGTGCCTCATTGGCCAGTCACCATGAGAGCTCACCTGAACAAAGGGGCATGAAAGTCTTCATTTTTGACGCAAGTCCTGCCTTTGTACTCTTTTTCTATTGGCTGGGGTTGGGTTGTACAATTTAAACTAATCTCGGTTGGCTAAACATTTGATTTTTTTTTTAAGATAAGGTGGGCACGTAAAAGAAAGCAGAGAGGAAAGGGGAAGGGGTGTCTGTGATTAGCTAGAAAGTTAGTTTTTTGTTTTTTTTTTAATAAGGAAAGGAATGTGAGCCAGTATTGATAATGCCTGGTATTGTGGCGTGCCTGGGCATCTAACAAAGGCAGAAAGGAAAAAAAAGAGAAAAGGGAAAAAAGGAGGAGGGGGTTGCTATGAATTAAAGAATAAAAGATTGATCAGGTTATTTGAAGAGAAACCTCATCATATCCCATATCTTCTTCAACACTTATTCACTGTTGCTGCTGTTCATTTGGTCCCAGTTCAGGTGCGAAGAGGCATAACTGATGCTGAGGCAACTAGGGTTTCTCAAATTGTAAATTTTTCTTTCTTTCTTTTTTTTTTTTTGAGACAGAGTCTCGCTCTGTCACCCAGGCTGGAGTGCAGTGGCGCGATCTTGGCTCACTGCAAACTCCGCCTCCCAGGTTCACGCCATTCTCCTGCCTCAGCCTCCTGAGTCGCTGGGACTACAGGAGCCAGCCACCAAGTCCGGCTAATTTTTTGCATTTTTAGTAGAGACAGGGTTTCACCGTGTTAGCCAGGATGGTCTCGATCTCCTGACCTTGTGATCCGCCCGCCTCGGCCTCCCAAAGTGCTGGGATTACAGGCATGAACCACCGCGCCCGGCCTCAAATTGTAAATTTTGTAGGTGGATCCTGCAGTTCATTCCATTCTCTAAGACTCTGACCATAAACAAACCGTCCTGGAAACTTGCGGACAAAAATCTTGGGTTGGGTTTGGCCTAGTTGCCAGATGAATGAGTTCATGTGTTAGGTGCTAATTTGGTGGTTTTGCCTTTACAGAAAATCAGTCACTTAGGGGAAGCCCAATATTGTTCGCTTAGATTGTCCAAAATAGAAAGTCCACAGCCCAGGAAGGGGCAGGTCTGTACTGACAGGTCTCTGGGACCTGTGGTCTTCTGCTCTTTAGCTGTCAGGGTTGGAACTGCAAACTCTCCGCCTCCGTCCTCTGTCTCACGGATGGAGACCATTCCAGCTGCTGTTGGTTGAAGACTCCATGGGGACAGTGCACCCCAGAGCGCCACCCTGGCCAGCTCCAGACAGGTGACTGGAATGTGTTGGCAGCTGCATGGTGGAGCAGCCCCAAAGCCAAGGGCTTGCCTGTGCTACTTCAATTAATTCTCAAAGCAACCCCATGGCGTTGGCCTTAACCTCCTTCTGTAGATATGGAAAGCAGAGATTTTATAAGTTAGGGAACTTTCTCGAAGTCTTGCCAGCAGTGAGAGATGGAGCTGGGATCTAATTCATGTCTGTCTGTCTGTCTCAGATCTGAGTCTGTCACTTACACTGATGCTGGGCCAGTGGCCTGTCACTCACAGACACCGCAATGACCATGAAAGGGCAATGCCCTGTTTCTTTGTCTCCTCCGCCTATGAGCTTCCATGCTGACCACCCCCACAGTCTGTGCTAGATTTTTATGGCAACTGGAGCAAATCTGTCACAGTTTGTAATCAAACATGACTTTGTGATTTTTTGGATGATCTTTCTGCCCCATAAACTGTAAGCCACATAAAGACAGAGATGGTGTCTTCATGTGTCCAGCACTAGAGTCCTCATTCCTCACACAGTGCCTTGCACATGGGAGGTGCTTCTACTAAATCTTTGTTGATCGAGAGATGAGATCTAAGGGAAATGGGTGATGCAGAGGCCTCCACCTGAACACCCTCAACGCTTCTTTTTTATAGTTAGAGGAAGCCCAGACAGAAAGCTGATAAATCCTTTACCTGATCTCACTCAGCAGGTGAGGGGCAGGCCAGGCCTGGACTGAAGTTTCCCCTGGGCTCCCCTGACCTTGGACAGCCTGAGCAGGAGAGAAATGGCCCTGGGGTGCGCAGAAGGGCTGTGAGGTAGGGAGCACCCACATTTGCCAGGCTCTGCAGGAATGGCTTTACTTAGCACAGAAACCTGGAGTGGAGATCATGTTCCCATTTCACAAAATCAGATTTCACAAAATCAAGATTGGGAAAAGAGAAAGAGAGGGAGGAGCAGAATCAGAGAGGGACAAAGCACAAGTAGGATTTATTTTGATTTGTTGATTTTCTGTCCTTCTTATCATTGTATTATACACCCTTTCACTCTTTTTTTTGGGAAAATACAACATGTTGTTATTAACTAGAGTCATCATGTTGCACAATAAGTCTGTTGAATTTATTCCTCCTGTTCAACTGAAATTTTATATCTGTTGACCGACATTTCCTCAACCTCTCACCCCATGCCCCAGACCTCAGCCTCTGGTAAACACTTCTGGGAGAGCAAAAGTAAGTCCTAGGATCAGCGGCATGTCTGCAGTGCCCTCATCACCTGATGAGCCTGGGGTTTTCCCAGGTGTGCCCCAGGTGCCGCACTTACTCACCCTCTTCCCTGCAGGTGAGGCTAGGTCTTCCTTTTACATGCTTCCCTCAGCGCCTCGGCTCTGCTTCCTCCAAACCCGGCCCCATCAATTGGCTCTGGACGAGGGATTTCTACCCTGCCAGGTCTGTGCATGGATGAGACAAGATATTCCAGGTGAGGCTCTCTGCACGGCCCCCAGTGCCGCCTACTTCCAGGAGTGTTGGCTCTGGTGCCTGCTTCTGCATGAGCTTCCATCTGTCACTTGTGAAAGGAGTGCTGGTGGAGAACATGGCGCAGGTGAGCAGCCTGAGAGCAGTTCTTATTGGGGGGAAACGTTTTCCTCTACCATCTTAGCTTCAAATGTTTGGGGTCTGCAAATGAACTGACAATAGAAAGGTGGACAGGAGAGAGCGGGTCCATCTACTTGTGCTCATGCACACTTGTGAGGGCTCAGGAATGAGGAAAAGGCATGCATACCAACGAACATGGTAACAGGAGGGGCTCAGGGCTTCCGGAAGAGTGTGGAAGGTCCACGTGAGGGCTCAGGAATGAGGAAAAGGCATACATACCAATGAACACGGTAACGGGAGGGGCTCAGGGCTTCCGGAGAAGTGTGGAAGGTCCACGTGAGGGCTCAGGAATGAGGAAAAGGCGTACATACCAACGAACACGGTAACAGGAAGGGCTCAGGGCTTCTAGAGGAGTGTGGAAGGTCAGTGTGAGGACTCAGGAATGAGGAAAAGGCGTACATACCAACGAACATGGTAACAAGAGGAGCTCAGGGCTTCCAGGGGAGTGTGGAAGGTCCATGTGAGGACTCAGGAATGAGGAAAAGGCGTACATACCAACGAACATGGTAACAGGAGGGGCTCAGGGCTTCCGGAAGAGTGTGGAAGGTCCACATGAGGACTCAGGAATGAGGAAAAGGCGTACATACCAATAAACACGGTAACAGGAGGGGCTCAAGGCTTCCGGAGAAGTATGGAAGGTCCACGTGAGGGCTCAGGAATGAGGAAAAGGAATACATACCAATGAACACGGTAACAGGAGGGGCTCAGGGCTTCCGGAAGAGTGTGGAAGGTCATTTCCTAGTCTTGATGCTAATAGGCAGCTGAACTGCGCATCTCAGTGAGGGTTCAACCCTCTTCCAAGCAGGAAGTCCCCCCAGGGGGCGTCAATGGCAGCTGCCTCTGTGTTCTGAGGCAGCTGTTTACGTAGAGGCAGTGTTTCTTTCTGCAGTTGCTGACTGTTCAGGAGTTTTCCATTTAAAGTAATTTCTGTCCCTTCATTCTCAACTTGAGTATGCACCAGCATCACCTGCAAGGCTTGGAAGACAGAGATCATCCAGCCCGGCCCCAGGTGTCTGAGTCAGCGGGTCAAGGGAAGTGCCTGTGTGTGGACAGCCACTGCTCACCGGCCGTACCATTACATCTGCCAAACAAAGATACAGCCTGAGAAATTCATAGTGAATGTTTGTCCACATGAAAAGAAGCTCAACATCACTGATCATTAGAGAAATGCAAATCAAAACCACAATGAGATACCATCTCACACCAGTCAGAATGGCTATGATTAAAAAGCCAAAAAACAACAGATGCGGCCAGGTGCAGTGGCTCACGCCTGTAATCCCAGCACTTTGGGAGGCTGAGGTGGGCACATCTCCAGGTCAGGAGTTCGAGACCAGCCTGACCAACATGGTGAAACCCCATCTCTACTAAAAATACAAAAGTGTGCACCTGTAATCCCAGCTACTCTGGAGGCTGAGGCAGGAGAATCACTTGAACCCAGAAGGCGGAGGTTGCAGTGAGCCCAGATTGCGCCACTGCATTCCAGCCTGGGTGACAGAGGGAGACTCCATCTAAAAAAAAAAAAAAAAAAAAAAAAAACAGATGCTGATGACATTGTGGAGAAAAAGGAATGCTTTTACACCCTTGGTGGGCATGTAAATTACTTCAACTATTGTGAAAAGACAGTGTGGCAATTCCTCAAAGACCTAAACAAAAAAATACCATTTGACCCAGCAATCCCATTACTGGGTATATACCCAAAGGAATATAAATCATTCTATTATAAAGATACATGCACACATATGTTCATTGCAGCACTATTCACAATAGCAAAGACATATCAACCTAAATGCCTATCAGTGATAGATTGGATCAAGAAAATGTGGTATATATACACCCTGGAATACTATGCAGCCATAAAAAGGAACAAGATCATTTCCTTTACAGGGACATGGATGGAGCTAAAGGCCATTATCCTCAGCAAACTAACACGGGAACAGAAAACCAAACACTGCATGTTCTCACTTGTAAGTGGGAGCTGAATGATGAGAACGCATGGACACATGGAGTTGGGGGAACAACACACACTGGGGCCTGTCAGAGGGTGAGTGGGGAGGAGGAGGAGCATCAGGAAGAATAGCTAGAAGATGCTGTTTCTCATCCTTAATGCAAAAAAGGCTTACATATTTGAGGGATGTTAAAGGATAAATTTAGGCACATTAAAAATTTAATGGGTTTATTTGAGGCTGACAGCAATTCACGAATCTGGCAGCAACAAAGCTCAAGTGAGAGCTCCACAAGAGGGCAGGAGAGACAACGTTTACAACCTTTACAAGGTGATCCTTGAAGTAAGACAAAGAAAACATGTGATTGGTTGAAGTGGAAAGTCCCCAGCTGGAGCTTAGTTAGTGGTTTCTAATTAGTAAAGTCTCCACTTAGAGGGCACTTGGCAGTTTCTGATTGGTTGAGCTTAAGTTCCATTTTATTGTTTGAGTTGGGTTTTAGTTTGCTTGTGTAGGAACCCAAGGCCCTGGAATGTCTCAGCCCAATGGCTAACCAACTAATTATTTGAACAATATGAAAATGTCCTCAGTCCTTAGTTTTATGTTCTTATGCCCACCCGATTTTATTTCTTCTTCTTCAGCCTCTGTAGCCTGGGAAATAATTAATTACCCTCCCTCCCCATCCTAACCTCTTCTACCTCCGGCCTCAGAAATTCTACCTCAGGCTCAATTGAGAGAACCTGAATCAGGAAGGTTGACTACTACATTCTTTCTGCCATTATTATCCTGTCAATCTATGCAGAGACTATAAAATTTAAGCACACAAATCTTGAACTGCTCTCATAAATAAAGCTCAACTGTGCACCATGCAAAAGAGGGTGACATATTTGTGCAGCGTGTTGAAGGGTGTCCCTCTGAAATGAGATCCCAGATTATCTGCCAGTTCCTCACCCTTGTCAGATAATTTGTTCACTAATAATTTAAAAAAAAAAAAAAGCATGGCAACTAAGCTATGTTCTGAAGGGATTTACTTGGCTATATTCTTTATGTCACAGAACAATGGGGTGATTCTGATTGGAGTTTAAAAAGAAACATCTGTTTTGGTGAGAAAAGCGCTCAGATGAGCTTAACCATAAAAAATGAGGAAACAGAAATGCCCACGGGAGACAAGACTAAGCTGTTCTTCAGGACCTGTTCAGAGCTCTGCCCTTGGGGAGGTCATTTAGTTTATGAATGCCTCAGGTTAGTGTCTCAAGAAATTTACCTCTCAGAATTGTTATAAAGCTAAATAATTTAGCATCTGTAAAATCCTATGAGATGAAAGGCACCGTAGAAATGCAAATTATTATTTTGTTATGAGACACCATCAATAGGACAGAAAGTAAAATACTCTCTTTGATCGAAGTCTGGTTCAATTGACCTTGTGTGTCCATCTCAGAAATGGACGATATTTAACTGCAACAGATAATAGCCTGCTGTCCTACATTGTTTCCTCTGTTCTCCTTAAGAATTATCTTTGGTGGTTATTTTTTCAGGGCTTACCCCTGTCATTTCATCCTGACATTCCTCAGCAAATTGAATAAAATAGTTGCCATAAATCCCCAATGAGAAGCAAACTATCTTCATTACAATAATTATGTTTGATGTGGAGGCTTTTTATAAAGAGGTGTCAAAGTTTTAATTTAAGTTCAAAGGATGGTAAATTGCTAGTGGTAATAACGTTAGCTAAAGCCTAGTTGTTAAATGGAGAAATTTGTTTTTTAACCGAGAAGAATGTTTCCAGTAGGCTCGTTGTCTGGTAAAACAAAAAGGGTGGTCTTACTGTTTCACCTCCAAGATCAGAACCAGGAAATGCAATCCCTCCAGCTAGGAGACCGGCAGCCATCCCTCTCTGATGTAGGGAGCAAGTTGGTTCCATAGCGATATGTCTGGCTTCTTTCTGGTTTCTTCAATGGAGCACCTGGGGAGTAGCGGGGTGGGGGGGTGGGGGTGTTAGAGGGAACCTGGCTTCTCATCCAGGCTGTGTCACTACAGCCTCCCATCTGGCCAAGGTCCACAGCCTCCAGTCAGCCAGTTACCCAAATGCAGGGAAAACCGAAGCGCTCTGTCACTTTAGGAACTGGGGGGAAATGGGAAGGAATTGGGCAAACTTTGAGGCTCATAATTCTCACATCTATTGTGAATCATCCCATTTTCTTTAACCCAAATCTGGAAGATGGAGTGACAAAGAATCTTGGTGATATTTCCTGTACAAGGTAGTCTAGGAAAGAAACAATTTTTTAAATTGGATTTCTGGATTATTTTTATTTATTTGGACAAGAAGCAAAATGTTTAGATTTAGGACTATTTGGAGGGGGAAATAGTCCCATATATAAAACAATCCTAGAGGGGGAAAAAAAAGATGAAGGTAACTGACAAACCATCTGAATAATACAAATGCTATGGCATTGTACACAAAGGTGCTATTTTAAAATAAGATGACATTTATTCTGGATTTTGTAATCAATATGTGATCATATATTTAAATTTAACTTTACATATGTAGGATCACAGCCAAGGAGATTAAGCATAATTTCAAATTTTATCACCAGTCACTTGTGTTATTTTATCACATTTGAAAATATTTGCTCTTATTTACTTTAAACAGTGATCTATAAATTTGTTTAGACAGTAATAATTAAGGATCTTTTCTTCTTCAGGATAATTTTTAAAATTAAATGATGTATCGAACATACTACCAAAGAAACTTTCCTTTTTGATTATGGCCTCTACATTGAAGATCTGTAGGAATTTTTTCTAATTAATTTTCAAATCTTCCCAGGACCTCGCTGTTCAAAGAAATATCATCTTTGAAATAATTTTTGTGAATGCTTTACAAATCAAAAATTTATTCACAAAACCATATCACCATAATCACTAATTTTAATAGTCCCCTAAATATTTTCTATATCAGTTTTCTTGATTATAAAATGTCAGTAATAAGGACAAGCTCTTATTTAACAGAATAATTACATCAGTTTCCCATCAATCTTCCAAGGTCATTTAATAATTATGTTAGCCATTTCCACAGATTGGTAAGAGGCTCTCCACTAATGGCTCCCATGGTTTCCACGGCCTCATTTTTCTTGCCAGACTTAGTTTATGTTCAGCCTGAAGAATCACCTCTTCTATTTGACCACCTTGAAGTTGGTCTTCTAATTTTTTAACATCTGTTTCCACTTTAACCACAGCCAGCTTCTCATTTGTAATCTGTTCTATGTACTTTCTATATGCTGCATTTTTAGGGATTTGCTCAAGAACATCAAGAATCTCTGTGTACAATATTCTTAGCCTCTCATGTGGACTCTGAGTATAGCCAATCCCACAAGGGCAGTGGTCTTCTTCAGGACACCCTCAAAATCACTATTTTAAATACCCACTTAGGCCAGGTGCAGTGACTCACATCTGTAATCCCAGCACTTTAGGAGGCCGAGGTGGGTGGATCACTTGACGTCAGGAGTTTGAGACCAGCCTGGCCAACCCCGTCTCTACTAAAAATACAAAAATTAGCTGGGCGTGGTGGCGGGCGCCTGTAGTCCCAGCTACTCGGGAGGCTGAGGCAAGAGAGTCGCTTGAACCCAGGAGGTGGAGGTTGCAGTGAGCCGAGATCATGCCACTGCACTCCAGCCTGGGTGACAGAGTGAGTCTCTGTTTCAAAAAATAAAAAAAATAAAAAATTAAATACCTACTTATTTCTAGTCTCGGGAGTCAGCGTGCTTGAAGGAAAGCACCTCTGGCTTCTGATCTGTGCTCTGCCACTCACCAGGATAGAAGGCGGGCGAGCGACAGGAGCTCTCTACGCCTCAGTTTCCTCATTGCATTGTTGAAAGAAAAACTTTAGACAAATTAAGTTTAACAGAGCTTATCTGAGCAAAGAATGGGTCACAAATTAGGGAGCTCCCTCGAACCAGAATAGGTTCTGAGCAATTCTGGGGCTGTCTTGGGTTTGCAGAGAAAAGTGACATAAGGGGAATGGAAGTAAGGCACAGAAACGGCAGGATTGGTTCCAGCTCGACGTTTGCCTTTTTTTTTTTTTGACAGGATCTCCCCCTGTTGCCCAGGCTGGAGTGCAATGGTGCGGTCTCAGCTCACTGCAGCTTCTGGCTCCCGAGTTCAAGAGATCCTCCCACCTCAGCCTCCCGAGTAACTGAGATCACAGGCACATGCTAGCACGCCCGGCTAATTTTTGTATTTTTTAGTAGAGACAAGGTTTCACCATGTTGGCCAGGCTGGTCTCAAACTCCTGACCTCAAGTGATCTGCCCACCGCAGCCTCCCAAAGTGCTGGGATTACAGGAGTCACCACCAGGCCCGGCCCCGTTTGCCTTTTATGAACAACTTGAACAGTGGCCGCTGTGAGTGGTTGAGAGATGGCTCCTGGAATTGGCTGAGACTTGGCTACTTGTTACAAGAGCAGGTGACAGCTTGTGGACGTACCCAGGTAGGTTACGCTTCACTATGTATGGAGAAACCTTTAGGCTGAATTTAAAATGTGTAAGGAGGCAGCTTTAGGCTAAAGGTAACAGCATTATCTCTGTAGTCACATACGTAAGTTACATGCACAGAAGGGTATCTGGCACCAAATAATATTCAATAAATGCTACTTTCTGCTCCCATTTCTTTCAGCACATAGAGAAGGAAAAACCTAAAGACACTGGTGAATAAGGTATGAATGATTTTAATGAGGGAGATTTTGAAATTGAATGCCTTATAACTTATCACAGGTCACATCAGTCTGAAGCAACAGAGTGAATTTGTTTTAGGCATTTCTGAAGGTGGAGGTTTATGATCCTCTAGAGGAAAAGTTATAAAAGTAATTGCCAGATATAGTACTTCATTAGGAAAGTTGGTTTTTGAACTAACGCTATTTGTAATCGGGTAACAAAAGAGAGAAAGTGTCAACATTTCAAGTTCTGGTCTTTGCTTATTTTGTATAATATTTAAAATATCTTGCATCTCAATACTTTATACTTATGGTACAAAAATATACTTTAAAAACACCTTATATTTGCCTAGTTTTTACATTTCCTAAGTACTTCAGTGCATATTATCTTCTTTTACCCTAACAACAACCTTATGATCTAAAGAAAGGGGAGTTTTCTTCTTCCCATGTTTGGGATGAAGAAACTTAGACTCAGGGAGGTAAATGGGTGCTTAAGAATCAACCAAAAAGTGGAGGCAGATCGATCCTTAGACGGATCAGTGTGCCCAGGGCTAGGAAGTCCGTGACTGAAGGAGCCAGAATTCTTATCTAGCTCTTTCGGACTCTGCTTCCCACCTGAGCAACACTCTCCTTATTATCAGCCAGAATACAGGGCCTCACATTGTGAGACTGGTACAGCGCCCGCTGCGTGAAAATCAAAGCTGCTATGGCCACTTCACCAACCAGAGGTTACCGCCCTGTGATCAGCCTGCTTCCGGACACCAAGTACTGGTTCCAAAGATGGTGAGAAATAATAAACGCTTGTTGTGTGAGCAGGCTGGTAGTGTGGCTTTAGCTCGGTTTGCACAAGGGACATGCGTTATGGGATACCTGGTCACATGGGAGGTCTGTCACTGTGTCCTCCGGGATTTCACTGCACTGGAGGATCACGGGGTTTGAGCTGGAGCCCTCCTGACATCCAAGCATGGAGGTATTTCACTGCAGTCAGCAGAAAGCCCTGGCACCTGTTCTTTCAGAGAACACCTGCTCCGATCCAGGCAGTCCCGCACCTGTGCATGGAGCCTTGGCAAGACATACGGAGCTCCCAGGGAAAGAATGGATTTCCCTTGGTGACTCCTGTGGAGGAGGCATCTGATGGGCATGGGCTGTCGTCAGGATGTGCCTGGCCTCAGGGAGGCTGGCAGGAGTGCAGCAGGGAATGGCAATCTCTGTTCTGAGCACCCTGGCCTTCCTGAGGACCAGCCGGCTGCCCCCACAGGCTGGCCTGTGAGCAGACGACATTCCACAGGTTCTCCTCACTGATGGAAAAAGAAGCCCTCAGAGCCTGGAGTGCACCCCACCGGCTGGGGTGTCTCCAAGTACACAGGCCTTCTTTCCAGAGCCACTGTAAGCTGGGCACTGCTGTTTTACGTAGAAGAAGAAAGGTTACCATTTTCAGAAAGAAATATCATGAACGGCAGAAATATTTAAAAAGTATGGTTTTTCATCTACGTTAAGATGAACTGTGGTTGCTTTTACTATTTCCCACTGAGGAGTGATCAACTGCTTATCTAGCGAATGCTTCAAAGGTGCTTCTCATCTTGACCTGATTTCCCCACGGGTGTGCTTTTGTTGCTTGTGTAAATCCACAGCTGCACCTGCACCAGCACCAGCACCAGCGATTCTGAGACTCCTGCAAGGAATCAGGAAAGGTCCGTGGTTCTTGGCCTAGGGGCAGGTGAACGTTCAGGGAGACGGCAGACCCCACAGAGCGTGGTCCACTGAGCAGCTCTTGGGGAGGATGAAGATAGGGAACAAACAAACAAAAGCAGTCTGGTGTCGTGCACCTGCACCTGCCCGTGAGAGTTCTGAGCAAGGGAGGTCCCCATCGCACCCCCAATTTAGTCACTGGCCCAGCCCCTCTCAGGACCAGGTGGATTATTGCAGATGACAGTGGGCTGCTGTAAACTCCACCAAACGATAGTTCCAATCGCACCTGTCTAGTATGGCAGCTTTACTGGAAGAGTTTCTGGCATTTGTACACAAGACAAAAAAAAAGTTCGGTTGTCACATTCAGCCCAAAGACAGCGTCGAAAGAAGCATCCTGTGCGTTGGCTACGCTTCCTGCAGAACACCCTGTCATCAGCTCTGTGGCTGGAGGCAAGGACACACTTGGACTCCTGGACCACAGTGAAGACTCAGCCGTCTGGTCCGGGTCCAGGAGGGAGAAGCGTTGCATCTTCCCAGGTTGAGGCCTGTCCAGGAGGGCGTTCATTCTCTGGCTGGAATCAGGCGGCCATCCTCACCTGAGGGCTCACAGTATGTCTGACTTACCCACATGTCCTAGGCCGACTTTATGGAGATGGAGGTGCAACGAGGGGCCCACACCAGGCATCTGCCAGCCCCACTCTCTGGGTGGTACAGAAGCAGTCAGCTGGATGCACATCGGAACCTCAGGAGGAGAGGAGAGAGGTGGGTGAGTGCTATTTATTATGTGATGCCTCAGACTGACAGCTGCAGAAGCCATCTTACCTCGTCCTTCTCACTCTCCCGCTGCCTCCCGTTGGGTGGGTGATTACGAGAGGCCACCTCCTTGAAGGGTCGGGAATGCAGCAGAGCAGACCAGCATGGGTGTGCATTGACTTGAGCAGCTCTGCACGCTCCACAGGCTGTGGCTGCAGACAGCGCCTCCTCCCTGCAGGTGGAGACCCCTCCCCTTACCCGCCCCATTGCAGATCCCCTGTGGAATGTGACTGCATCTATTTTTTTTTACTTATAAAATATTTTGAAACTTTTTTTTTAAATAAATGCACAGAAGGACCAGTTGAAGTCAGAGTGGTAGCCCCTGGTGGCCGGCCAGTGCATGGACCAAGCCTACCACGACCTCACATGTCCTGTGCTGACTGGCAAAGGGGAGCAGGGGGTGGGTGTCCCAATCAGTCCTGGAGCACACAGCAGCCCACGTGGGAGGGGGTGCCTCACTTTCCACCTCGGCCCCCTCAAAACTCCCCAGGGACCCACACACACACAGACACTGCAGCGGTGACTGTAGGAGGGGGCACCGGGAACAGGAAGGACACTGCCACTCAGCCTCAGGCACTTGAGGGACACCCTGGAGCCTCCAGGGGCATGGTGAAGGTCCAGGCAAAGCCCACCCTGGCGCGACTGGGGAAGGGCAATGAGATGGCCCCCACTGCGGGGGAGAGGGGGCACCCACAAGGCAACAACCATAGGAGACGAGCAAGGGGCGCCTGCTGAGAGCAAAAGAGGACCCCCAACCCCACCAAGGTCACGAGGCAGAGGGCAGGGCAGCCAGGTTAGATTCCGCACCACTGCCCACAGGCAGGAAGGAGAGGGAGAGAGGGAGGGGCCCACAGCCAGAACAAGAAGAATGTCCATCCCTCATGTGTCCCTGCTCAGGCCACCAGGGAAAACGTGATGTCACCATGTCAATGACTGCATCTAAAGGGTAATTAAAGATAGAGGAGGCCATCAGGGCAGGCCGTAATCTAATCTGCCTGAAGTTCTTCTTAAGAGGAAATTAGGGGACCTGGGCAAGATGGCCGAATAGGAACAGCTCCGGTCTGCAGCTCCCAGTGAGATCTATGCAGAGGTGGGTCATTTCTGCATTTCCAATTTAGGTACCCAGCTCATCACACTGGGACTGGTTAGACAGTGGGTGCAGCCCACAGAGGGTGTGCCAAAGCAGGGTGGGACATCGCCTCACCCGGGAAGTGCAAGGGGATTGGGGAACTCCCTCCCCTAGCCAAGGGAAGCCGTGAGGGACTGTGTCCTTAGGAATGGTTCATTCTGGCCCAGATACTACACTTTTCCCACAGTCTTCACAACCCACAGACCAGGAGATTCCTTCTCGTGCCTACACCACCAGGGACCTGGGTTTCAAGCACAAAACTGGGCGGCCGTTTGGGTAGACACTGAGTTAGCTGCTTTGGGTGGACACTGAGCTAGCTGCAGGAGTTTTTTTTTTTCATACCCCGGTGGTGCCTGGAACACCAGCAAGACAGAATCATTCACTCCCCTGGAAAGGGGGCTGAAGCCAGGGACACAAGTGTTCTAGCTCAGTGGATCCCACCCCCATGGAGCCCAGAAAGCTAAGATCCACTGGCTTGAAATTCTCACTGCCAGCACAGCAGTCTGAAGTCTGAAGTCAACCTGGAATGCTCAAGCTTGGTGAGGGGAGGGGCGCCCACTATTATTGAGGCTTGAGTAGGTAGTTTCCCCCTCACAGTATAAACAAAGCCCAGGGGAAGTTCAAACTGAGTGGAGCCCACTGCAGCTCAGCAAAGCCTCTGTAGCCAGACTGCCTCTCTAGATTCCTCCTCTCTGGGCAGGGCATCTCTGAAAAAAATTCAGCAGCCCTAGTCAGGGCCTTATAGATAAGACTCCCATCTCCTTGGGACAGAGCCCCTGGGGGAAGGGGCAGCTGTGGGCACAGCTTCAGCAGACTTAAATGTTCCTGTCTGCCAGCTCTGAAGAGAGCAGCGGATCTCCCAGCACAGTGCTCGAGCTCTGCTAAGGGACAGACTGCCTCCTCAAGTGGGTCCCTGACCCCCATGCCTCCTGACTGGAAGACACCTCCCAGCAGGGGTCGACAGACACCTCATAAAGGAGAGCTCTGGCTGGAGTCTGGTGGGTTCCCCTCTGGATGAAGCTTCCAGAGGAAGGAGCAGGCAGCAATCTTTGCTGTTCTGCAGCCTCCGCTGGTGATACCCAGGCAAACAGGGTCTGGAGTGGACCCCCAGCAAACTCCAGCAGACTTGCAGCAGAGGGGCCTGACTGTTAGAAGGAAAACTAACAAACAGAAAGGAATAGCATCAACATCAGCAAAAACGACGTGCACACAAAAACCCCATCCAAATGTTACCAACATTAAAGACCAAAGGTAGATAAATCCATGAAGATGAGAAAAAACCAGTGCAAAAAGGCTGAAAAGTCCCAAAACTAGAATGCTTCCTCTTCTCCAAAGGATCACAACTCCTCACCAGCAAGGGAACAAAACTGGGCAGAGAATGAGTTTGACGAATTGACAGAAGTAGGCTTCAGAAGATGGGTAATAACAAATTCCTCTGAGCTAAAGGATCATGTTCTAATCCAATGCAAGGAAGTTAAGAACCTTGAAAAAAGGTTAGAAGAAATGCTAACTAGAATAACCAGTTTAGAGAAGAACATAAATGACCTGATGGAGCTGAAAAACACAGCATGAGAACTTTGTGAAGTGTACACAAGTATCAATAGCTGAATAGATCAAGCGGAAGAAAGGATATCAGAGATTGAAGATCAACTTAATGAAATAAAGCATGAAGACAGGATTAGAGAAAAAAGAATGAAAAGGAATGAACAAAGCTCCAAGAAATATGGGACTATGTGAAAAGACCAAACCTATGTTTGAGTAGTGTACCTGAAACTGATGGGAAGAATGGAACCAAGTTGGAAAACACTCTTCAGGATATTATCCAGAAGAACTTCCCCACCCTAGCAAGATAGGCCAACATTCAAATTCAGGAAATACAGAGAACACCACAGATACTCCTTGAGAAGAGCAACCCCAAGACACACAATCGTCAGATTCACCAAGGTTGAAATAAAGGAAAAATGTTAAGGGCAGCCAGAGAGAAAGGTTGGGTTACCCACAAAGGGAAGCCCATCAGACTAACAGCAGATCTCTCTGCAGAAACCCTAAAAGCCAGAAGAGAGGGGGGGCCAATATTAAACATTCTTAAAGAAAACAATTTTCAACCCAGAATTTCATATCCAGCCAAACTAAGCTTCATAAGCGAAGGAGAAATAAAATCCTTTAGAGACAAGCAAATGCTGAGAGATTTTGTCACCACCAGGCCTGCCTTAAAAGAGCTCCTGAAGGAAGCACTAAATATGGAAAGGAAAAACCAGTACCAGCCACTGCAAAAACATACCAAATTGTAAAGACCATTGACACTATGAAGAAACTGCATCAACTAATGAGCAAAATAACCAGCTAGCATCATCATGATAGGATCAAATTCACACAAAATAATATTAACCTTAAATGCAAACGGTCTCAATGCCCCATTTGAAAGACACAGCCTGGCAAATTGGACAAAGAGTCAAGACCCATCAGTGTGCTGTATTCAGGAGACCCATCTCATGTGCAAAGACACGCCTAGGCTCAAAATAAAGGAATGGAGGAATATTTACCAAGCAAACAGAAAGCAAAAAAAAGCAGGGGTTGCAATCCTAGTCTCTGATAAAACAGACTTTAAACCAACAAAGATCAAAAAAGACAAAGAAGGGCATTACATAATGGTAAATGGATCAATGCAACAAGAAGAGCTAACTATACTAAATATATATGCACCCAATACAGGAGCACCCAGATTCATAAAGCAAGTTCTTAGAGACCTACAAAGAGACTTAGACTCCTACACAATAGTAGTGGGAGACTTTAACACTCCACTGTCAGTATTAGACAGTTCAACAAGACAGAAAATTAACAAGGATATTCAGGACTTGAACTCAGCTCTGGACCAAGCAGACCTAATGGACATCTACAGAACTCTCCACCCCAAATCAACAGAGTATACATTCTTCTCAGCACCACATTGCACTTATTCTAAAATTGACCACATAATTGGAAGTAAAACACTCCTCAGCACATGCAAAAGAACAGAAATCATAACAGTCTCTCAGACCACAGTGCAATGAAATTAGAACTTGGGATTAAGAAACTCACTCAAAACCACACAACTACATGGAAACTGAACAACCTGCTCCCGAATGACTACTGGGTAAATAACGAAATTAAGGCAGAAATAAATAAGTTATTTGAAACCAATGAGAACAAAGAAACAACATACCAGAATCTCTGGCACACAGCTAAAGCAGTGCTTAGAGGGAAATTTATAGCACTAAATGCCCACAGCAGAAAGTGGGAAAGATCTAAAATCGACACCCTAACATCACAATTAAAAGAACTAGAGAAGCAAGAGCAAACAAATTCAAAAGCTAGCAGAAGACAAGAAATAACTAAGATCAGAGAAGAACTGAAGGAGATAGAGACACGAAAAACCTTTCAAAAAATCAATGAATCCAGGAGCTGGTTTTTTGAAAAGATTAACAAAATAGACTGCTAGCCACACTAATAAAGAGGAAAAGAGAGAAGAATCAAATAGACACAATAAAAAATGATAAAGGGGATATCACCACTGATCCCACAGAAATATAATTACCATCAGAGAATACTATAAAAACCTCTATGCAGATAACTAGAAAATCTAGAAGAAATGGATAAATTCCTGGATACAAACACCCTCCCAAGACTAAACCAGGAAGAAGTCGAATCCCTGAATAGACCAATAACAAGTTCTGAAATTGAGGCAGTAATTAATAGCCTACCAACCAACAAAAGCCCAGGACCAGATGGATTCACAGCCAAATTCTACCAGAGGCACAAAGAGGAGCTGGTACCAGTCCCTCTGAAACCATTCCAAACAATAGAAAAAGAAGAACTCGTCCCTAACTCATTTTATGAGGCCAGCATCATCCTGATAACAAAGCCTGGCACAGACACAAAAAAAAAAGAAAAAATTTTAGGCCAATATCCCTGATGAACATCGATGCAAAAATCCTCAATAAAATACTGGCAAACCAAATCCAGCAGCACATCAAAAAGTTTATCCACCACGATCAAGTTGGCTTCATCCCTGGGATGCAAGGCTGGCTCAACATATGCAAATCAATAAACATAATCCATCACATAAACAGAACCAATGAAAAAAACCACATACTTATTTCAATAGATGCAGAAAAAGCCTTCGATAAAATTCAACACCCCTTCATGCTAAAAATTCTCAATAAACTACGTATTGATGGAATATATCTCAAAATAATAAGAGCTATTTATGACAAACCCACAGCCAATATCACACTGAATGGGAAAAAGCTGGAAGCATTCCCTTTGACCCAGAAATCCCATTAAATTTAATATGGAATCAAAAAAGAGCCCGTATAGCCAAGACAATCCTAAGCAAAAAGAACAAAGCTGGAGGCATCCCACTACCTGACTTCAAACTATACTACAAGGCTACAGTAACCAAAACAGCATGGTACTGGAACCAAAATTGATATATAGACCAATGGAACAGAACAGAGGCCTCAGAAATAACACCACACATCTACAACCATCTGATCTTTGACAAACCTGACAAAAATAAGCAATGGGGAAAGGATTTCCTATTTAATAAATGGTGTTGGGAAAACTGGCTAGCCATATGCAGAAAACTGAAACTGGATCCCTTCCTTACACCTTATACCAAAATTAACTCAAGATGGATTAAAGACTTAAACATAAGGCCTAAAACCATAAAAACTGTAGAAGAAAACCTAGGCAATACCATTCAGGACATAGGCATGGGCAAAGGCTTCATGACTAAAACACCAAAAGCAATGGCAACAAAAGCCAAAATTGACAAATGTCATCTAATTAAACTAAAGAGCTTCTGCACAGCAAAAGAAACTACCATCAGCGTAAGCAGGCAACCTACAGAATGGGAGAAAGTTTTTGTAATCTCTCCATCTGACAAAGGGCTAATATCCAGAATCTACAAGGAATTTAAACAAATTTACAAGAAAAAAACAACCCAATCAAAAAGTGTTTGAAGGATATGAGCAGAAATTTCTCAAAAGAAGACATTTATGGCCAGGAGCAGTGGCTCACGCCTGTAATCCCAGCACTTTGGGAGGCCGAGGCCGAGGTGGGCAGATCATGAGGTCAGGAGATCAAGACATCCTGGCTAACATGGTGAAACCCCATCTCTACTATTAATAAAAAAAATTAGCTGGATGTGGTGGCACATGCCTGTAGTCCCAGCTACTCGGGACGCTGAGGCAGGAGAATCTCTTGAACCCAGGAGGTGTAGGTTGCAGTGAGCTGAGATCCCACCACTGCACTCCAGCCTGGGTGACAGAGCAAGACTCTGTCTAAAAAAAAAAAAGAAAAGAAAAGAACACATTTATGCAGCCAACAAACATATGAAAAAAAAAGCTCATCATCACAGGTCATTAGAGAAATGCAAATCAAAGCCACAATGAGATACCATCTCACGCCAGTTAGAATGCCAATCATTAAAAAGTCAGGAAACAACAGATGCTGGAGAGGATGTGGAGATAGAAGAATGCCTTTACACTGTTGGTAGGAGTGTAAATTAGTTAAACCATTGTGGAAGACAGTGTGGTTGTTCCTCAAGGATTTAGAACCAGAAACACCATTTGATCCAGCAATCCCATTACTGGGTATATACCCAAAGAATTATAAATCACTGTACTATAAAGACACATACACACATATGTTTATTGTAGCACTGTTCACAATAGCAAAGATTTGGGACCAACCAAAATACCCATCAATGATAGACTGGATAAAGAAAATGTGACACATCTACACCATGAAATACTATGCAGCCATAAAAAAGGATGAGTTCGTGTCCTTTGCAGGGACATGGATGAAGCTGGAAACCATCACTCTCAGCAGACTAACACAGGAACAGAAAACTAAACACATGTTCTCACTCATAAGTGGGAGTCGAACAATGAGAACACATGGACACAGGGAGGGAAACATCACACACTGGGCCCTGTCGGGGGGTGGGGGGCTAGGGGAGGGATAGCATTAGGAGAAATACCTAATGTAGATGATGGGTTGATGGGTGCAGCAAACTACCATGGCACATGTATACCTATGTAACAAACATGCACATTCTGCACATGTATCCCAGAACTTAAAGTATAATAATAATAATTTTAAAAAGAGGAAGTTAGGGCAGAGACAGGCACAGAGGGCCCCCTGATGGTGTCCTCTACCTTGAATCGCCTCTTCAGATGCACTCATGTTCTGAGGGCCTAAGGGTCGAGGCTGCAATGGCAGAATTTGGAGGGGACCATCAGCCCCTCTCACAGCCCTCCTCCTTTTCTGACTTTTAAAATAGCTTTCTGTGCTTATCTGCTTGTACACTTTGGGGTTTGGGGTGAAATCATGTTTGGGAAAAGCTTTGCTTCATCACAAAGGTCTGGAAACCCTGAGATGGACTGAGGCTCTGCCTCTCCATCAGCTTGGGCTTGGAGCTTCCCTTTGCAGACGCCATGTGGACAGGAGCTGGTGGCTCCAGGACCCAGTCTACAGCCACATCTATGGAGGCGGCTCCTCAGTGGGGCTGAGGCCCCCAGGGTGTGTCCCTCCGTGAAGTGTCCAGGCATCAGCAACCCCCTGCCCTCCCAGCCAGTCAGAGCAAAAAGCTTCTTTGTTTCCCCTTAAGCCAGAGAAGAAGGCTGTTTCCACTCAGCAGTACTGTGGCTCTTCATGACTGTTCCAAAACCATGTCCTGTCTCCTGAAGCCCAAGTCAGGAAGAGCAGGGGTTTAAGAAGGCCTGACTCTACAACCAAGCTTCTCCTGCAGTTTGCTGGGTGCTGGAGGCCCACGTGGGCTCTGCTTCTGGGACGTCCTCCCAAGCCACACTGGGAACAGGACCTGGCTGTGGGAGCTGGGAGCCACGGAGGACACGTCCTGCCAGTCTAGAAGCTGAATCTCATGCTGTGATCTCCTATTCCAGCCCACAGAAAAACAGGCCGACTCAAATAAGGATACCGAAACAGTGTCCCAAATCTTCCCACTTCAATAGCTTAAGTTGGGCTGGTTGGGGCTGAATTGGCCAGTGGTTTAGGCAGAGCACATAACAGAACTTTCATGACTGTTATCTGATTTTACTGAGTGACCATAAGAAAGGGGAGATGAAACATGTACGAATCTCTTATAATGTTTGTAATTTACCCCTCTCCTGAAGGACACGGCTCCTTTTCTCAGAAACGTATTATATTATCCTACAGAGCACAGGAAGACATTTTCTCAGCAACAAAGAGAACTGGGGCAAGAGTGAATCTGAAGAAGACGGGAAAAGCAGTATCAGGATTCAGTTCTTACGACTTCATGAATACTGCAGAGTTAAACTGAGCACGACTGCCCAGGGCTGTTTGATGCACTTTGCCTTGGACTCTGGGGCAACTTCCCTCCTGCTCCCTGTCTCTTCACATGGCTAATGGAGAAGGGAAGGAGGTGGAGAGGCTGCAGGGCACAGTGCGGAAAAATCTTCCTGCTATCACGAAGCACAGACGATAACAACGGCTAACTCCACGGGACAGCCACCTTGGCATTTTCAGACATGGTAGCGTTCTCTCCCAGGGTCCTGTGGCAGATGGGTGGCTAATTCCTCAGGACATACACACTGAAGAAACACAGAATCTGCCTCAGAGCGCAGACTCCCAGCTCTTCAGGAGTAAGATCTCTACCCTCCTCGCTGAGCATGTTCCACAAAACCATCGGCAGTGAGGAGACTTCGAAATCACCCTCGTAGAAAGAAATTAATTAATTTAAGATAAATTAAAATAAAAAAACAAAATCACCCTCATGCCCATTCCAGTACTATAGCAGGAAGCTCTCATAGTCCTATTGAGAAATTTCTTTCTAACTTGTAAGAAACACCCTTACCCATCCAACCCCAAAGAATGGACTCAGGGACACCGAGAACAGAAGAAGTGAGACTTTAATGGCAGTCTTGCAAGATTGGGTGTCTGGCATGAGGCACACCCAGAAGAGCTTCAACAAGAAATTTACTCCCTAGTGCACAAGTCCCTCCCCCAGTTCCTCATTGGCTGAGTACTATGGGGTTACAATCTTCCTGGACATCGCCTATTGGTAGTTGGATTAAGTTTTCCAGTATGTTCGTTAGGGTCTTTCTGCTGCATTTTATTGCATCCCATAATGCATTGTGACTGTCTCAGGACTCTTTGAACATCTGACATATGGCCCTAGTGGCTGTGCTTAGCTGATAAGAAAGGATACAATTATCAATGTTGCAAGCTAGCCTAAACTAAATTCTTCGGTGGGGTGGGGAGGGGGTATTTAAGGGGGCCCTGACCGATAGACACCTGGCTGCCAAGTGAAAGGAGAAAGCAGGATGGGGGCAGGGGTGGCTCAGTACATTCTGCTTCTTTATCTCTTTATTTCCACGTAGCCTGCTGAAACCTATACTAAAACACTTAGAATTAAAAATGGACCACCACATATAGGTTATTTTTTACATAACTGACACTCGGTTTTTAGTATCTTATATTATAATCTGTTTTGTTTGCATTCGAATAAGTCATTTCCCCAGTAACATGATTGCAGACTCCTTAAAGGGAGAGACATGCCTTATACACAAAACCTGACACACACAAGGAATTGGTCAATCACTCCAATAATATTTCTTAATAGCATCATTTTCTTATTTAGTTTGTCTCACAGTTTCTTCTTCATGCTTTGTGAAGAGTGGCTAATCAAATTTCTCTCATAGACTTTATTTATTTATTTATTTATTTATTTATTTATTTTTGAGATGGAGTTTAGCTCTTGTCACCCAGGCTGGAGTGCAATGGTGCGATCTTGGCTCACTGCAACCTGTGTCTCCAGGGCTCAAGCAATTCTCCTGCCTTAGCCTCCCAAGTAGCTGGGATGAGAGGTGCCTGCCACCACTCCCAGCCAAGTTTTGTATTTTTAGTAGAGACGGGATTTCGCCATGTTGGCCAAGCTGGTCTCGAACTCCTGACCTCAGGGGACCCACCTGCCTTGGCCTCCCAAAGAGCTGGGATTACAGGCGTGAACCTCTGTGCCCGGCCTCTCTCATAGACTTTAAAAACACATTTGTGTGAAGAATAACATTAGGAGACCATTGTGTAAGCAGGCCTGTGAACTAGGTATCTGCTATTTAGGAACACTGAAGAAGGCAGTCTAGGGAGAAATGGGTGCCCGTGCATCAGAAGGGAAAAGGGGGCTGGAGAGAAGTTTAGAGGTAGAGACAAAATGGCTTTGTGGCACAAAGGGCAAGGAAAAAAGAGAATTAGGGATGACTCCTGGGTTTATGGTTTGAGCTGGTGGTGCTTAAGGGATTGGATTTTGTCATGATGAGGTCACATCTTCCAAGAGCGTCACTGAGTTCGGTTTCTGGGGAATGGAAGGCCAGAGTGGAAATATCGTGATAAAACAAATTGCAAGTCAATTGCTCTCCTCTCCCGCAGCCGGGCAAATATCTACATTTAACAGGCTTTTTAAAACTTCATCTATGTAGATTCTGAGTAACTGGGAAAAGGAATCTCTTCTGAGGTCCTGGTTGTTCTTACGACCTTAACTTGTAATCGTATCTACGCAGCCCACTTTCGGTAGCTTATAAAGCAGTCGAATATGCCAGTTGCTTTAAGAGTCAAAACCCAAAGCAAGATTAGACTCCATGGATACTTCAGGCACGATGGCAACAGGTATTCATCATATTTAAGCTTTCCTTTCTTGTTCCATAGAGCTTAAAAAGCTAATAATTTACTTCTGCAGTCTATCCTACTGCAAGAACACCATTCCAGCCAAGCAAAAATTATGGCAGGTCAGAATGACGAGCACGTGGGTAAGAGTCAAATAATTTTCATTTAAATTAAGCCAAACTTTGTAATTTGATTTTTCTGCCTTACTTTTTTATTTTTATTTTTTGCACTAAACAATATTCTTCAAAATGATGCCAAAAAACCCTGGTACTATTATTATTATACTTTACTTTGTCTATTTTTGGGCACTCTTTCAGGAATGGAAAGTAGATCTGAAACTATTTTTGGCCTGAGCCATGTCTTGTTAAGATTCAGATCCTGATTCAGTGGATCTGGAGTGAGGCCTGAGGTTTGCATTTCAAATGAGCTCACAGATGCCACCCTTGCTGCTGGTCCTCGGGCAACACTTCGGGTAACAACCTACAGGGGTGGCTGGGGGGCCGGGAAGCCCTTCAGAGCCTCCCCACCGAGGCAGGGCTAGTTTTGTGCCCCTACAACCATCATCAAGCGGTAACTGGATGGGGTCTGCCCCTGGTGAGGCAGCTCCTCGATTCTGTACACCACCAAATTGGGCACATCCAGTTAATTAAATCCAAATCTATTTCGAGTGCAGTCCAGCCACAGTGGCTCACGCCTGTAATTCCAGCACTTTGGGAGGCTGAGGTGAGCAGACTGCCTGAGCTCACGAGTTCAAGACCAGCCCGGCCAACATAGCAAAACCCCCTCTCTACTAAAAAAAAACAAAAAAGTTAGCCAGGCATGGTGGCCCACACCTGTAGTCCCAGCCACTTGGGAGGCTGAGGCAGGAGAATTGCTTGAACCCAGGAGGCAGAGGCTGCAGTCAGCCGAGATTGCACCACTGCACTCCAGCCTGGGTGACAGAGTGAGACACTGTCTCGGAAAAAAAACAAGAAAAAGAAAAAAGAGTGCAGTTGTGTAGGGGAAGGAGAATGACACTTGGAGCCAGAAGACCTGGGTTTGAGTCTTATCTCTGCCACTTAAGGCAGCAGCACGACCACGTGTTCAACTTTAAATTTCTAATATTAAATCCACAGCATATATCACCTCAATCATATAGTTTCCAAAATCATCAAGTGACATATTATGCTTGTAAAGATTTTGCCAAGAATTCTTAGTTGGTTCTCATGACCTTAATTTTAATCGAATCCAAAACCCATACTATATTTTGTATAGTCCTATTTTTTGTAACAAATAAAGCTATTACACAAATGCAAAAGTGTTGTGTATGTGTGTATTATGTGTAAATAGTAGCAAGATGATACATAATGGATTGGTAGATGATAGATAATAGCTATAGATAGAGAATACATAGATAATAGATAAAATAAATAGTTATAGATAGGTAGATTATGGATAAAGAGACAATGGATTATATGGATGATAGATATAAAGATAATAAACATGGGTAGATAATAAATAGAAATAATATAGAAGAGAGATTTGGAAAGATAATAGCTATAGATAGATAATAGATCGATGATAGATAAAGGTAAATGTATGATCATTAGCTAATAAGAAATAATTAATTCCCTTATTGCCTTATACATTTTTGCCTATCTGGGCTGAGTGTGGCCTGCAGCCATGTACCTGTGCCTAGCCCATGTTTCTCATCGTCCAAGCTTAGGGGGAGCTGGTGAGCTGAGGTTTTCAGTCCCCCTGGAGGTGAGAAGGGTCTCCATTCTGCAGCTCACTCTCCCCGCCTCTCCATCACCCTCTCCTTTTTCTGGCTCTGGTTATTCTGGCTGTGGAAGGGACAGGAAGGGCTGAGAGGTTGACCACATAAATGAGGTTTGATTGGAACTGTTACGGTTGGGTTTCCTGGAAAAAGACTGAGGCAGAGGCTACAGGGCAGGCTCTGGGGAACCCCTCCTGGGGAGGAAGACAGTACCTGCAAGTGGTCCTGACAGCTCCCATGGGGGCTCAGGACTGAGTGGGCACTTCAGAGAGACCCCACTGAAGCAGGGGTGTGGGGCTTGTGCCCCCAGACCCAGTGGTACCTGGGTGGGGCTCCCCTGCAGGGCCACCCCAGGCACTTCACAGAGGCTCACTGTGGGCCTCAGCCACCCACACTCCTGTGAGCTGGACACAGGGTATCTGGTTCCTAATGGGCACCACCTTGCCTGGCACAGGAGGGGACAACATCTCAAGGCATTGATGGGCATCACACTGATGCTGCCGTGAAAGCCACAGCTCCTCAGAGCCCCACACACAAGACAAGGGCCACAGCTCCTCGGCACTGTCATCCAGGACTGCACAATGTGGGTTGAGACTCACAGAGGTTTCTCTTCAGTGGTCACTGCCAGTCTTCAGGCACCGTTGAGATCTTGCTCTTCATTTAGCTCTTACCAGATGCAAGCCAGGTAGAGGTGTCTGTAGGGAGTTGGAGTGACTGGTGTGATTGGCAAGGTCCATGTGACTGGTGAGGTCGGTGTGCATCCTAGGAGAGAACCAGAGGGGAGCGTCCCTCATGCTCTACCCAGAGCTATGCACTGCTCTGCCAGGATGGCGTCCTACAGCCCAGCACAGAGCCACAGGTAGGCTGCAAGTAGGACTCAGGTATGATACAGGTGGGAGGCAGGTGGGACTCAGGTAGGACTCAGGTGGGACTCAGGTGGGACTCAGGTAGGACTCAGGTGGGATGCAGGTGGGACTCAGGTAGGACTCAGGTGGGATGCAGGTGGGACTCAGGTGGGACTCACGTGGGACTCAGGTAGGACTCAGGTGGGATGCAGGTGGGACTCAGGTAGGACTCAGGTGGGATGCAGGTGGGACTCAGGTGGGACTCACGTGGGACTCAGGTAGGACTCAGGTGGGATGCAGGTGGGACTCAGGTGGGACTCAGGTGGGCCTCAGGTGGGACTCACATGGGACTCAGGTAGGACTCAGGTGGGATGCAAGTGGGACTCAGGTGGGACTCAGGTGGGATGCAGGTGGGACTCAGGTAGGACTCAGGTGGGACTCAGGTGGGATGCAGGTGGGACTCAGGTAGGATGCAGGTAGGACTCAGGTAGGACTCAGGCAGGATGCAGGTGGGACTCAGGTAGGACTCAGGTAGGATGCAGGTGGGATTCAGGTGGGACTCAGGCAGGACTCCAGCGGGATGCAGGTGGGACTCAGGTAGGACTCAGGTGGGATGCAGGTAGGACTCAGGTAGGACTCAGACGGGATGCAGGTGGGACTCAGGTAGGACTCAGGTAGGATGCAGGTAGGACTCAGGTAGGACTCAGGTGGGATGCAGGTGGGACTCAGGTGGGACTCACGTGGGACTCAGGTAGGACTCAGGTGGGATGCAGGTGGGACTCAGGTGGGACTCAGGTGGGACGCAGGTGGGACTCAGGTGGGACTCAGGTGGGACTCAGGCGGGATGCAGGTGGGACTCAGGTAGGACTCAGGTGGGATGCAGGTGGGACTCAGGTAGGACTCAGGTGGGACTCAGGTGGGATGCAGGTGGGACTCAGGTAGGACTCAGGTAGGATGCAGGTAGGACTCAGGTAGGACTCAGGTGGGATGCAGGTGGGACTCAGGTAGGACTCAGGTGGGATGCAGGTGGGACTCAGGTGGGATGCAGGTGGGACTCAGGTAGGACTCAGGTGGGATGCAGGTAGGACTGAGGTGGGATGCAGGTGGGATGCAGGTAGGACTCAGGTAGGACTCAGGCGGGATGCAGGTGGGACTCAGGTAGGACTCAGGCGGGATGCAGGTAGGACTCAGGTAGGACTCAGGCGGGATGCAGGTGGGACTCAGGTAGGACTCAGGTGGGATGCAGGTGGGACTCAGGTGGGACTCACGTGGGACTCAGGTAGGACTCAGGTAGGATGCAAGTAGGACTCAGGTAGGACTCAGGTAGGACTCAGGTAGGACTCAGGTGGGACTCACGTGGGACTCAGGTAGGACTCAGGTAGGATGCAGGTAGGACTCAGGTAGGACTCAGGCGG
The DNA here is from genome assembly GCF_028885655.2 of Pongo abelii. NCBI lineage: Eukaryota > Metazoa > Chordata > Mammalia > Primates > Hominidae > Pongo > Pongo abelii. The sequence continues at coordinate 3,268,344 of NC_071994.2, read as the reverse complement.
GATGCAGGTGGGACTCAGGTAGGACTCAGGTGGGATGCAGGTAGGACTCAGGTAGGACTCAGGTGGGATGCAGGTGGGACTCAGGTAGGACTCAGGCAGGATGCAGGTAGGACTCAGGCGGGATGCCGGTAGGATGCAGGTAGGACTCAGGTGGGATGCAGGTGGGACTCAGGCAGGACTCAGGCGGGATGTAGGTAGGATGTAGGTGGGATGCAGGTAGGATGCAGGTGGGATTCAGGTGGGACTCAGGTAGGACTCAGGCGGGATGTAGGTAGGATGTAGGTGGGATGCAGGTAGGATGCAGGTGGGATGCAGGTAGGATGCAGGTGGGATGCAGGTGGGATGCAGGTAGGATGCAGGTGGGATTCAGGTGGGATTTAGGTAGGACTCAGGCGGGATGTAGGTGGGACTCAGGCAGGATGCAGGTAGGATGTAGGTGGGATGCAGGTGGGACTCAGTAGGTCTCAGGTAGGATGCAGGTGGGATGATGCAGGTGGGACTCAGGTGGGATGCAGGCGGACAGAGTGCAGGTGTGTGTACTCAGCTATGTCCATAGCACACCCTGGACCTTAGCACCATGCCTGGAGTGCCAGAATACGATGGGTCCCAGAGGGAGGGTAGCGTTCAAATGAAGACCGCGAATGTCCACATGTGCTTAGCCTGTGTGCCTGAAAAATCCCCTAGTGTCCTGCACCAGCTGGCCTGGGAGGGAAGAACAGGCAGCTCTGCAGGCCACGCTCTGGGGACCGGGGTAACCGTGAATGAATCCACGTGGATGTCGGAGAGACTGAGCCTTGAGCCCAAAGCCCAGCTCCTTCACTGGCCTGTTGGGCAGCTTTGTGCCCTTTCCTCAATCTCTGAGCCTTAGTTCTGTCCTTATAAGCAATGTGTCGGTGCAATAATAATTCCTGCCTTGATGGTCCTGGAATGACTGAATAAGCTCTGGTTCTTAGAGTCACCCGATTAGGTTTCCTTCCCTTCCTTTTCCTTCCTAATCTCAGAAAGAAAGGGATAGGAAAAGCAAAAGGAAGGAAAATGCTGGCAAAGCAAACGTAAGTGTGTGGCACCTGGCACCTGGCACCCTCGCAGCGAGCATGTCCATGGCCTGCAGCAGCAGGGAGCCGCACAGCCATGCCCAGCTCTGGGAAAGGGGCCAGACTGGGACCTGGGCTCTGAGCCCCCATTGCTAGTGCAGCACCTGCACTCCTTGATATGTTCAGGACACCTCAGCATGGAGGGGGGGCCGCACTGTGCCCCCCAACACCTCCATCCTGCCAGCCCAGCAGACTCTAGGGACTGGGCCTGACCTTGCCCAGCAGCGCCGGAAACCCAGAGGCAGCCTCCTCCTCCCCAGCAAGATGCCTATGCATGAGGGCCTGGGTCCAGGATGGAGACGCGGCCACTACTGTACCCTGCAGCGGTGCGGACCGGGAGCAGCTGCCTAGTGGCCCCTTCAAGGGGTCAGTCTTAAGCCAAATGGTCCCTCTTCCTCTTGTTCAACTTCCTGCCAAGAAGCTTGGAGGGCAGCTGTTATTCACAACTAAACATCTTAAAAAGGAATAACTTGGTTCTTAGTCCTACCCCAAATGGGTCAGGGTTTTCTTTCCTCCTTTGAAATGGAAAGTAAACGAATGGTTTTGGCGTTACAAGGGCCTTTCTTATCTGACTGTTGCATTAATATGATCCTTGAAAACTGACCGAAGGAGAATGAGGATAAGTGTTTTGTACCAAAAAAGCACTAATTTCAGTTGAGATAGGATTTTAAGTTTTAGAGGAGAGAGGAGTGGAAAATAGATAATATAAAAAATGAAAATGTGAATAAAGATTTAATGCCATTGAGGCTAGAATGTGCAGGGCTTGGCCTTGAAAGAGGCCGAGCTGCGTGCTGACTCACCAGAGGGGCGTGCGGATCCTCCCAGCCGCTGTTGAGGAGTGTTGTGGGTGGAGGCTCCACTCCGGGGGGGACTGGCTTCCCGAGCTTGCCTTCCTTGCTGTCAGCATGGCCTCATGGCCCTGAAGAAGCAGGGCTCCCAGGACCCCCAGGGCCCCCAGCCAACGTAAATGTTAACACCGTTGTAGGGATTATAGCCGCTGGTTTTCAATCGTGCTTTTTTTTTTTTTTTTTTTTTTTTTTTTTGAGACGGAGTCTCCCTCTGTCGCCCAGGCTGGAGTGCAGTGGTGCAGTCTCGGCTCACTGCAAGCTCCACCTCCCGGGTTCACGCCATTCTCCTAGCTCAGCCTCCTGAGTAGCTGGGACTACAAGTGCCCGCCACCACGCCCGGCTAATTTTTTGTATTTGTAGTAGAGACGGGGTTTCACCGTCTTAGCCAGGATGGTCTCGATCTCCTGACCTTGTGATCCGCCTGCCTCAGCCTCCCAAAGTGCTGGGATTACAGGCGTGAGTCACCGCGCCCGGCTCAATCGTGCTTTTACAAACACTCTGGATGCTTTTGAAGTTCATTTGAATTCTATCCCTCAGATAAATGGACTCTCCTGAGAAAGACAAACAGTTTCCTAGGCTCACTAGCAACAGCGCAGTCCTTGGGTGGTGGTTGTTATTGTTGCTGTTTGTTTTAATATTTACCTAAGGTCACAGTCACATCTGATAATTTATTATATCTGAATTATTTACAGTGATTATAAACTGTCGATCTCAGGGTTTAATGTTAATGAATGCTTCGGGGAAATGAACAGAATGATAAATTCAGGCTGATGCAGGCACCTCCCCACTTTTATGGGAAGAAAGGCCCCACACTTGTGCTCTACGCCCGGGAGGAGGCCTGACCCATCCACTCACTTCCCACCCTCGTGTCATTACAAATCTCTGCCTGGTTCCTTACACAATAACAGAGGAGATGGCTGAAACGCTGCCTTCTGGGCGTTTATAAACCACGGTCGCTGCCTATTTTCAGGCGGAAACGCTCCGGGAGCTGAGAGGGCTGTGCTGCCCTGGGAGGCTCCCATCCTGTTAGTCACCAGCCGGCCATCTCCCCTGGGGACCACACGCTGTGCAAATCCACCATCCATCCATTATGGCCCATTATCAGATGGAAGCCTTCCAGCCCCCTGGTGAGAAGCCAGAGAGCACTAACGTCCACATGGGGACAAAATTATTGACCATGAACTGAGGAAATGTATTTTTTTTTTTTTTTTTTTTGCTTCTTCCCACTTTGACCAGAATTACTAACTTGATCAACATGAAATTAAAACGAAACACTTGGGGAAGAATCTCTTCAAGTCCATTTTTTAATCACTGGGCTGAGACCATATTATGCAGTCAAAATGCCAGGTTATTTCAACTTAGCCGAATTAATGAATCTAACTCAGTCCTTGGCTATATTATCTATCTGTTTTAGGATATTATGAGAGAAAGTATGTGACTTTTTCACCAAGTTACACATTAGAAAATCAAGACGAGATGTCCAAGTTCACAATCATCTCATCATGATGGAACAGAGGGATAATCACAGGAAAATGTAGTTGCTTCCCCAAAACACCGAATTTCTATGTAATCAGGTAAAATTAGGCCATCTCGGTTGTCACCTTCCCGCCCAGGATGTGGGAATAGCTGTCATTTATAAAGAAGGGGCTGTGCGGAGGGGCAGAAGCCACTGGAGAGCAGCTGTGGCTGGTGCTCACTTCTGGGCTCCTGGCAGGGTCTGAGCTGGGTGCTAAGTGCAGCAGTAGAGAATGGCCTGGACTCCTCGCCGGGGACTCTGACCTCTTCCCTAGCTTGGCTATCATCCTGAGTCAATACCGCTGGGCCTCAGTTGCAGGTCCTGTTGGAATTTGGGATTGGGGACTGGAAAGGACTCAGGGGTTTATACGGTTCCACGGGTTTATAAGAAGTGTTGACAGCTAGAAGGAGGATCTAAGTTAAGGGACACCACACAGCTGTGTGGAGTCTCACCTCCTGGTGCCCTGAGCAGGGTCTCCCACTCCAGAGACTGTGGGAGTGCCATGCCTCCCAGGGATATGGCTGCTCTATCGTCTGGGTGCTCAGTCCCACTCTTGGAGACTCTCCGTGTGATGTTTCAAACCAGCCCAGCAGTGGTCCTGGGTCCTGAAGAGTCTTTATCAATAATAGGCAACCTGTTTGGGATATTGGGCTGCCCAGACCAGGCAGTTTCTTTCCAGTGGCAAAGTGGCTTTGTCCTCACTGAACGTGGGAAGTCTAGCCCTGCCATTCTTTAACTCGGCAACCTTGGGGATGTTGCTGGCTGCTCTTAGCCTTGGGTCTCCATTGGTTTCCTCAATGAGAATCAACACAGACAGCTGTATTCAAGGCATTTGGTAACCAGGAAAGGTGTAAATAAATATCTGTTATTATTATGACTCCAGAAGCAATTATTTCTGCTGCAAAGATGGAGATGTTTATTAACTTGGATCACAACTGGCTTTCTGAGATTTTATAATCATTGTAACTATATCACTTTTAAAAATATAGCATTCCTCACTCAGCTTATTGCTTGATGGGTCTCATTTAATGGAATTTTATATTTACAAAATTCTATTAGCTACGTGATCTCATGTAATCCCCATGGCAACACTGTGAAGAGGTGCCACCACTTCTGTTTGCAGAGGAACATGATACCCATGAGGTTTAAGGTTGTATCCAAGGTCTCACAGCAGCAGAGCTAGGGACAAATGCAGGACTCCCCAATTCCAGGCTGGTGACCTCTATGGCAAACCCCCAAACCTTAACTTCCTCAGACTGGAAGATTCCCGTGGGCATTTGCTGCTTTACCTTGAGTGATCTTGGGCAAGTCACTGCAAGCTGAGGACTAGGCAAGCTGGGGTTCAAGGGATGCAGAAGTTCTTTCCAGATCTAAAATTCTGAATTTCTCTGGTGTAGTGTTTGCAGATTTTGCTCTTGCCAGAGCTTTATAGGGTCGTGCCTTCCTGCTGTGCCAGAAATAAAAGGGAGGACAAGAGCTAAGTCTTGGACACATTCTGTTGCACCCCTTTTCACCCAGGGTAGGCTACACACAATATGCCTCTTTTTTGTTATTAATTTTAAAGACAAAGGCTTATTACTTATTAGCCATTCTGAGACAGTTTATTTTGAGCCGTTATTGCCTATTTTACAAACACTCATTAGCAATATGTACATATACTGAGGTGTGTGACCCTGCAAATAAGAGTTTTATCTTCAAATGCTCACACTGCCTGTAGAAAAAAGTGACATTAATAGCTTACATTTTCCCTCCCTGTGGCTACTGTTAAACCAGCAATCTGTATTAACCATTTGCTGACATTCTCACAGGGAGGAAGAAAAAGGACCTCTTATGCTTCTTGTGAGTATGAAAATGGCAGAAAGTTGGAGGAAAGGTAAACAGTTAAGGTTTTAGGGCTTTTTTCATTTTCAGATGTGCATGTTAGAAATAAATTTTCAGTGCCAAAAAAGAAATAGCACTCAAACATAAATTTAATTTTCTCAGCAAGGCAATTTTACTTTTATAGAAAGGTGTGACTCACGGATGGAGCAATGGCAAGAGCACACCTGAACAAGGGAGGAGAAGGTGTTCTTATCCCTGATGCAGGCAGCCCCTACTGCTGTGTCATACCCCTATTGGCTAGGGTTGGACCACACAGTCTAAGCTAATTCCGATTGGCTATTTTAAAGAGAGTGGGGGTACGAGTCAGAGTGGTGGGGTGAGTAATTTGGCAGGAAGGACAGTTACAGAACAGGTGACACAGGATGACTCAGGGCAGAGCAGGTGACCAGGGGTGACTCAGAATGAAGCAGGTGACCAGGGGTGACTAAGGTCAGAGCAGGTGATAGAGGCTAGGAGGGGGTTGTTTACTGAAACTAGGGGCAAGGAGACAAAGAGAATGAGGAAGTTAAATTTTAAAATGAAGAACAAAGAACAGGGAAGCTGAACACACTGATGCACTGGTTCTTTGGAGAGGATCTCAGAACTCATTGTACTTAACAATTTACAGGCTAAAACCTTTGAAGAGGAAGTTATTATATCCTACATGCAGAACCCTCATGGAAATTCTTGCTGGGCACAAGAATGGGAGTAACTACACTTTGGAGTGCTGGGTCTGACTTTAAACAAACTTATCTTATTGCCTAAACTCGACTTTGACATGGGATGTCCAGATATGTGTTAGAAATGCAAAATGCTTGTTCCTCAATATCACAAAGAAATAGCACTAGAACATAAATTTAATTTTCTCAGCAAGGCAATTTTTACTTTCTGCAGAAAGGGTGCTCCTCACAGATGGAACAATGGTGAGAGCACACCTGGACAGGGGAGGGGAAGGAGTTCTTATTCCTGACACAGGTAGCCCCTACTGCTGTGGCGTTCCCCTATTGGTTAGGGTTGGACTGCATAGTCTGAACTAATTCCAATTGGCTATTTTAAAAAGAGCAGGAGTACGAGCCAGAGTAGTGGGGTGAGTAGTTTGGCAGGAAGGACGGTTAGGAACAGGTAACTAAAGGTGACTTAGGTCAGAGCAGGTGACCAGGGGTGACTCAGGTCAAAGCAGGTGACCAGGATGAGTCAGAATGGAGCAGGTGACCAGGGGAACAGATGTAAACTACTGATTAAAAGTGGTGGAAAATGTTGTTTACTGAAACTAGAGGCAAGAGGGCAAGGAGAACCAGAAAGATAAACTTTAAAGTGGAGATCAAAGAATAAGAGAGCTAAACACACTGGCATACTGATTCTTTGAAAAGAAACTTGGGGTTCACTATATTTAGCACACGGACATGGAAAACCATCTGCTAAGAAGTGCAAACCCAGAGTCTACTAAACACTAGCACTTGTCCTGCCCAGGGTCGTTCTGAGCTCTCTGGGGCTGAGTAATGCCAGTCAAGTAAATGAGAGGCTATCCAGCCACCAAACCTTCTAGAAAGATTATGGAGTGACTTGCCAATCTTGAAGTGGGTCAGGGGTTTTGGGGGAAGGTCATATGTAAAGCTTGTAGCATTGAAGAGGCTGGGCTTAGAATCTCAGAGCTCAGGCAACTGGACTTGGAATCTCAGAGAGATGTTGTAGAAAGCAGAAAAGTTCCTCTTCAAAGTTCATCTTGGTTTAAAAATAAAATAATAGACACTAGGAATAATAGCTCCTTACTCTAAAGCCTCCTATCAACTGTTAGTTCTTACACTTTAGCCCAGTTAGTCACTTTGGCTTACTCAGGCATGTCTGGACAGGCCCAGGCAAGTCTTAGCTGATAGCTTATGCCCCTTCCTTATTTGGAAATGTTATTGCTTCCTTAAACCTTTCGTAAGCAACTTCCTCACCTTCTTTGTTCTCCCTTGCACTTACCTATTTAGGAAAGTTTTAGGTTATTAGTAAATCGGGTATCAGTTTAAGACTGTGAAGTCCAGCTCCAGCCAACGGATGCAAGACATAGCAGTAAGGAGGACCCAAACACATAAGGGATAAATATGTCTGTTTTCCTTTGTTCAGGTGTGCTCTCACCATTGTTCCATCTGTGACGGGCACCCTTTCTGCAGAAAGTAAAAATGACCTTGCTGAGAGAATTAAATTTATGTTCAAGTGCTATTTGTTTGCAGCACCGAAGAACAAGCATTTTGCATTTCTAACAGATGTAGGTGCAGTAGATAAAGTAATAGGCAAAAAGAGATCTTCCTGGGCTCCTGTCCTGGTTCAACTCAGCCAGTGAATGGACTTGGTCACTTAATCTCTTTGAGCCATGGTTAGTGCATTCAGTAAGTGGGGGTGGCACAGCCAGCTTGTCCAGCCCCTCCATCCTACAGATCAGGAGACTGTAGCTGACTTGCTCAAATTTATCTAGTGGAATAGTCAGAACAAGGGCTACAACCCGTTTTCTCACACGCAGGCCAGGACACCTCCTAGGACCTGATGTTGTTTAATTTCAGTGATTCTCCATCAGATTTTCTATACCCCTTTGGAGGCTTTTCTATTGCTTCAGAGAGTCTACTTTTAATGCATTTTGTATTTAACTAAATTGGTGTTACTGGGGACAACCATAATAAGAGTTAATACAAGAGGAGCAGTTTGGGAGCTGTGAAAGGAAAATATCTTGGGCCCCCAAAATCACTAAGGAAAACTCAAGCTGGAAACTGCTGAGGGCAAACCTGCCTCCCATTCTAGTCAAAGTCACTCCTCTTCTCACTGAATTGCATATCTGATTTGCCTCCTTTGGAGAGGCTAATCAGAAACCCAAAAGAATGTAACCGTTTGTGTATCACCTATCTGTGACCTGGACGCTCTCTCCCTTCGAGTCTTCCTGCCTTTGCTTCAAGTTGTCCCACTTTTCCAGACCAAACCAATGTACTTCTTACATATATTGATTGATGTCTCATGTCTCCCTAAATGTATAAAACCAAGCTGTGCCTTGACCACCTTGGGGATGTGTTGTCAGGACATCCTGAGGCTGTGTCACAGGTGCGCATCCTCAACCTTGGAAAAATAAACTTTCTAAATTAATGGAGAACTGTCTCAGATTTTCTGGGTTCACAGAAACCTTGACGTGAATCATGACCATCACTCTTTGTTGGGGGCTGAATTGTGCCCTCCAAATTCATATCTCAAAGTCCTGACCCCTAGTACTTCAGAAGGTAATCTTGTTTTGGAAACAGGGTCATTGCCGATGGAATTAGTTAAGATGAGGTCATAGTTGAGTAGGGTAGGGATCTAATTGAATATGACTGGTGTCCTTATAAAAAGGGAAATTTGGACACAGAACACACACACACAGAAAGATGACCATGTGAAGACGAAGGCAGAGATTCAGAGGTTGGGTTAATGCTTCCACAAGCCACAGGACATCAGAGATTGCCAGCAAACCACCAGATGCTGGGAGAAAAGCATGAACAGATTCTCCCTCACAGCCCTCAGAAGAAAGTGTTGACTTAAATAGCAGGAGGCTGTTGGCCTGAGGCTTTCTCCATACTTAGGGTTCCTAGGCAGACAGACACAGCCTAACTTGAGTATATTATATTTGTTAAAAAAAAAAAAAAAGAGCCACATTTCAGCCAATCAAAAGCAGCCAATGGATTACACCGTGCCCAAATAAGGCAAATGCCTAGCTACAGCCAATCAGTTGATTTCTCTACTTTACTTTCTTTGGCCTATAAAAGCTCTCTGTTCACACTACTGGGTGGGACTGTCTGACCTCATTCTGATGGCTGCCCTATTCATGAGTCATTCCTTTTTTTTTTGGAGACAGTGTCTCACTCTGTTGCCCAGGCTGGAGTGCAGTGGCATGATCTTGGCTCACTGCAAGCTCCACCTCCTGGATTCACACCATTCGCCTGCCTCAGCCTCCCGAGTAGCTGGGATTACAGGCACCCGCCACCATGCCCAGCTAATTTTTTGTAATTTTAGTAGAGACAGGGTTTCACTGTGTTAGCCGGGATGGTCTCAATCTCCTGACCTCGTGATCCACCCGCCTCGGCCTCCCAAAGTGCTGGGATTACAGGCATGAGCCACTATGTCCGGACTCGTGAGTCATTCTTTGCACAAGCAAACTGCTAAATTTAATGCAATTGAAGTTTATCTTTTAACAGAAGAAACCCTACCAACACTTATATTTTGGACTTCCAGCCTCCAAAACTGTGAGTCCATAAATGTCTGTTGTTTAAGCCTTCGCACTCTGGTACTTTGTAACAGTGGCCCTGGCAAACTAATGCACTCCCCTTATTCCATGCTTTTCTCAGGGGCGCCCCTCACTGGTTGTTTACCATATTGTTTTCTTCAGCTATTTTCTCACCCAAATAGTTAATGTTCTCTAATTTTTTTTATACTGAAAAGAGCTTGCTAAAATGCAAAAAAAAAAAAAGAAAGAAAGAAAAAGTAAACACCCCATTTAATTTTCAGACTTTTAGTTTTATTTTAGCGGGATTTTTTTTAGATGCTGAAAACACAAAAACTCTCTCCAAAGCAATGCGTTGGACAATTTTTCTCAGGGCCTTTATTGGCATTCTACTATTGAGGTGAATAACCTAGGGTTATTTACTCCCCAATGCAGTCCTGAAGTTGTTATTGCCTCTAGATTTGTGTCAAACTCTACCTCACAGGGAACATGCTCTTTTTCTTCTGCCTAAATATTCCCTACTTCCTAAGCACATCAGAAGGGCTCCTGTAGCACCAGGCTGGCTGGTTCTGTGCAGCTGCTGCTGAGGGGTCCTACTTCATGTCGCGAGTCTTTCTGAGGTCCACTGTCCTCACTGTGCCTTTAGTTGGTGCTGACCACTCAGGAACCATGTCACGGAGAGCCTGGCTGCCCCTCAGGCCCCCACAGAGGCGGTGCTAGCATGTGACGTCACATACTTAAGGGTTATCTGTGGCTTTGTAGGGCCTGAAGCATAATGCTGTCTACTCACCCAGAACTCTTCCAGTTGTGTCTTGCTAACAAACGTCTTCAGAGAAGGATAGTAAGGCTGCACGTCAAGAGACGCGTATCTTTCCAGGGAACAGGGTCCCCATGTTCCTAGCACGGTGCTGCTCAGGCTTAGTAAGGGTGGAGTTAGAACCAAGGGAGCGCGTACCCCTGAGAATGTCATGATCACATCTGTCTCTCAAAGCCATTAAGTCCTCAGAACACTTGCTGAATTACAGTTGTCGAACTCCATGCAGACCACTTCAATTAATTGCAAAGCTCTTTCAGATAGGTCAAATACAATTCAGTTACAGCCTTCCTCTAGATTAACTGTATACTTAACTATAAGAAGTTGCCATAATTGTGGGTCCCAAACAGCCCAATATTGACAATTTTATGTAGTTCAACCTAATCGCTTTTTTTTGGAGTTTCTATTTTAAATTAATTAGGCCAGCAAAAAGTGGCAAAAACAGTACACAGAGGTCCATGTACCCATTACCCAGCTTCCCCCAATGGTGGCATCTGATGTAATATGGTATAGTAATTAAAAAACAGGCCTTGCTTGGATGTTACCAACCTAACAGCTTTTGGGAGCTACCTCCTAGTTACTTCCACACTGACACATTTAACAATCTTTTAAGGTGCGTTTATTTAACAGATAAGAGATCATTCATTTTATTTTTAAGTTTTTGCAAATATTATATTCTCAAGATAAAAAATTCAATTGATATAATTGTGTATGAAATAAAAGAAAAAAGTTCCCTTACTTTTCTCTCTCATGCTGTGGAAGTAGCTGTTGTTGAAAATTTGATGTAAATATCTCTTTACCTTCTCCTGTGTATACATATATATAGAGTTACACGTCATTTCTTTTACAAAACAATCATATTTTATAACCTTTTTCTCACTAGTATGTTTTGAACATTTTAATTGTTGCTCAGTTTTCATTAATTACCACAGTTTTCATTAATTAATATTTGATTTTTGTTTCGCTGAGTGAAGGATTCAGTTTTGTTTGTTTGTTTGTTTGTTTGTTTGTTTTTGTCAGAGCCTCGCTCTGTTGCCCAGGCTGGAGTGCAGTGGTGCTTGGCTCACTGCAATCTCTGCCTCCCGGGTTCAAGTGATTCTCCTGCCTCAGCCTCCCAAGTAGCTGGGAGTACAGGCGCCTGCCACCATGCCCGGCTAATTTTTGTATTTTTGTAGACACAGGGTTTCACCATGTTGGCCAGGCTGGTCTCAAACTCCTGATCTCAAGTGATCTGCCCACCATGGCCTCCTGAAGTGTTGGGATTACAGGCATGAGCCACCATGCCCAGACCAAAGATTAAATTCTGAGAGAGATTTTCTCTGCCCTAGGAGGTGACACTTCCAGCTTGAATCCAGCCTCCATGCTGCAGATGAGAGTGTCTTCCCAGTGAGATACTCTGACTCTTTGTTGTTCCATTTTCCCAAAATGACTCCAGCATTCTCTACCAGGATCTGAATTTCTCATGTGACCTCTGTAGCTTCTGGGTGGGCCCACCCACCCCACTCACCCTCTCCATCCCCCACCCCACTCACCCTCTCCATCCTGGTCAGCCAGGTTTGCTGACCAATCTGTGATCTCCTTCAAAACCCGCCATGTTTGCCACTTAGGAGTTCTCATTCTTCAGATCCTTGTCTCTTCCAATATTGTTTAATTTGGGGCATGGTTATTACATCTCTATTGGCTTCTGTTTTCTCACATGTAAAAGGATCACCTCTAGCACTACAGGGTCTAGCGTAGGAGGGGCAAACTTTTTCTGTGAAGGTCCAGAGAAGTAGTCAGGCATGGTGGCTCATGCCTGTAATTCCAGCTATTTCGGAGGCTCAGGTGGAAGGTGGATTGCTTGAAGCCAGGAGTCCAAGATCAGCCTGGGCAACATAGTGAGACCCCTATCGCTATCTTAAAAAAAAAAAATTCTAGGGAAGTAAATACTTTAGACTTTGCCGGCCATATAGTTTTTGATGCAGTCACTTAGCTCTACCATTGTTGCACAAGAGTAGCCATAGATGATATGTAAATAAATAGGGCTGTGTTCCAATAAAGCTTTATTTATGGACACTGAAATTTGAATTTCATATTGTTTTCACATGTTACAAATTATTATTTTTTTCTCAACTTTTAAAAAATGCAAAAAACATTCTTGACTCACAGGTGGTCCCAAAATAAAGGTGGCGGGCAGCACTTAGCCACCAGGCTGTGGTTTACCAACCCCTGGTCTGGTAGAAGAAGGCTGGATTTTGGGGTCAGATAAAGGAAGATTTGAATTGCTTTTGTCACTTGCTACCTTGTGTGACTTAGGGTAGGTTATATACCACTCTTAAACTTCAGATCTTGAAGAGCTGCTATTAGAAGTAACTTGGGTAAAGTGTCTGACATGCAGAGGGCAATCAATAAACACGAGTTCCTTTTCTTTTTGCCTGAGGATATTTCCAGAAGCAGAATTCAGTAACCTAGAGCACAGAGTCCCTTTCTGTAGTGAAGTCTTTGAGGTTGAAGAAGAGACTGAGAGGTGTATTATATATATACTGGTTTCAGCAAACTTAGCATATACTTTGCCCTGATTGCAAATGTCCACTTCACAGCACTTTATGGTTTTTTTTTTTTTTGAGACAAAGTGTCACTGTGTTGCCCAGGCTGGAGTGCAGTGGTGTGATCTCTGCTCACTGCAACTTCCACCTTCCAAGTTCAAGTGATTCTCCTGCCTCAGCCTCCTGAGTAGCTGGGACTATAGGAATGCGCTACCACATCAGCTAATTATTGTATTTTTATTAGAGATGGGGTTTCACCATATTGGTCAGGCTGGTCTTGAACTACTGATCCACCTGCCTTGGCCTCCCAAAGTGCTGAGATTACAGGCATGAGCTATGGTATATTTTTTGAATCAGGAAGTTTCCATCAAATTTTTAAAAATTATATGTATTATATATCCTGTAAAAGAAACACTTCAGTAACTCAAAACTCCTATTTTCTCCAAGTGTCCTGCCACAAAAGTCTGGGGGTTACACCCCTAGATGAAGCATCTTTTCAGTCCCCTTCTGCACTTACCCACTTTCCTGTCCAGACAGGCCCCATTCTGGTATGTTTCAACCCACTGTAGAATTTAAAGTGATTTTCACGTTGTCATAGGGCATTTTGCATTGCTGTAACAAAACATCTGAGACTGGGTACTCCATAAAAAAACAGAAATTTGCTGGGTGCAATGGTACACACCTGTAGTCTCAGCCACTTGGAAGGCTGAGGCAGGAGGATCACTTGAGTCCAGGAGAGGGGATTGATGTAATGTGCTATACCGATTGGGTGTCACACTAAGTTCAGCATCAAATGGGGACCTCCCAGGAGTGGGGGTCCACCAGGTGCCTAAGGTGGGATGAACTGGCCCAGGTGTCAGAAGTGAAGCAGGTCAAAACTTCCATACTGATCAGTAGTGGGACTATGCCTGTGAATAGCCACTGCACTCCAGTCTAGGCAACATAGCAAGATCCTCTCTCTATTTAAAAACATAAATAAATATATTTCTCACCGTTCTGGAGGCTAGGAAATTCAAGATCAAGATGCAACCTCTGGTGGGGGCTGCGCTCTGCTTCCAAGATGGCATCTGCACTGTGTCCTCCAAAGCATAGAAATGCTGTGTCCTCACATGGCAGAAGAGCCAAAGAGAATGAACCCACTGCCAAAAGCCCATTTTATAAGGGCATTAATTCACTCATGAGGGTGGAGACCTTGGGACCTGAGCACCTCCCAAAGTCCCCACCTCCCAACACTGTTGCATTGGAGATTAAGCTTTCAGTGCACAAATTTTGCAGAGACATTCACACCATGGCACAGGTATTATTTTATTTGACATTCAGGACTGGTTTTATTAGTATATTGGTATATGATGAAACAGACTCAGAGAGGTGAAAACACTTACTAACATCGCACTGGAAGAGAGACTCGAAGGCAGGTTCTGGACTCCTGGGCTAGTGCCCTGTTCAGTGTGCAGCCTGCTTCCAACCCCAGTTCTAAGCCTTACATTTGGTCCATTTTGTTTCTTCATTATCTAGTTTTTAAAGATGTGTTCTGTGTCTCTTTTGTGTTATGTGAGAGATCCTAAACAGCTTTACATAATGCAGTTTTTAATTAGTATTCAATAAATACAGATGCGTCTTTACTCACAATGAGTTTATGTCTGGATAAGCCCACCATCAGCTGAAAATATCATAAATCAAAAGTTGTGATATTTTCACCTTCTGATGGATTTAGCTGACGTATCTTCATAAGCCAAGGATTGTACTGAATGCATATTGCTTTCACACCATTATAAAGTCAAAAAATAATAAGTGGAACCATTGTAAGTTAGGAACCCGCTGTATTCCTTTATCTATTCACACATCAGCCACAGCCCTTCAGCCACTGCCCTTCAGTTAGGTGGTCATAAGCATTTGCTGAGCGCTTCTGTGAACTCAGGGAAGATACATAAATGCTTTGGAGGATACTCAGGAGTTAGGCTGTGTCTTCAGGGGTTTTCTAAAGTGGTCATGGTTTTAAGAGCAACATCCTCAGGCCTTAAACTGACTCAGGTCCAGGTCTCATAGCTGGGTCTCATCAGATGTCAAGTTATATAACCCAGAGGTATTCAACCACCAGGCTGTGGACTGGTAGCAGTCCATGGCCTGTTAGGAACTGGGCCACACAGCAGAAGGCGAGAATTACCACCTGAGTTCTGTCTCCTGTCAGATCAGTGGCAGCATTACATTCTCATAGAAGTGCAAACCCTCTTGTGAACTATGCATGGGAGGGATCTATGCTGCATACTCCTTATGAGAATCTAATGCCTGATAATCTGAGATGAAACAGTTTCATCCTGAAACCATCCCCCCTGTCCCCACTGACCCTGTTGGTGGAAAAATTGTCTTCCATGAAACTAGTCACTGGTACCAAGAAGGTTGGGGATTGCTGATAGAAGCCCTATAGGTCTTGTTTCCTCACCTGTAAAGTGGAGAAATGAACATCTATCTCTTAATAATTTTGTAAAAACACAAGTCCTTGGTTTACAAACAGTGCTTACAAAACAGCAGCTGTCATCAATCATAAGCAATTAATGCCATATCAGGCAGGATAGGCTGGATTACACTGTGGTTAGCAGGGCTCCACAACCCATTGTATATGCTTTGCCATATGCATTTATAATCAGTTTGACAGCTTGTGCCAAAAAAACAGCCTGGTGGAATTTTCATTTAAAGTGCCTTGTAAATAAAATACTACCTCTCTATATTTATTTCATCTTTAATTTTCCTCAGCAATATTTTGCAGTCTTCAATGGATAGAAGTTGTACATATTTTGTGAAATTTATCCTTAAGTATTTCGTGGTTTTAGTATGTTTGTAAATAACATTTTTATTTCAATTTCTACCTGTTCATTGCTAGTATAAATATGATTGATTTTGTGTGTTGACATTTATCCTGGTCTCACAGCTTTTTTGCAGTTTTCTGAGATTTTGTATATGGACCATCACATTCTCTGTGAGTAAATTCACTTTTCCTTCTTCCTTTCTGATATGTATGCCATTTACTTATTTTTCTTGCCTTATTGCATTGGCTAGGACCCCTGGTACCATGCTAAGTAGAAGTGGCTAAAGGAGACATTCTTGTTTTGTTCCCAATCTTAAGGGGATAAAATTTAGTATTTCACCAACAAGTAGGATGCGTGTCGTGGGCTCCAGGCACAAGTCTTACCAAGTTGAAGGAGCACCGGCTTGGAGGGAGCCAAGCCTGGATCAAACTGTAGCCATGCCACTCAAACCTGTGTGACTTTGAGTGAGTTGCTTCCCCTTTCTGAGCTTCGTCATCCAAAGAGAAAGATAATGCTATTAGGACCATTGAAATAATGAACAGGAAATAAACTAAAGCTCATTAGAAACTGTAGAGTGCTGTGAGGCTGTATTACCCAGTGAAATCACATCTTACATGGGTAAGGTAGATTTTTCTTTTTTTTTTTTTTTTTTTGAGATGGAGTCTCGCTCTTTCACCCAGGCCAGAGTGCAGTGGTGCGATCTCGGCTCACTGCAAGCTCTGCCTCCTGGGTTCACCCCATTCTCCTGCCTCAGCCTCCCAAGTAGCTGGGACTACAGGCGCCCGCCACCGCGCCCGGCTAATTTTTTGTATTTTTGTAGAGACGGGGTTTCACCGTGTTAACCAGGATGGTCTCTTATCTCCTGACCTCATGATCCGCCCACCTTGGCCTCCCAAAGTGCTGGGATTACAGGCGTGAACCACCACGCCCGGCCTGGGTATGGTAGATTTTAAAGTCAAGACATGAAGTGAAAACAGCATATCATCAAAACTCTGCTGATGATCCTATAAAATTATAGCTAAACAGCCTTACACATAGTTGTGAGGCAATAGAGCTAGAAATTAATAATAAATGTAATAAATGGAAACAGAGCAGGGTTCTTCCCATGGAAAATTTAAGACTCTATTAAACAACTCTTGGGCGAAAGGGTAAATGCAAACCAAAATTTCAGAATTTCTAAAAAGTAATGGTAATGAAAGCACTTCATGTGAGAACGTATGGAGTGTGTTTAACATAACTCAAACTCTATCACTTTCACTATTTACATCAGTTTTTAAAAAGCAAAAAAAGAAAGAATAAAACCAATGAACCACATTTTCAACTAAAAAACTGAAAAAGAATAACAAAGTAATAACAAAGGAAAACACCCAGAAAAAGAAAATAATAAATATTACATCAGAAAGAATTTGGGGTAGCTGAGGTCATGGAGGCAGCATAAACCTGAAATTCTTAACAAATCCTCCAAAAAAATAAAGAATAGAGAGCAAATAAAACCTTACTGAGCCCACCCCACCCACTGTAACTAGAAGACGGCAAACATCCAGACTTCAAAGTATATGTGAGTAGAAGGACAAGCACTGAGTCCTGGAGCACTCTCTCCTCTGGGTTCCTGGCCTTTGTCAACAGCAAGGCATGACAGGAAAATCTGTGTGGAAGAAAACAGCAAGCTAGCGATGAGCCTAAGCTTTATCTAAAACCACCACTAGCACTTCCATTGTAAGTATGAAAATGCTGAAAAAATATACACTGTGTAAAACAAAATAAAAACTTAAGACCTCCTGCTCTCAGCCAAAGCCATTCATTCTAAAGTAAACCTGAAACATAGGTTGAGGCCATAATGACAGTGGATGGTGAGACATACCTCATGCCTTCCTCCCTTTGGAATTCAGGCACAGCTGACCAGCATTCACATTAAAACAGAGACCTTACAGCCCACAAAACAGATTCTGTAGCCATAAGATACCAACATAAGATAGCAGACCCTGATAGAAATCAAACTATTTTACCTCTTATCTTAACCCAGGCATCCCTGTCTATTGATTCCAGGTCTTTAGATAATAACTCTTTTAAGCAATTGCCAATCAGAAAATCTTTGAATCCACCTATGACCTGGAAGCCCCTTCTTCAAGGGGTCCTGCCTTTCTGGATTGAACCAATGTACATCTTACATGTACTGATTGATGTCTTCTGTCTCCCTAAAATGTATAAAATCAAGCTGTAGCCCAGCCACCCTAGGCACATGTTCTTGGGATCTCCTGAGGCTGTGTCATGGGCCATTGGTCACTTATATTTGACTCAGAATAAATCTGTTAAAATATTTTGCAGAGTTTGACTCTTCTCATTGACAGTAATTGGCACCCTACCCGTGGGGTCTCAGAGACTACTCAGAATCCCAGAGGAGTTGTCCGAACCCAGAGCTAAGGTACCAGCAGGGGCCCATTGAAATCTCCCCCAGTCTTGAACTTCTCCTCCAGTGGAACTGGTTAGTCCTCCTGAGCCCTAGACCTCCCATTTGCTTGATGGTCCTTGGTTTATTCTGAGCTAGTGTTTTTTTATTTTTATTTTTGTTATTTTGTCCAAGGAAGTTGTTGTTTAGGATCCTAATTTTGGTTCAGAGGTACATTCTGAAGAGTATTCTCCATTGCCTTCTTCTAAAGACAAGGGGAACAACCCCCTTTCAGGCACCACGTTTTGGTTTTGTTTAGGATCCTAATTCTAGTTCAGAGGCGCATTCTAAAGCAGTGGTCCCCAACGTTTTTGTCCCCAGGGACTGGTTTCATGGAAGACGATTTTTCCATGGACCAGGGGAGGGGGATGGTTTCAGGATGATTCAAGTGCATTACATTTATTGTGTACTTTATTTCTAGTATTACTCACCCATAATGTAGACTCAGTGGGAGCCCTGAGCTTGTTTTCCTGCAACTAGATGGTCCTATCTGGGAGTGGTGGGAGACAGTGACAGATCATCAGGCATTAGATTCTCATAAGGAACATGCAACCTAGATCCCTCATATGCACAGTTCACAATAGGGTTCGAGCTCCTATGAGAATTTAATGTCATTGCTGATCTGACAGGAGGCAGTGCTCAGGCAGTAACGTGAGCAATGGGGAGTGGTTGTAAATACAGATGAAGCTCCACTCACTTGCCCACTACTTACCTTCTGTGGTATGGCCTGGTTCCTAACAGGCCATGGTCTGTGGCCCGGGGTTTGGGGACCCCTGTTCTAAAGGGTCTTCTCATCTAAGAATGAGGAAAGACAAGGAAAACAACCCCCTTTTGGGCATTCCTTTTGGTTTTATGGTGCTTGCTTTTACTTGCAAATGTTTGTGTAAATGGAAAATTTTGAGAGCATGCCAGGTTTTCTAGTACTCCCACTGGTTACATATTATGGTCTGTTTTGCACATTTTAAACTGATGGACAAGTACATCAAGGAAAAATTCAGACCCCAAAGGTTGAGCTGCAACTAAGAGTTCCTAAGGTCTCTATTTCTCTGTTTTATTTTCTGCCTGCTTTAAATCTACTGTTACTTTTCTACTAAGATAAAAACCACTGTTTGGATCCAATCATGTTTGTTTTTTGTTTTTGTTTTTGTTTGGTAAACTGATAAGTTTGTATTGATATCTCTTGGTTAGAGTTCTGAAGTAAAAGTTAAAGGATCTTTGTATGAGTGTGTATGTGTGTGTTTATATGTATGTACATGTATTTTGTTATGTGTTGTGGCCATAAGGTAACAAATTGGCTTAAAGTTAAGGAGTACTCGTAAATTAAGTAAATAAACACAAATGCTTTTCAAGTTCACATGACTTAAGTAAAATATTTAATAAATAAGCTGACTTTGACATTATTGGTAAAATAAAATTAGAAATGTCTTCAGAATTACTGATATACATTATCATTTAGATTTATTGGTCTAGTAGTCCTATATTTGTTTCTGCTAGGTATTATAAGGTGTCAAGATTGGGCATGAAGGTTATAAAACTATAAACCCTGCCCCAAACTTAATTATCTTTGTGTAATTATCTTTGTAGGTGGGTGGATGGCTTAAATCCAGGAGTTTTAGACCAGCCTGGCCAACATGGTAGAACCCCTCTCTACTAAAAAATAATAATAATAATAATACAAAAAAAATTAGCCAGGCATGGTGGTGGGCACCTGTAATCCCAGCTACTTGGGAGGCTGAGTGAGGCATGAAAATCACTTTAATCTGGGAGGTGGAGGTTGCAGTGAGCCGAGATTGTGCCACTGCACTACAGCCTGGGTGACAGAGTGAGATTCTGTCTCAAAAGAAAAAAGTTATAAATATAAAGAAGTATTTTTTGTTAAGAAAGATTTAAAGAAGAATAATTTTGTATGAGAAAAAATCTTGTATGGTAAATTTTTGTCCTGAAATAAAATGAGTGATTGCTTAAGAAAGAGTGATGTGTAGTACAAACCAGAAAGTTCAAGCATGTCATGAAGGGTTTGTATAAGCCATAATAAGGCTCATAAAAAAATGAATTTATTTTTTAAAATGTTCTGTTATTGAGTTGGCCATAATTAAAAGGAAATTATTATAGTCTTTCTAGAAATTGGACTTTGATATTAAAAATACACTAATAATAAAACTAAAGAATTGGTTAGAACAAGGTTTTCTTAAAACATTGATTTACTCCTAATGAGACTGCAAGTTTTTCATTTTTACATTCTATAAACTGTCTTTTTGAATTTCTTCAGATTGATGTCTCAGAAGTTCAACTTCCACTGTATCCCTGTATCCCGCTGCTTCAGCTCTTTCTCCCTTTGAGAATGCCTAGGTTGGTAACTCTCCTTCAACTTTTGTTGGCTCCTGTAACTTTTTTTTTAGTAGTAGTCTAAAGTAATTTAGATAAATTTAGAGAGAAATTTTGAAAATAGGTAAATAAAAAATCTTAAGGGGTGATTACAAAGGATCTGCCTCTGTTTATGTGCCTGGTGTGCCTATATGTGTATATGTGACATGTGAAAGTGATATTTCACTACCAACTTATACAAAAGAGCTCTAATCAGTTGGATTAAAGAAAAGTATTTATCAGACTAACAGAAACTAGCTCAGATGCCTTTTAGTTCACATAACTTTAGTAGTCTTTGGTAAGATTAATTTGATAAATTTAATCTCAAAATTCTCTCCAGTAGTCATATTACATTAAATTAAGTAATCTTAGGTTTTTCACTGGGAATTTGGGTTATCAAGAGGTATAACAGCAGAAGACTAAGATGTGTTTTTGGTGAGGTTTATATAAACATGAGGATAGAGTTTTTCCTAAAGAAAATGTAATTTTTCCTAGTTTAGAGGCTATTTAAGGGTTGCCTTAAATAAAGTGATGCATGGCAGGTGAGCCCCAGTTCTGGGGCTTTCTAGGGTGAAGCATTCTTGGCTTCACCCTAGAAAGAATTCAAGGACGAGCTGGTGGTGTTAGACAGCAACTTTGATTGAAGCAGCAGTGCACAGCAGCAGAAAAGGTGCTGCTCCTTGCAGAGCAGGGACAACCCATAGGCTGTGTGCCCAGAGCAGAGCTCAGAGTTCTGAACTCACATTTATACCCACTTTTAATTACATGTGAGTTAAGCAGTAGTTATGTAGAAATTTCTAGGAAAAGGGTGGTAACTTCTGGGTCATCAGGTCATTGCCATGAAAAGGGGTGGTAACATCAGGTGTTGCCATTGCAATGGTAAACTGACATGGCACAGTGGCAGGCATGTCTTATGGAAACCAGCTTTTGCCTTGTCCCTGTTTTAGCTAGTCCTCAATTTGATCTGGTGCCCAAGCCCACCTCCAGAGTCAAGTCCCACATTCTGCCTAAAAAGGAGAAATTATATAGACAAAACTGAATGGATGAAAAGAAAAGGAAAGGATGGGGAATGAGAAACCTTTGACTCCTGGGTGGCCACATGGTTACCCATCTTAAGGAGCTACAGCTGGACTGCATTCGGTTACTAAAGGTGAAAGCCACCAGTGGAATTTAGAGATAGATCATATTCCAGGAAGTTGGTTCACTGGATGGATGCATAAGGAAATGCAAACTAATAAGGCAAAAGCAAAATATTCAATCCCATGGCTATTGTTATCTGTGATAAAATGACAGTGAATGAGTATTGGGTTTGGCCTTAAGGCTGGACCAAGCTCAGATGTGGGTTTGTCTCAGCTCAGGCCACTAGCCTCAAAGCTACCCACAAAAGGAAAAATTACAGACAGCAAAATGTGCTTCTGGAACCTGTGGTCACCTAGAAGAGAGTCAACATTGGAGAAGGGCAAAATCAAGTAACAAAACTAGATGGTATAATGTGAAGGAATTGTTCCATTTTGTAGATTGGTATCGTCAGCTTCCTAAGAAACCTTTACTAAAATGGACTGTAAGAGTAACTGCTTTAAGGATAGTACCCTTAATTTCAAATGCTACAGAATGAAAGAGCATGTTTGAGTTGATGTAGACCCACAGCTCACTATTAAATAATTGCTGATGAGTATATGTGATCCAAATGCACAGGGGGTTGTTCCTGAGAGAATGACCAGCCTAGTGGACCTGATAAACGCCACTGTAAGGGCTGTTTACCCAGAGAGGACTGCCCAAC
This sequence comes from Pongo abelii, assembly GCF_028885655.2. NCBI lineage: Eukaryota > Metazoa > Chordata > Mammalia > Primates > Hominidae > Pongo > Pongo abelii. The sequence continues at coordinate 3,246,071 of NC_071994.2, read as the reverse complement.
TTTCCCTATAAAATACCAAGTGGATCACCCCAGAGGAAGCAGTTGATATGCTTCATAAACAAGTCATGTGGGACTGACTTTGTGATGACCAGATATTCACCCACGAATGTGCCTATTACTCAGGTCACAGTAGATGCTGTGGTTAAGGGGACCCCTTCTCCATGGGCACCCCAGGTGACATTACTTCTGCAGAATCGAACAATGGCTTGAGAAGCCTTCTTAAATTTGCTATCCTTCATGGGCCTCACAGATGCTAATAAAAACATTAAGATAATTAACAAAAAAAAAATGGGAAATGCAAAAGGGAGTCAGGGGACTTATCCCAGAAGAGTGGAAATCTTCCAATGTTTATTAAAAAATGAAATAAACAAAATGAAAATTGATGGAGTTAAAACAAAGATCTTTACAACACTATCAAAGCTTGAGTGGACCAAAGGGAGCTCCTGCCACTCTCTCAACATTAAAGGGCCCCATACCAATTGTTCGGCATTTGCCCCAGATTATAGAGAAATTTAAGAAAAATCAAAAGGCAAAGGTGATAATGAGAAAGCTGACATTGCCTGGAGCAATGCTGACGAAAAATGAGATAAAGATTCACAAAAGGGCCTGAGTCCCTTGGCTCAATCCCCTGCTGGGAACCCAAATCTTTTTTCACCAGAAAAGGTAAAATAGTCTGTTGGTAGACAAGAAAAAATTCCTGGGACCAGAACATAAGAATGTGAGGGATGATAGAATTATGAATTTTGAGATGTTTAAACAGGTTTATGTAAAGTAGTTGTGACTCCTTTACCTAAATGTCTTATGAAAATGGGTATTGTTCTGTAAACAAAAAATAAAATTCTAGGCCAGCCACGATGGCTCATGTCTGTAATCCCAGCACTTTGGGAGGCCGAGGTGGGTATATTACTTGAGCTCAGGAGTTCGAGACCAGCCTGGGCAATATAGTGAAACTCCATCTCTACAAAAAATACAAAAATTACCCAGTTGTGATGGCACATGCCTGTAGTCCCAACTACTAAAGAGGCTGAGGTGGGAGGATCACTTGGGCCTGGGAGGTTGAGGCTGCAGTGAGCTAAGATCATGCCACTGCACTCCAGCCTGGGTGGCAGAGTGAGATCTTATCTCCAAAAGAAAAAAGAAAAAAAACCAGAGACCTTAACATTGAAAAAACAGACCCTTTAAGGCTGATAAGAAACACTTACAATCTATTCTCTCTGAAGCCTGCTACCTGGAGGCTTCAGCTGCATAATAAGAACCTTGGTCTTGGCCTGGCGAGATGGCTCACACCTGTAATCCCAGCACTTTGGGAGGCTGAGGCAGGCAGATCGCCTGAGGTCAGGAGTTCGAGACCAGCCTGACCAACATGGCGAAATCCCATCTCTACTAAAAATACAAAAAATTAGCTGGGTGTGGTGGCAGGCACCTGTAATCCCAGCTACTGGGGAGGCTGAGGCAGGAGAATCACTTGAACCTGGAAGGTGGAAGTTGCAGTGAGCCGAGATCACACCATTGTACTCTAGCCTGGGTGACAGAGTGAGACTCTGTCTCAAAAAAAAAAAAAAAAGAAAGAAAGAAAAAAAAGAACACTGGTCTCCACAACCCTTATCTTATCCCAGACAGTCCCTTCTATTGAATCCAGATCTTTAGATAAACTCTTTCAACCAATAGACAATATGACAATCTTTGCATCTGCCTATCACCTGTAAGTCCCCACTTTGAGTTGTGCCGCCTTTCCAGACCAAATGTATATCTTACATGTATCGATTGATGTCTTTGTCTCCCTAAAATGTATAAAACCAAGCTGTAGCCCAACCACCTTGGCCAAATGTCATCAAGACCTCCTGAGGCTGTCATGGGCATGTCCTTAACCTTGGCAAAATAAACTTCTAAATTGATTGAGATTTGTTCCAGATACTTTTTGATTTATATATCTGACTGGGGAATGTTTCTCCCACCTAGTACTATAAAACTGAAGGTATGTAAATCTGCCCTTGGAGAAATGTTAACTGGACATGCTAAATGGGAACTGGTAAGATTGCCTGAGCCCACAGAATATAAAGTAGAAGCCGGAGTGCGAGCCAGAACAAAACCTCCACTTCATAGTCTTCCGTGGAGTGTTCATTGGGGCTAATGGCAAAAGGCTGTGAGCACTTCCCGATGAACTGCTGGGACTTTGGACTCGAGAATTTCCACCTGAGGGGCATTTTCTGGCTTGCTATGGGATGTTAAGTGAAGCTAACCCCATGCTAATGGAATTAATGGTGCCCAAAAGAGTTCTATGGTAAAACAAAAATGGTTTATATAGGATCTGGCTGGCTGGGGAATGCAAGGAGGAGATATTCAGGAGCAGGGAGCCTGTTTTTCCCTAGAAATGACTCAATGTGAGGAGCTGCTGGGTTCTACAATGCCTGACAACTCTCATCTGACTGACAAGAGCTGCTTAGCATATGACAGCTCCAAGGCGAACACACCACATCTTGTTTGGAAGCTGCTGCTCTGGTTCAGGAAGACTCAAGGAAAGCTTTTTATTTTCTTTTTTTTTTTTTTTAATTTTTTATTTTTTTAATTTATTTTTATTTTTATTGTTTTTTGAGATGGAGTCTCACTCTGTCGCCCAGGCTGGAGTGCAGTGGCACAATCTCGGCTCACGGCAACCTCCGCCTCCCAGGTTCAAGCGATTCTTCTGCCTCAGCCTCCCGAGCAGCTGGGACTACAGGCACACACCACCATGCCCAGCTAATTTTTGCATTTTCAGTAGAGACGGAGTTTCACCATATTGGCCAGGCAGGTCTCGAACTCCTAACCTCGTGATCCACCCACCTCAGCCTCCCAAAGTGCTGGGATTACAGGCGTGAGCCACCACACCCGGCCAGAAAGCTTTTTCTTTTGAGTTATTTATAGTTTAGAGCAATCGGGTAAAGTAAGTTTTTGTGAGTAAATGTACCTTTCTCTCTATCTGAATTCTTCAAAATTCAGACACTATTAGTGAATATTCTGATTTTATGGCATTTAGTTGTTTATATAGGTTTAGTAAGAATGTTTTCTTTTGAAATGGGACACAATTGGAGACCCTGGTTATTTTACCAAGGCTTTGACTAGAATAATATATTTTTAGGTAAAGTTCCAGCAAAGTCAACTTGAAAGGGGCCGGTATGGCCAATTGGTTCTTGCTGCACTTTATAATCAGGGAAGTATAATAAGCCAAAACTTGTTTTGCACACAAATTGGTCTTACTATAATTTCTCTTTAGTAGAAAAGGAAGGCTAGAGAGAGGGAAATTTTTTCAAAGGAAAACTATAATACACCCGTTAACAGATTCCAGCCCTGACTTTTGTTTGTTAGTGTGGATTGAATCATGAATTATTTCTTGGCTATAATAATCCTCTAAAGATGAGCCAGGTTATCATTTTCTTCATGATACTTTTAGTCGGTGCCCTAATGGAATAGATTCCTTTTTCTCTTCTGACACACACACATTCTCTTTTGATTGTCAAATTATTAATGTTGTTTATCTCTCTTTGTTTTACTTCCGAGGAAACTAGAATATGGTATTCTGAAAAACAGAGATGCAACTCTCCCTCATTGGCATCTCACTGGGCCCGAGCTGTTTTTCACTGCAAATACCTGCTGCTAAAATTATACCAGCCCTCTTCCTCTAGGCCCACGACTGTCACAGATGAGGCAGGCATGTGAGATTGTAAGGGCCAATTTGGGGAGATAGAATTCGTTCAGATCCTCCAAATCAAGGATGGGCACAGAGATGCCTGAGTCAGTGGCAAAAAAAGGGACTTTGCCTCCTGAGTTATTATGTGGCCTGTTTTCATACATCTCAACCATAAAGAATTTACTGTTTTCCATAGAATTCAAAGAAAATTACTGAGAAGATATAAAGACACCTCATGACAAAGCCTCTTGGGTATAATACTCCCAGTTATGAGATTTATGCAGTTAGATATATCTGCATAAATTTATATATATACATATATATGTATTTGTGTGTGTGTGTGTGTGTGTGTACATATTTATACATACAAAAAAAGTTTGGTGGAAAAAAATGCAAATCACCAAATCACCTATATATTGGAAAGGTGGGACAATTGGAAAGAGTGGGAAAATTGGAAGGGTGGGACAATTGAAAGAGATGAACAATTAAAAGGGTGGGGCAATTGGAAGGGTGGGACATTTGAAAGGGTGGGACAACTGGAAGGGGAGAGACAATTGAAAGGGTGGGACAATTGGAAGGATGAGGCAATTAGAAGGTGGAACAACTGGAATGAGTGGAACAATTAGAAGGGTGGGGAAATCGGAAGAGTGAGACCATTGAAAGCGTGAGCCAAGTGGAAGAGTAAGACAATTTGGAAGCTGGGACAATTGGAAGAGTGAGACAATTGGAAGAGTGAGACAATTAAAAGGGTGGGAGAATTGGAAGGGTGGGACAATAGGAAGGAATGGAAAAATTGGAAGGGTGGGGCATTGGAAGGAACAGGGCAAGTAAAAGGGTGGGACAATTGGAAATGTGGGTCAATTGGAAGAGTGGGACAATTGGAAGGTTCGGGCATTTGGAAGAGTGAGACAATTTTAAGGTGTAAGACAAGTGGAAGGCATGGAACTTACGAAAGGGTGGGATGGACAATTGAAAGGAGTGGCACTACTGGAACTGTGGGACAACTGGAGGGAGTGTGGCACTTAGAAGGGTGAGATATTTGGAACGTGTGGGGCGATTGGGAGCACTTCCCCCACACCCCTGGGCCATCCGTGAGTGACCACCCACTGGCAGGGCCTCCCAGAGCAGTGGCAGAGCCCAGGCATGGTTTGCAGAGCCCCAGGCACCTGGCAGCTTGGATCCTGGTTTAAGAAAGGAGGATTTGAAGCTGAGACACAACTCAGCAAGTGGCACCGCTGCCTGTCAGGCACCAGCCTGGCACGGAGGTCAGACACCAGCCCGGCGCATACATCAGACACCAGCGTTGCACAGACACCAAACGACCTGCGTGCGGCCCCTCCGTTTTGGAGATGGAGGATGCTGGTGCCCTGGGGGATGCCTGCTGATATAGTGACAGGTCAAAGGCCACGTGTGGGAAACTTGCTCTCACTTGGTCTGCAAGAGGAGAGGTCAGGCAGACTGCACGGAGTGGGAAACGCTTCGGAGCAAATCCATGCTGTTCCTGCACTCTTCTGTACCTTGGAGATTTTTCTAAAGACAAAGATGAGAAAAGAGTTGCTAGGACCTGGACTCTGGGAGGAACAGAGGCCAAAAAAATGACTTTGTTTTCTTTCTCTTGGTATGTCAATTGCGATCTCCCTTAAGGCAGGGCACTGGAAGGAAAGGCACGGTCTGAAACGGGACCTTTTTCCCCTCTGAGAAGAGCAGAAATCACTGAGTTCACAAGGTCTCCCGGAGCCTGACGCTGCTGTATGTTTGATTCTCCTCGGCCGGGGACCTCGCGGCAGCTTCTTGACACCAGCCATCTACTGTGTGCCTGTGAAGGCGGCAGGAGGGACGGCCTCACGCACATCCCCGCTCCTCCCCGCGGTCCCACGCTGCCTGGACAGCTGGGGCCGGCAGCCTGTGCTCTGCGGAGAGAAAAACACATTTTTGCTGCAAGGACAAGGTCCGCCGGTAGCCCGGCTCTCAGCCGGCCCCTCCGAGGCATAGATGGAGAGAAGTGGTCCCTAAAGGGCCCTACAGGGCTTGGTGTCTCTGAGCCAGGAGTGCCAGTGAAGTCACAGCTTGGCTGGGCTCCACCCAGAGATCTCGTGGTTTCCTCTGCCTGCCAGGCCTGCCTGGAAGGCTGCAGAGAGGTTCAGGGTTTCTCTTGCTGTCCACACCTGGGCAAGAGCTGAGCGGAAGAGAAGGGGTCCCCAGACAGACGCCTTCCTGACCGGCCCCATTCCGGCTGGATGCCATGTGACTCGGAGGAGCTGGTGGACACTGAACAGGAGCCGCCCAGAGGCTCTGGGGACTGGAGCCCTCGGCCGCAGCCAGGACAGATCCAAGGCCCAAGGTCAGAGCAGGCAGGGCTCGGCCAGTCCTCTGCCCCAAACGGTGAGTAGCACAGGTGGCTGGATCAGGGTGGGTCTCTGGGGCCGGCCCAGGCGCTCGGCATTTTCTGGGCTCTTTTGCTGGCCAGATGGTGGCAGGGGCGGGGCGTGGGCAACAGCAGACGCTATCAACAGGGAGCTCTCCAGGCCGCAGCCTCCACCCTCTGATGGGCCGCGCCACCTAGTCCGCAGCCAGCCCTGGGCTGAGTTCAGAAGATGACGATCGCTTGGGTGATGGCTTCCCGACCCCCCACCCTCGGTGGCTCTGTCTCCTGTCTGCCCTGCTTCCTCCATGATCTAGAGTGTTCCATGCAGATGCAGTCTCTCAAGGGGAGTCATAGGGGCAGCCAGGGATAGGCCCTCTCCTCCCTGCCACACCTGGGTGCTCAGCCTCACGGCTTCTCAGTATTGACTGTCCGGGCGGGACACAGAGCCGCTCCTGGGCCACCCAGGTACGGGGAATGCTGTGCCTCCCTCCTGTTCTCTTCCATCGTCCTTCCCCGCCTCCTCCCCTCCTTCTCCTCCCCCTCCTCCTCCTCTCTCCTGTTCTCTTCCATCGTGTTCCCCCACCTCCTCCCCTCCTTCTCCCTCTCCTCCTCCTCCTGCTCACCAAGGATGCAACAAACTCCTCTACTCCCCACAGTCCTGTAACCCAATTGTGGCGACCCTTCCTACAGAGCTCTGCCTCCCTCCCGAGCCCCCAGTGGGGCACATGGCCCCACAGGGAGACCTCCTCCAGGGTCAGAGCAGAGAGGGGGCAGCAGCCGGGTCTGGCTGAGCTCCGTGGCTCTAACCCCACATCCCCCTGTTCTCCTCCCTGTTTCCTTCTCTGTCCCCTGTCACTTCACGCCTCTCCCCTCTCCCCGCACTCTCCCCTCTCCCCTCTCCCCGCCCTCTTCCCTCTCCCCGCACTCCTCTCCCCGCACTCCTCTCCCCGCACTCCTCTCCCCTCTCCCCGCACTCCTCTCCCCTCTCCCCGCACTCCTCTCCCCTCTCCCCGCCCTCTTCCCTCTCCCCGTACTCCTCTCCCCGCACTCCTCTCCCCTCTCCCCGCACTCCTCTCCCCTCTCCCCGCACTCTCCCCTCTCCCCGCCCTCTTCCCTCTCCCCGCACTCCTCTCCCCGCACTCCTCTCCCCTCTCCCCGCACTCCTCTCCCCTCTCCCCGCACTCCTCTCCCCTCTCCCCGCACTCTCCCCTCTCCCCGCACTCTCCCCTCTCCCCGCACTCTCCCCTCTCCCCGCACTCCTCTCCCCTCTCCCCGCCCTCTTCCCTCTCCCCGCACTCCTCTCCCCTCTCCCCGCACTCTCCCCTCTCCCCGCACTCCTCTCCCCTCTCCCCGCCCTCTTCCCTCTCCCCGCACTCCTCTCCCCTCTCCCCGCACTCCTCTCCCCTCTCCCCGCACTCCTCTCCCCTCTCCCCGCACTCTCCCCTCTCCCCGCACTCCTCTCCCCTCTCCCCGCACTCCTCTCCCCGCACTCCTCTCCCCGCACTCCTCTCCCCGCACTCCTCTCCCCTCTCTCCGCACTCTTCCCTCTCCCCGCACTCCTCTCCCCGCACTCCTCTCCCCTCTCCCCGCGCTCTCCCCTCTCCCCTCTCCCTCTATGTCTGTTGCTTCCCTGCCGTGCTCTCTCCCTGGGGCCCACCCGCGAGGCCAGTGTCCTCCTCAGCCATGCAGGAGGTGAGATAGGAGAGGGACCACGGCCCTTGGGCGGCCACAGGCTGGAGAAACCCCACCTGTTGCTTTGGGGCTGGAGCTTGCTGGCGGATCCTGGAGACAGCTCCTTCCATGGGTGGACGGGACTTGTGCCTGGAAGGCGGTCCACCATCAACAGACTTAAGATCTCCCAAAACTCATCTCTGCCTCCCTCTGGGCCTGAGGGTTGGTGACCCCCTCGAGCTATCCTGAGTGGGAGAGCATCTGTCCCCCTCCCCACATCTCCCCACCTGTCATGGCAGTGATGCCCCGTCTGCCCCACTCAGGATGTCCTCCTGATGATGCAGGCCCAGGTGGGGCTCCCTCCACCACCACCTCACCTCCCACCCATCACCTGCCTTCCCGGGGCCTTGGGTGCTAGGACGGAGCACAGGGACAGGAGGAAGAGCCCTATATCTCCAACCAGGCTTGACTCCGCCCACAGGAGATTCAGACTGGACCACAGGCAGGACTTAGCTTCCTGAGGTACTGGGACTGGGGCCTCCTCTCCACTGAGCCCCCCACCCCCATGCCTACCCCTGAGGTGGGGACAACCTCAGGCTGTCATTTCACCCCAGTCAAACAAAAGACCACAGAGCTGAGGGTGTAAGCAGAGGGAGATGACCAGCACCTCACGGGGCGGCTAGCACCTCTGTGCTTAGAGATAGCCCCGCCCCAGGCCACCTCTCCCCAGCATCCCAGCACCACAGCGTCCCCCTGCATGGCCTCGGGTGCTCCTATCACTGGAGGGAGACAGCAGGGGTTCTGAGCACAACCTTGAGGTGGAAAGAAGCCACTAAGACCAGCTATGGGGGTTTCTGCTTGTACCCCCACCCTCCTCACCCCAACTCCCAGCCCTCCCAGGACACAGAAGGACCAGCCACTACCAAGGAGGGAGGGGCACCTGGTGTCGGCCCCTGACCCCAGCCAGTCTCTGGGGAGAGGCAAGGCCCCGTCCCATCTCCCCCAACCCCAAGCACTCAGGGACACACTCAGGACTTTAAAATAAGTCATATTTTATTCTTTGGGAGGCCAAGGCAGGCGGATCACGAGGTCAGGAGTTTGAGACCAGCCTGGCCAATATGGTGAAACTCTGTCTCTACTAAAAATGCAATAAATTACCTGGGCGTGGGGATGCACACCTGTAATCCCAGCTCTTCGGGAGGCTGAGACAGGAGAATCACTTGAACCCGGGAGGCAGAGGTTGCAGTGAGCCGAGATGGTGCCATTGCACTCTAGCCTGGGCAACAGAGCCAGACTCCATCTCAAAAAAAAAAAAAAAAAAAAAAAAAAAAGGCCATTCTGAGGATCAAGGCACCACTAGCAATAGGGAGCCCCATGGGTCTCAGACCCTCTTCCCACATCTCCTGGTCCCTGCCCCCACCTGGCCTGCAGGAACCAGCCCCACGGAAGGCCCTTGAGACCAGGTAACCACAGAGAAGGGAGGAATGGGGACACCTTCCTCCTGAGTGTCTTAGGGAAGAGAAGCTTAGGTCAGGTGGCTGAGGGTGGAAATGGGAGAGGGGTCTCCTCCTGGAGGGTCTCACCATTCCCTTGGTCCCTTGGTCACCCACCCAACTCTTAGCTATCTCATCTCCCCTGATGTGGGGAAGAGCAGGGGGCATGGATTCCTGAGCCCCAGACTCAATTGTTGTGGTTGCAGGGGCATCAGGAGAGAGAGTGAGCAGAACACACTCCCGCAGCACCCCCTGGCCCCCCGCCCCATGATGGAGCCCAGAGAAGCTGGACGGCATGTGGGGGCCGCCGACGGCGCCCAGGAGGATGTGGCCTTCAACCTCATCATCCTGTCCCTCACCGAGGGGCTCGGCCTCGGTGGGCTGCTAGGGAACGGGGCGGTCCTCTGGCTGCTCAGCTCCAATGTCTACAGAAACCCCTTCGCCATCTACCTCCTGGACGTGGCCTGCGCGGACCTCATCTTCCTCGGCTGCCACATGGTGGCCATCATCCCCGACTTGCTGCAAGGCCGGCTGGACTTCCCGGGCTTCGTGCAGACCAGCCTGGCAACGCTGCGCTTCTTCTGCTACATCGTGGGCCTGAGTCTCCTGGCGGCCGTCAGCGTGGAGCAGTGCCTGGCCGCCCTCTTCCCGGCCTGGTACTCATGCCGCCGCCCACGCCACCTGACCACCTGTGTGTGCGCCCTCACCTGGGCCCTCTGCCTGCTGCTGCACCTGCTGCTCAGCGGCGCCTGCACCCAGTTCTTCGGGGAGCCCAGCCGCCACCTGTGCCGGACGCTGTGGCTGGTGGCAGCGGTGCTGCTGGCTATGCTGTGTTGCACCATGTGTGGGGCCAGCCTTATGCTGCTGCTGCGGGTGGAGCGAGGCCCCCAGCGGCCCCCACCCCGGGGCTTCCCCGGGCTCATCCTCCTCACCGTCCTCCTCTTCCTCTTCTGCGGCCTACCCTTCGGCATCTACCGGTTGTCCCGGAACCTGCTCTGGCACATCCCCCACTACTTCTACCACTTCAGCTTCCTCATGGCCGCCGTGCACTGCGCGGCCAAGCCCGTCGTCTACTTCTGCCTGGGCAGTGCCCAGGGCCGCAGGCTGCCCCTCCGGCTGGTCCTCCAGCGAGCACTGGGAGACGAGGCTGAGCTGGGGGCCGTCAGGGAGACCTCCCGCCGGGGCCTGGTGGACATAGCAGCCTGAGCCCTGGGGGCCCCGACCCCAGCTGCAGCCCCCGTGAGGCAAGAGGGTGACTTGGGGAAGGTGGTGGGGTCAGAGGCTGGGGCCAGCCGGACCTGGGGGAGGCCTTGGTGGGTGACCCAGTCATGTGCTGCCAAAGCTGTGACCCTCGGTCCGGAGCATGAGGCTCCCCTGGGAGGCAGCTGGAAAGGCAAGGTCTCTACATGCCCAGGCAGGTAGGCCGGGTCCCTGGGGAGTAGAAGGCCAAGGAATGTGCATTTTTGGGAAACCTCCCCAATGGTTCATGCACTGGCACTCGAGAGCTGCTGCTGCTACACATTCCCTGCTCAGCTGCAGTGAGGAGACCCCGGGAAGGAAGGAAGCAAGGCCAGACACCAGGTGAGGGGCAGGTCCAGGCCCTCCCGCAGCCCACCTCCCCTCCCACTCCAGCTTCCTCAATGCTGCAGGTGCACCCACAGAGAACACAACCATCCCCTCAGCTCACCACGTGCCCTCTGTGGAAGCTAAATTGACCCTAAAATGGAAGACTGCCCAAAACTTGACCCCCTCCCCCGACGAACTATATCCAAAGCAGCCAGCAGGCTTTTTGTCCTGGGTCTGTTATGTTGTCATGGGTTTTAAGCAGGAAATGCAGTGATACCGCAAAGCCACTCATTCTATCAGCATAAGGGTGTGCATTGATCAAAAACTGTACCCCCAACCCCAGCACAGATGCTGTGAGGAAAAGCAGGGGCTGAGGCTTCCAGAAGGCTGTGGGGCTGTCCTTGATCATCAGCCCGTTGCTCAAGGCCATGCAACTCAGACCTGGACGATGCAACCCTCACTCGGAGCTTCAGAAAAGCCAGCCCCATGGGTGTCCCTGGATATTAGGAGGATGCACCCTGGGTGGGTGGAGAGGCTTCTTACAGCCCCACCCAGCAGCCTGCAGCCCTGTCTCCCCACAGGACCCAGGTCTTCAGCAACCAGAAAGCTTCACACCGGCCCCATCCAAGGCAGTTCACCCGCCTCTGTCCTGAGCAGGTCCCGCTCCAGAGGATCCCTCTGAGGAAGGAACCCAGGCTTCACCCCTCAACAGGTTTCCGAGCTTCCGCTGAGTGCCGGGCCTGGCTGCCATCCAGGAGCATGTGCCAGGGGTGCTAGAGCAGGGGCTTTGGAGCCCACAGCCTGGGCTGAGCCCCGCTAGCCACCCCACTGTGCCACCAAGGCCATCTCTGAACATTCCTATGCCTCTGCTTGCTGGTCTGTAAAATATGAGAACCCAGCGCTTTGAGGCCTGTCCATCCTCTTGTGAGCCCAAGAGAAATGTTTGTCGATTCTACTGCCACCAATGCCGCACATCCAAGTCCACAGTGCAATTCTTAGCCACAGACCAAGGCATCTGAGAGTGTTTTCTTTGATTTCTGACTCCGGCCTACATGCCTGGTGATGGAGGGACATTCCCTCTGGGCCGTGACTGAGCCTGTCCCTCTTGAGTCTGGGAGTGAGTCGCAGACCCCTGGTCAGCACCCTGGAATCCGGCTACACCGGGCCCCTCCCAGCCCACACAGTGCGTTCACCTCAGGCTCCCACACGTGCCCAGCAGGCCTGGGTCCAGGTATCCCTTGAGACTGGGAGCCCAAGGGGCTGGACCCACCTCTCCTAGAGGACCTCCAGCCCCTACTTGGGGACTTACCTCCTCCCAAATTATCTCTGGCCCAGGATCTGGACAGGGCCCTCTCTCCCCACCTCCAGGACGTGATTAGCAACTTCAGTTCCTCAGCTGGAGAAATGAGAACAGAAAGGGAAGTGGCCTGTCCACAAATTCCACTTTCAGCCCCAGGACATAAACTTCCCCCAGAACAAGGAAGAACCAGGAGGAAAAGCACAGATTCATCTCACGGACATGACCTCACCGTGGACGTGATCCCAGGGAATCCTTGTAATAATGTAGGAAAATGCTCCCACTCTACAGATGAGACCACCAAGGCTCAGAGGGGCTATGTGGCCGCTCAGGACCACAAGAAAGCTGCAGAGCCAGAAGGTGACTCCCAGCACCACCCTCCCACCCCACACGCTCCGCCTCACTGGACCAGGGCTGGCTCAGGTGTCCTCAGTCCCACACTGGCTCCCCCATCCCTGGTTCCATCCGCACCCAGACCCCTTTGCTGCATAAGGGTCCAGAGAGGTCAGGGACCCTTAGAATGCTCACTTCTTCCCAGACAGCCTGCCCTCAGTGTCCGGGGGATTGGAGTGGCTCTAGATTCCTCCTTATTAGCCCCTTCCCGAGGAGTCCGGGAAATGTGGCCTCATCTGAGGTCTCCATGGAAACTGGGCCCAGCCCGTCCCCACTCTAGTAGCTGCTGTGGCAGCAGGTATATGGCCTGATGGCCCAGGATGCTGGTGGGGTGTCCCCTTGGCCCCAGATCTGCCAGCTTAGCCTCCAGTTCTGTGGTCCTTGAGCCCTCAGGACATTAGGACCATGTGGGCTGGCCTCCAAACTGGAGGCTGAGCTTCCGTCCAGGCTCCCACCTACCCCTGCCCAGCCTGCGCCTCCTCTGACCTCCCCTGCTGCACCTCCTCTTCTGCCCCCAGAGCCACAAGGCCCCACCAGGGACCCCTGACTGCCCTCTACCCCTAGACCCCACCCTGCAGGACCCTAGGGCCTCGCTGCTCAAAGGCCACATCCAACTGGATCGCAGGCAAAGTTCCTCAGCCAGTGCCCAGCCCATCCCGTCCACCCGCAACCCCGGGCCCCTGCGGGGCTGCCACGGCCAGCATAGGGTTCCCAAGAACAGGTGGCTACTGCTGGGGGCAGCCAACATTCCAGGGAGCCTGTGTAACCCGCTCCGTCCTCAGGGCCCAGGGAGGCTGTGGGTGAGGACTGTGTGGGTGAGGACTGTGTGTGTGAGGACAGGAGCGGAGACAGGCCTGCGGCCAGCTTCCCCGTCCCCTCCCCAGCGCCCGGGTGCGAGTCTGTAAATCAGCCTGCGCTGGGTGGCATCTTCACGGGGTGAGGCAGGCTCACTCCTCAGCTAGCTCATTAGCTCACACGCTGGAAAAATAAAACCAAACATCACACCTAAAACATGACCATGGCTTTAGTTTTGTTGTTCTCGTGAAATTGCACAATTCTCCCACAGCCCTGACGCTTTTCCTCTGAAACACACCCCACCCACCTGCCCACCCTGACAGTGCCCGCACGATGCCCAGCTGGAGAGAGGCTGCTCTTGGCAGCTCCCAAGGCCATGGGGTTTCCTGTCCATTCTGCCTCCTGCTTCCCCACCACCCCCATGTGTGGCCACTGAAGCGTGTCAGACCTGGTTATTCTAATGAAGGGGTGATTTTCTTTTAAGCTATTGGATCTCACTAGCAGCAGAGCCAGCACGTTCCGAGTCATTACTCTGCCTTGGGTGCTGGGTCACACATGTAACATGCATGATGTCACATGAACTTCCCAAGTAACCCACGGAAAACTGAGGCTTCGAGAGACTGAGAGGGCCTGGCAGGAGCCACCGCCGGACACAGCAGAGCCCAGTGCTGGCCGCCACCGAGGGGCTCTGGTTTCTAAGCTGGGTGCTCCCAGCCCGGAACTGTCTGTCCCCTGGTGGAAGGAGGGAGCAGCAGCCCTGTGGGAGCCCCTAGCTCCGGGCCACACAAGACTCCAACCTGGGAAGAAGGAGGGAGGGAGGCAGAAGGAGGGTGGCCTCAGGTCCGGTCCACCAGCCTCCACAGCTCCCGGTACTCCCTGTTCCACCCGGGTCTTCTTTTCTGTGTTCTGAAGCTTTGGCATCTGGGGCCTTGAAAACCACAAGGGACGGCCCTTCCCAGGGTCAGTCAATTGCTAGAGAGTGACAACGCCTTCATGAGCTCACCTTTCAAATGCAGACCCACGCCCAGCCCCTCCTCTATCCAGCTCCCACATTCTCAGCCACTATCCCTGCCCTCATCACCCCAGGGCCAGATTCCAGACCACCAGGGACAGGCTCTAGGACCCAGAGCTCTGAAATTTTTCCAGCTGCCAACCCTAAACCCACTTACATTGGCTGCCTCACCCACTCCTTCCTACAGAAACCATGAGGAAGCTCCCATCTACATTTCCCCTCCCCTCTCCCTCTGCCTCCTGACCAACCCAGTACTGCCCCATGTGGCCCCTGTGGGGTCGCCCTCCCCTCCTCCTGGGAGCTATGAGTTAGCAACCACCTCTTCAATGGCAGCGTCTCCTGATCTGGCGGCCTCGCCTACCTGAATAATAATAATAATAATGCCTATATTAAAACACTCCCACTGTTGAGCTCCTCTGAAGACAGGCGGGGGTGAGGGTGCGCAGGACCCTGCTGGACACCCGGTCCCCACTCTCCCTCTGCCCTGGGGGACCTGGGAAATCCTGTGTTCTCCCTTGGGCTGAGTCCGGCCGATGTTGTCCTGAAGGTCAGATAGGATGGTGGCATGGAAACCACGTGAACGGAGACGGGTTCCTGGCGAACCGGCTGAATCCTGCGCTGTTCCTGCCTCCTCAGTAGCCCCCAGCCAGCCCCCACATAGATCACCACTGAGTCCCCACAACACACCCGAAGTGATAAAATCATCGCCCACACTTTCAGACTAGGACACTGCCCAGGGCCACAGAGCTGCTGTAGGGTGAGCTGTGCAGAGTCACCATGCAGCCCCAGCCCGCAGCTCAAACCATCAGACAAGCTCAGGACAGCTGTGTTCAGACAAACCACGCCTGGGCGTCTGCACCACCTGGACGAGCAATTTAAGTTTCTGGCGCCTTGGCTTCCCCACGTGCGGGCAAGGATGACAAGGTCGCCGTCTCAGATGGCGCTGTGGGGGTGCGTAGGAGGCTCGGTGGAGTGGCTGGCGCTCACTCAGAGCGCTCTCCTAGAATGGCACCGGCGTGCCACCTGAGGCCCGGTGGAGCGGCACGCACTCACACAGAGCGCTCACCTAAACGGTACCAGCGTGCCACCTGCCTTGCAGTCGTTTCTTGCAGCAGCCGGAACAAATAACCACAACCGGGTGGCTTCACACAGCAGGACTTTATTCCCTTGGTTACAGAGGACAGAAGTCTGAGGTCAAGGCGGCGGCACGGCCGTGCTCCCCGAGGGCTCCAGGGGAAGGTGCTTTCTCATCTCTTTCAGCTCCTGGTGGCTGTGGCCCTCCTTGGCCTGTGGCTGTGTAACCCCTGCTGGCCTCCAACCTCACGTGGCCTCCCCCTGCTCTCCAGTGTCCCTCCTCTCCTTTCCTGTATAAGGACACTTGTCATTGCATTTAGGGCCCACACAGATACTCCAGGACAAGCTCATCTCAAAATCCATGTGTCTGCCAAGGCCCTTTTCTCCAGGAAGAGCTCGTGCACAGCTTCCAGCGACTGGGACGTGGACACAGTTTCTGAGGCCACCGTCGGCCATGATACGGATGGGGCGGGCATTGGCTCTGTCCTCCTTGCAACACCGGGAGCAGTTGCTTCCCCAGTGGAGGCTCCCTCCATGCATTCCACCCGCACCAGACCCCTCCCAGAGAGAACAAGACAGACCGAAGCCAAGCCTCGGCGGGGCCGACACCCATGCCCCACAGAGGCTACCCAGCCAGGTGAGGAAGCAGAAGCATGGCCTAGACGGTGGGCAGACACGAGAAGGGGCTGTGGGAGGGGTCAGGGGCGATGGAGAAACCAGGGTTGGTGGCTGCCTGGGCCTGGCCAGGGCTGGCCGAGCTGCACAAGACGTCCTCCCTAAGAGCTTCACCCCAAGCTGCCTCAAACAACTGCCCTTGCCCAGCACTGTTTGAAGTGTCCAATAGAAAGTGACCCCAGAAATTAGGCCATCCCACTCCCAGTGGCCCTTAGACAGGGGAAGCCCTCCATGGGCACAGGGTTGCAGTCGCCATCGGAGACCTGGGATAGGAGACTGCTACCTGGGATAGAAGCCGGGCGCCCTGCCTGGCTTGAGGATCTGCGAGGGATCAAAACTCCACCTTGCGCACTGTGGCTGATGCTGAGCTCCCCATCCCACCCCTGATGGTGAGGCGGCCAAGAGGGACCCAGGCAGGTGGTCTCCCTCTGTGCATCCCTCTGGGCCCCTGGTGACTGCAGGTGACCAACTAAGTTAATAGAGATGCTCAAAGTTTCACCCAAACAGGAGTCAGGTAAGCAAGGCTTGGAGGGGCTAGTTGAAACAGGACTGGATGGTGACCTCGAGAAGAAGGTGGAGCCACGCCGGGAGAGGTCCCGAGACCAGCGAGGACCGGCATCTGGGGTGGAGCCAGCAGGCAGGGTGGCAGGAGGTGCCCCTGGGCCACACGAGCTGTGCTGTGCATTTCAAAGCCATGTGCAACAATGCTGGGAGCTGGGTAGCCAGCAGGCCCCCGCCTAGAGCTCCACAGGCTACTGGTTTGTGTTACAGAAATGATTTCCGAAGCCAAGTCCATTTGAGAAATGTGAAGATAAACAGCATCTTTACGACCGAATTTCTGGCTTGAGCTAACACACCCTGCACCCCACCCAGGAGCTGCGGAACGCAGTCCGTGGAAGGAAAAAGTCTCTTATCAAGAACATCTCACCGTCCAGTGTTCTGCAGAGCAAAATGCGGAAAACAATCCGTCAACGGCTGGGAGCCCAGGCTCTGAGGCAAACAGATGACAGTGAGGGGGTCTCCTTAGGAAGGGGTAGGGCCGCCTCTGCAGACCACCCACAGATGCACTGGTTGGCTGACACATTAGGAGAGCCAGTCCCAAGCCTGGGAACCCAGGCTTCGAGCTGTCCATAAACGGTCAGTCCAGTGAGAGGGGGAAACCAAGGCACAGAGAGGTTGGGTTATTCTCTCAAGGCCACACAGCCAGGCCCCTGTCCACAGTTCTAGGCCTCCTGTGCCCACAGCCAACCAAAGACTAGCAGGAGCAGCCCAACATCAGTGGGGCAGCCGGAAGGTGGCCCAGCCTCACTGGGCACAGAGGATCTCCATTCTCCTTCACGCTCCCCTCCACGCACCAGGTGAGGTGGGAGTGGGTGGAAAGCACTGACCTGGTGCCTTCAGTTCCCCTGCCAGAGGCGCTGAGGAGGAAGGAAAGGCCTGCCCACACTGACAACTTTTTGTTTTAGCTAATTCCTGCAATTCCTGTGAACAGTGCCACACCCTGTCACTTCTAGGGAACTGGCTGGGTGCCCTCCGTCCAGCCAGCTGGGTCCCAGAGGACATGAAAGGATTTAGGGACTGGGAGGAGCCTCCAGGCAATGAGCGCTGATCTGAGCACAGAAGGGCCTGAGAGAGCTGGGGTCAGCCTCATCACAGGTAGAAGGCTCCGCCTGCCCCCACTGCACCCCCCAGGTGAGGCACTGGCCCCCTCCCCTGCATTCCGCAGTGGCCCCTGCTCTCAGCCTGACTGCCTGGTGGATGGGGCTGGCTGGGACGTTTGGATTTCCTTTGGGAAGGGAAGGCAGGGCAGGATGGGGGTGGGGATGCCGGCTGAGTTGAAATGTGTGGACACCAGAGCTCAAGGGTGTTGCTGGAGTGGGCCGGGCAGGTGAACCTGTTCGGATAACAATGAAGATGCCCCCCCCGCCACCGTGCCACTCCTCTCTGTAACTGTCTCTCCAGGAATAGAGCCCACCCTCACCCCAGCATGGGGTCCCAAGCACCGGCCTCACCCCCAGCTCTCAGACTCTGAGCCGGAGCCAGAGCACAGCCAGGAAAGTCTGGTTACCTCCTTCGGGAAATTGAGGCTCGGAGAGGGGAGGTGTCTTTCCACCCCACCACCCCACCCCCAGTCACCACAGTCACCACCACAAGCCAGGGCCCAGCCAAGGTCTCCCACTCCCCCTGGCTGGGCTCGGAGGACAGGCCACCATCACCATGTGCCCGGCCACAGCAAGGCACAGGAGCCAAGGCCCGAGCCGCACTCCCCACCCCCTGACTAGGGGCAACAACAAGCACAAAGAAGGTTCCAGGGGATGCTCGGGCATGAGGCAAGGGGCCTCATGGGGGTCGGAGGAAGCTGCAGGGGGTTGCAGGCCCCTGAGAAGGAGCAAAACCTTGAAGTAGGGTGGGACCTGGTCAGGGGAGAGGTCTTGAGGGCTGTCTGGGCCGGGGACACAGTCCAGGCAAAGGTGTGACAGGGAGGGCTCCAGGTGTGTGTTGGCGGCTTGATCGCTCTCTCTCTGTCGGTCTGTCTGTCTCTCTCTCTCTCTCACACCCTGTCTGTCTCATCTCTGTTTCTCTGTGTCTATCTCTGTCTCTGTCTCTCTATAGCTATCTCCCTGTCTCTGTCTCTCTGTCTCTGTCTCTCAATGTCTGTCTACATCTCTGTCTCTCTGTCTGTCTCTATCTCTCTTCTCTCTCCCGTGTCTCTCATCCCTGATGCCGCCACCGCTGAGCCTGGGTCCTGATACATCTCCCAGGACTAAGAACAGGACCCATGTGGATCCTGGGGGAGGAGGGATGGCTGGAAAGGGAAGGGCTGCTCTGAGACCCTCTGCCTTTCAGTGCAGCTTCCGGTGGCCAATCTCTCTCTCGCTCTGAGAACATCCTCGGGACTCTCGGCCTCGCTCCTTGCAAGTGGCCACTTGTATCTGCCCCTCCCCTTGTGTTAGCGGCTCCTGGAGAGGCCCCCTGGCCCTGCCACCATCACCAAAGCCCCTCTCTTGGTTTGAGGCTTCAGAGCAGCCTCCTGAGTGCACCGCCGGCAGCATGAGCCCCGGGATCCAGCTTCTGCTTAGGCCGGGAGTGCACAGGGAAGGCTGGGGGCTCCCTCCAGCTCCTCACACCACATCTTCCCTCCTCCCTCCTCCTCAGGCCACCTGCAGCCTCTGCCTTTGGGCACCTCCCTGGACACCTCCAGAGACCCTCCGGGGAGGTGACTTCGCCAGCAGGCTGGTCCAGGCTTGCCAGGTGGGAGCCCCATGAGAGTCCACCGTGGAGAAGCTCCCACCTCTGGGGGAAGAGGAAGGCCCCACACGTGGGTTCCCCATGCACGTCCCCTGTGTCTGCAGAGCCTTGTCTGGCACATGGTGGAGGGTGCAGCGTCACCCTCACCACATCCATGAGGGACATGGACATCTTTTGAGCACGTTAGTGCACCCTGCCAGGAGCCCTGGGCCTGCCCGCAGGCATGGGGAGGCGTTAGGCACGCCTGACCTGAGGTGCAGAGGGCTGAGCCCCGGATGAGGTCTCGCCGCTGGGAAGGGTGGTCCAGGGGCTGCACCCAGAGGGCACCTGCAGGGCCATGGGTGCCACTCCCTGTGCCCCCAGCGGGGTCACAAAAGACGCCTGAGGACCACGTCTGTCTCCCTCTTGCAGGTCCCTCGCCAGCACCCTCTGAGCTGGCCAGGATGTTTGGGCTGTTCGGCCTCTGGAGAACCTTCGACAGTGTGGTCTTCTACCTGACGCTGATCGTGGGCCTCGGGGGACTGGTGGGTAATGGGCTGGTGCTCTGGAACCTCGGCTTCCACATCAAGAAGGGCCCCTTCTCCGTCTACCTGCTGCACCTGGCCGCCGCCGACTTCTTGTTCCTCTCCTGCCACGTGGGCTTCTCCGTGGCTCAGGCTGCCCTGGGCGCCCAGGACACACTCTACTTCGTGCTCACCTTCCTGTGGTTCGCGGTGGGTCTCTGGCTGCTGGCGGCCTTCAGCGTGGAGCGCTGCCTCTCCGACCTCTTCCCCGCCTGCTACCACGGCTGTCGGCCCAGACACGCCTCGGCCGTCCTCTGCGCCCTGGTGTGGGCCCTGACCCTGCCGGCCGTGCTGCTGCCCGCTAACGCCTGCGGCCTGCTGCGCAACAGCGCGCGCCCCCTGGTCTGCCTGCGCTACCACGTGGCCAGCGTCACCTGGTTCCTGGTGCTGGCCTGCGTGGCCTGGACAGCTGGGGTGGTCCTCTTTGTCTGGGTGACCTGCTGCTCCATGCGCGCGAGGCCCAGGCTCTACGGCATCGTCCTAGGCGCGCTGATCCTGCTCTTCTTCTGTGGCCTGCCCTTGGTCTTCTACTGGAGCCTGCAGCCCCTGCTGAACTTCCTGCTGCCCATGTTTTCCCCACTGGCCATGCTGCTGGCCTGCGTCAACAGCAGCTCCAAGCCCCTCATCTACTTGGGGTTGGGCCGGCAGCCCGGGAAGCGGGAGCCGCTGCGGGTGGTACTGCGGAGGGCCCTGGGAGAGGGCGCCGAGCTGGGTGCCAGGGGACAGTCCCTGCCCATGGGCCTCCTATAAGTGGGCTTGCCCCACCCACAGAGCCTGCCAGGAGGTGCCCACCCCCACCGACCCTCGCCCACCCCGAATCCAGATGCTTCCAGGACCACAAGGAGCCCCGCCCACCACCTAGCTCTTACCCTGAGCACCCAAGGGGTGGACACAGCCGGAGAGACTTGGCCCTGACCACCCCCCAGCCAGGCCTGCTGAGGATGAGGGAGGCAGGAAAACGGAGCTGGAAAGAGGTCAGGCAAGGAGGGAGAAAGGAGAAGCCTCCTGAATCGGGGTGAGGACGGGCACCACGCCCCCAGGCCCAGCCCAGATCCCCTCACCTGGCCTCTCCCCACCGTGCTGCACCTGAGTCCCAGGGGAGAAAACTGCGAAATAAAACACAGCCAGACCCCAGCCCACAGTGGCTGGATTGGAACCCAGGCTTCCGGACTCCTGGGCTAGGTGGGCGCCGTCCATGCCACCTGCTGGCTGAGGCTCTGATTCTCCCACTACAGAGTTGAGGTGGAACTACTCCTTACTCCCCACCCCGCTCAGCCATCGTTGTCCTGCCCACCCCACGGGGACCACACCCAGGGCTCTGTCCCCCTCTCTGAGGCCCAGGACTGGCAGGTGCCTGATGTCACCAGCAGAGGCCACCAGATGGTGCTGCTTCTGCACAGAACAGACCCAGCCCCGTGGGCCGGCGGATGCAGGAGCCTCCATCCCCTCTGTCCCCACCCAGCCTCTCCTGCGTCCCCAGGGCCATCCGCTCTCTGCGGGTTGCTCCCATCTCCCACCTCTGTTCTCGCCCTCCCTCCTCAGCCCTGGATCATCTGGAGCTTTTGCCCCAAACGTTTGCTTTGGAGAGAGAGAGAGAGAGAAAGAGAGAAAGAGAGAGAGAGGAAGGAAGGAAGGAAGGAAGGAAGAAAGAGAAAGAAAAGAAAAGAAAGAAAGGGGAGGGGAGGGGGGAAGGAGGGAGGGAGGGAGGAAGGAAGGAAGGAAAGAAGGAAGGAAGGAAAGAAGGAAGGAAGGAAAGAAGGAAGGAAGGAAGGAGGTGAAGCCAAGTTTCCAAAGCACAAACCATTTGATGCGTTTTCTGACCATGAAATAAAATACTTTCTGGTCATTGTTAAAACATTCAAGCCCTACGGAAAATACTAAAAAGATAAATCGCCGACATTTTTTTCCACCCAGATGGGGACATTTTTGATGAAAAGCACTCCAGTCATGTATTTTTTCAAATAAAGACCTGCAAAAGTTTTCTTTCTTGCCCAAATGAAGGCATTCAATGGGTGCTATTGGTGCTGGGTGGGACATTCTGCAGCTGCCTTTGAATAAAGTTGTTCTTTTTCCACTAGAAAAGCAATATGTTGCTCATTTATGGAAAATTTGAAGAACGCTAAAAACTGGAAAGAAGAAAAGCTTACATGTAGTCCCCCAACCCAGAGGCACGCACCTTTGCTGGTTTTTCTTCCTTCCCCAGGATGAACGTGTTCTGGCCACGTCAAGTCCCGCGCCCCCCACCCGCTGCCAGTTCTCGCTAGACCGTGCTCTCAGAACTGGCAGCTCAGCAGGGAGTGTGGGTGCTGTTTGTTGATCTAAAGCCATCTGGGGGGCTCAGGGGGAGGGGAGTGTGGGCACTGTTGGTCTGAAGGCCATCTGGGGGGCTCAGGGGGATGGGAAAGCCTAAGCCTTGGTGGCAGGGGGACGCTTAGGCTTTGAGGGCAGCATGGGAAAGATTGTTCATTCTTGTGACACTTCACCCAAGACCCCAGGAGCCGTGTGGCCTCCTTCCTGAAAGACCTGGAAATGGGATAAGGGTGGGGATAGTTTCAGAGGTGAAACCTACAGGATCAGTCCCATCCTCCCAGCCCAGGAAATAGCTGCAGGGTCCCCTATGGGGCCATCCATCTGTGTGCAGCGGGACAGGAAGGTGGCTGGCTGCTGATGGTGTCTGGGATGCATGACAAATAGCCCAGTCTAGACAGATGGAGAGCGAGGGGCCTCTGCCCCGGCACCCACTGCTGAGCCCAAAGACAACCAGGTCGCGTTCTGGACCTGGAGAAGCTACAGCCACATGGAAGGACAAGGCTGCCCTGGGCTGGTCTGGGTCCAGGCAGCCGCAAAAGCTGGACTACAGCCCAGGCAGAGCTTCACTCCAGTCCTGCCCACTCTTCTCGGGCTGAGTGACCTCCAGCGTGTCACCTGACTGCTCTGAGCCCAGGTCTGTGAGAGACATCAGGGCAAGGTCTCCTTGCCAGGATGGCAGGGATCCAGGCCTCCACAGAGGGCGGCCCGCCCAAACCTTCAAGACCAGATGAATCGTCTGGCCCGCCTCTGCAGACCTCCAGGTGTGTCCCGCTCGCCCTGACCTTGGCACACCCACCTCGCTGCCTTCTGGTGTCCCTGCCCCTGGCACCGTCTTGCCCAGCCTTCAGGGGCCTGTCCTTGTGACTGTCTGTCCTGCTCTGTGATGCCCAGGGCTTCCTGGCAGCAGACGCTGAATTCTCAGCTCCTCTAGTGTGCGCTTGCCCTGTCAGCACCCACAGTGACCACTGTGCCCAAGCAGCCCCCACCCCTAGCCGGCACAGTCCAATGTGTCATGTGCTTCCCACCCCTGCTTATTCACTCCTGTGTTTGCCTCTTTAGTGTCTGTGTCTCCCTAGAAGATGAGCTCCATGAGGGCACAGAGCCAGCAGCCGACTTGCCGCTGTCTCCCTGGGACTGGCAAGTAAAGCGGCTTGATGAGTTCTTGTCAAATGGATGGACAAGTGGATGGATGGATAAGTGGATGGATGGGTGGATGGATGGATGGATGGATGGATGGATGGATGGATGGATGGATGGACCATTGAAAGAGATATGGTCAAATGAATAAATGATGTGGCTAAGATAGAGTGCAGCTAAGTGGAATCAGACCAGGCTGGTCCTGGATTCTGGAAGCTTCCTGTCCACTCTTGTCCTGACCACTGACCTAAAAGCTGAGCAGATCATCAGAGGAGGGGCCCAGGTTTTCTCACAGCAGAGTCCGGTACTCCACACCCTCTCCCTCCCCTTTGGGTTCACAAACATCACTAAGTCAGCTCAATGCTGGGCACCGGACCTAGGGCTCAAGATGTGGACCCACCATGCTATGACCCCTGTCCCCAGAGAGCTTGACGTCTGGAGAAGACACAGACACAAACACAATTCAAAGATAGTGTGCTGAGGGTGCACGTGGTGTACAGAAACCCTGGGGAGCCGCCATGTGTCCCAGCTCGCCCTCAGCGCTCCCAGTTCATGGCTGTGGCCCGGTGGCCTTAGTGTCCCCTTTACTGGCGAGGGCCCAGTTGCACGTCAAATCATCCCGTGGTCCTAATGTTAGAGGAGCAGGACGGTCACATGTCCCCACTCAGAACGCAGGGGAGGCTTCCTGGAAGTGTGGTGTCTGCGACTTCCAAGGGCAGTGTGAGTACAGAAGAAGGAGTGACCGTCTCTAGCAGTCAGGTCAGTCTAAGAAGAACCTTGAAGGGAAGGCAGGACCCTCCCAGGGAAACGGAGCCAAGGCAGGGTAAGGTACAGAGGTGCAACCCAGGCACCATGAAGAAGAAGGAACACCGATGCCAGAGTCTGGTAAGGAAGGTGAGGCGGCCAAAGACACAGAGGGGAGATGAGAAAGGGCTGTGACAAGGGGCGTGGCTTTAAAGGGCTGTGATGAGGGGCGTGGCTTTAAAGGACTGTGACGAGGGGCGTGGCTTTAAAGGGCTGTCATGAGGGGCGTGGCTTTAAAGGACTGTGACGAGGGGCGTGGCTTTAAAGGACTGTGACGAGGGGCGTGACTTTAAAGGGCTGTGATGAGGGGCGTGGCTTTAAAGGGCTGTGACGAGGGGCGTGGCTTTAAAGGGCTGTGACGAGGGGCGTGGCTTTTCCTCAGTTGCTCTGCGGGGGATTGCAAATGGATTGTAAGCAGGAGAGAGATAATATCAGACATATATGAAAGACATAAAACTAACAACTGAGAGGGGGCCAGGCAGCGGGGGTGGGGGTCCAGGCTGAGCAGGGTACACACAGGAAGCTGCAGCAGCAGCAATGCAGAGAAGAGGGAAGAGCTGGTGCAGCCTTCAAAGAGGACAATGGCAGGAAGACTGCAGGGGAAGATCTGAGGGCTGGGGGGAAGACATAGCGTAGAATTTGCAGTGGAACAAGGTCAGATCAGGAAAGGAAGAAGTCGGGAGGCTTCACAGAGGGGAAGGGTAGGAAAATAAAACACAGGTACCTGCCAAGAAGAACAGAAAGACCAGGATCCTGAGAGGGGGCTGTGGATCCTGAGAGGGGCCTGTGGATCCTGGAAGGGGGCTGTTGATCCTGAGAGGGGGCTGTGGATCCTGAGAGGGGGCTGTGGATACTGTGGATCCCTAGAGGGGGCTGTGGATCCTGGGAGGGGGCTGTCGATCCTGAGAGGGGGCTGTGGATCCTGAGAGGGGGCTGTGGATCCTGAAAGGGGGCTGTGGATCCTGAGAGGGGGCTGTTGATCCTGGGAGGGGGCTGTGGATCCTGAGAGGGGGCTGTGGATCCTGGGAGGGGGCTGTTGGCAGCCGACCCTGGGATGGGAACAGGGGCGTATCACGCATGGAAAAAGGACACCCAGGGGCCAATGGGTAAACTCCCAGGTTTGCATTTCCTGTGTTCGTCTCAAATTAAATGTAGATGGTGAGAGATGATGATCAAAGTTCATTTTGTCTGTTTCTTTCCCATGCATATCCAGTTGTTCTGGTAAAACCCCTTTGCACATTGGATTGCATTGGCATCTGTATTGTAAATCAACTGATTGTATAGGGTGGGTCTACTTCTGGAATCTATTCTGTTGACTGCTCTATTTCACTGTCCTTCTATCAACACCACACTGTCTTCATTACTGCAGCTTTACATTAAGTTACGAAATCAAGTGGTGCTACTCCCACACTTTTATATTTCTTCTTCAAGATTTACATTTCTATATAAATTTCAGAATCAGCTTGACAGTTTATGCAAATGTCTACTGATTTTGGCTGGGATCGCATTGACTCTATTCAGTTACTCTGGATCAACTTATGGAGAACGGACGTCTTGGCAACATTGAGTTTACCAACTTATGAATATGGTTTTTCTCTGTTTATTGTGGTCTTCTTTCATTTCTGTCTCTTGTAGTTTTCATTGTAGGTGTGTTATACATTTCTGGTAAAATGTATTGCTAGTTATTTAAGGTTTCTCAATGCCATGTAAAAATAATCTTTTATTTGCTTTTTCCAATTGTTCATTGATAGTTTATATATTGTTTGTATATTGATAGTTTGTATTATTTTTGTATATTGACTTTGATTTTTTTATATTTGTCTAACAGCTATCCTGTGAACTTGCTAAATTCACTTATTCTAATAGTCTTTTTGAAAACTGCTTAGGATTTTCTATGTATACAATCAAATCATTTGCATGACATGAAATAATTATTATAAATAATGAATAATGAATAATTATTGTAAATAATAATTAAAATGATACATGATTAATAGTGATAAATATAATAATTAGGAAAATTTTAATAATTATAATTAACACATGATTAATAGTTATTATAAATAATAATAATTAGAAATAATTTTACTAATTCCTTTCTGGTCTTTGCACTTTTTGTTCTTTGCTTTGTATCACTCATTAAGACCTCCCATACAATGTTAATAGAAATAGTAAAAGTGGACATCCTCGCCTCATTCCCGACCTTTCAGGAAAGTGCTCAATGTTTTGCCATTAAACATGTTAGCTGCAGGCTTTTTGTATGTGCACCTCATCGTAGTGATATGATTCCCATCTATTCCCAATTTTCTGACTTCTTTTAATCACACATAGATATTGAATTCCATCAACTTTTTGTTCCTTCATTTATTAAGGCAACCATACAGTTTGTCTTCGTTAGTCTGTTAATGGGAGGAATTGCATTGATTTATGTTCAGATATTAACTTTGTATTCCTTGGATAGTCCCTGTCACGCATGTCCACGTGAAGAGACCACCAAACAGGCTTTGTGTGAGCAATAAAGCTTTTCAATCACCTGGGTGCAGGTGGACTGAGTCTGAAAAGGAAGTCAGCAAAGGGAGATAGGAGTGGGGCAGTTTTACAGGATTTGGGTAGGTAGCAGAAAATTACAGTTAAAGGGGGTTTTCTCTTGTGGGCAGGGGCAGGGATCACAAGGTGCTCGGTGGGGAGATCATGAGACTCATTGTCCAGGGGAGGAACATCACAAGGTCAATTGATTGGTTGGGGTGGGGCAGGAACAAATCACCATGGTGGAATGTCATCAGTTAAGGCAGGAACTGGCTATTTTCACTTCTTTTGTGGATCTTCAGTTGCTTCAGGCCATCTGGATCTGGATGTACACGTGCAGGTCACAGGGGATATGATGGCTTAGCTTGGGCTCAGAGGCCTGACAATCCCCACTTGGCCTTGACATATTATCCTTTTTATATATTGGTGGATTTGATTTATGAATATTTTGAAATGGGTATTTGCATGTGTGTTCATGAGAGAGGTTGGTGTCTCATTTATTTTCTAGTGATGTCCTTTTCAGGTTTGGGCATCAATTATCTCCTCTTGCTCAACTCTGTGTAAGAGTTTGGATAAAACCAATATTATTTCACCAGTGAAGCCAATTGGGTTTTTGTGAACAAGTTCTAAAACACAATTTCAATTTCTTTAACAAATATAGGGCTATTCAGATTCTCTTTTTCTTCTTGTGTCAGTTTTGTTTTTCAAGGAATTTGTCCACTTCATTTTATCTGAGTTTGAATTTGTTAGCATAAACTTGTATACCATATCCCCTTATTAATCTTTTATTGTCTATCAAATTCACATATCTCTTTTTTATTTTTACTATGGGTATTTTGCATTTTCTCCTGATAATTCTCATTAGGGCTTTATCAATTTTAGTAATCTTTTCATAGAACCAACTTTTATTGATTTTTCCTGTAGTGTTCATTTGTTTTCTATTTAATTAATTTCTGTTTATCTGTATTTATTATATCTTTCCTTCTAAATCATGAAAGTTAAATTTGTTCTTCTTTTTCTAGCTTTTTGAGTTAAGCAGCTTAGATAATTTTTTTAAATCTTTTCTTGTAGGTTGCATAATGCTCCCTACCAAGATGTTCACCCACTTGTAATATAGAAACACTCCATATGAGAGCATAGATTACCAGAATAGGCATTTTTTTCATGATGCAACAATATGCTGCCTACAAGAGACACATTTTAGATTGAAAGGCACAAATAAGTTAAATGTAAAAAGATATAAAATGAGACTGGTCACAATGGTTTATGCCTGTAATCCCCGCACTTTGGGAAGCCAACACAAGAGGACCACTTGAGCTCAGGAGTTTAAGACCAGCCTGGGCAACACAGTGAGACCTTGTCTCTACAAAAAATAAAAAATTCACCAGATTCAGTGATGCGCACCTATAGTCCCAGCTGCTTGGGAGACTGAGGCCAGAGGATCCTTTGAGCCCAGGAGATCAAGACTGCAGTGAGCTGTGATCACACCACTGCACTCCAGCCTGTCTCAATAAATTTTTATTTCTATTTATGTATTTTTTTTTTTTTGAGATGGAGTCTTGCTCTGTTGCCAGGCTGGAGTGCATGGTGCAATCTCAGCTCACTGCAACCTCCACCTCCTGGGTTCAGGTGATTCTCCTGCCTCAGCCTTCCAAGTAGCTGAGACTAGAGGCACATGCCACCATGCCCAGCTAATTTTTGTATTTTTAGTAGAGATGGTTTTCACCATGTTGTCCAGGATGGTCTCGATCTCTTGACCTCATGATCCACCCACCTTGGTCTCCCAAAGTGCTGGGATTACAGGCAGATAAAAAATGATATTCCATGTAAACAACAACCAAAAGAGAGCTAAAATGGCTATAATAATATCAGACTAAATAAACTTTAATTTTAAAAAAATTGTTACTAGAGACAAACAAGGACATTCTACCATCATAGAAGGGTCAGTCCATCAAGAGATACCACAACTATAAACATATATGCTCGTGGTAGGCTAAAAACAAAGCCCCCTTAAAACATATCCATGTCCTAACCCATGTAACTTGTGAATGTGAACTTCTATGACAAAAGGGACTTTGTAGATACGATTAAATTAAGGCTCTTGAGATGGATAGATGATTTTGGATTATCTGGGTGGGCCCAGGGTAACCTCAAGCGTCCTTGTAAGAGGGAGGCAGAAGATCAGGGTGAGTAGGAGGAGACGTGTTGATGGAAGAAAGAGGCTGGAGTGATGTGAGGACAGGGTTATAAGCCAAGGAAGGCAGGCAGCCCCTGGAAGCTGGAAAAAGCAAAGAAGAGACTCTCCCCTAGAGCTTCCAGAAGGAGTGCAGCCCCATGGACACCCTGGTTTTAACCCGCTGAGACTGGTTTCAGACGGCTGACCTCCAGGACTGTTAGATGATAAAGGCATATTGTTTTAAGCCATTGAGTTTGTGGTCATTTGTGACATCAGCAACAGGAAATTCATACAGACCATGTCCCTTCCAGCTTCTGCCTTCTTTTATTTGCTCTCCTGTATCTTCAAACGGTTGCTTTTGATTCTTCCCAGAGTTGACAGTTATTTAATAACAGCAGGGCTGCTCTGATGTCAGCTACCCTACCATTACCAGAAACAGAACTCATGTTACCCTTTCTAAAATGAAAAGGATATTCTTGACTTCCAAAGCACATGGGTCCCCAAGGGTTTGCAGATCTGTACCTGCCTCATAGAATGTGTGAGGGTTAACTGAGAGAATTCGCTGCGCAGGTGGTTTACAGGAAGCTGGCATGAACTGAGCCTTCAGGCATGTTGGTTATGGTCAGAAGAATAAAAGGGGGTCATCCAGGCCTACAATTTATAGGTGGATTCACAGGACTTAATGACAGGCTGGGTTTAGGGGTGCCCTGTACAGGCTGTTCCTGGGACATCCTCCCGTTCCCTTCTCCTTGTCTGTCAGTGCCTCCTCCTCCAGGCAGCCACACTGCCAAGTCAGTTTCTTCCTTCTGTGGACACCTGTATGTAAGCACAGTCCCAGGCAGGAGCTGAGGGTTTGCAGAATCAATAGATGCTGGATCTGGAGGGAAACTGTTCTGAGGTCCAGGGAGGCCCTATGTCCTTCCACCTGCCTGCCCTGCCTTGCACTGCGTCCTGGCATCCCACCTACTGGCTGACCTTAGACAGGCAGAGCTTCCCAGAGACCCATCTATCTGCACTGGATTCCCCTCCAACAGCTACAGGCCCCACAGCAGGGGCCCTGAGTAAAGACCCAACTCCTCCAAATTGTGTGGAGCTGCTTCCAGAAGACATTTCATACCTTGAGACCACCTGGCATCCCTAGTGAGCATCATAGAGACCCTGCTTGGCCAGAGAGCTCACCAGATGCATCACAGCAAAGGGCAGGCCCTCATGGGCCATCCCCTTGGGCCAGAGGTCAGCAACTGTTGACCTACAGACCAAACCAGTGGAGCCTGCAGATGCACTTGGCTGGCATTCAGTGATTAAAGTCTTTTGGCGTTAGTTGCCAGCACTGAACAATAAGAAGATTTTACATTAAAATCCAGCTTTCTAGCCCTCCTGAACATCAGCGGCTGGCAAACCTGGCCCTCAATGCCACCTGGCCACAAAGGAGGAGTTGGAGAGAGTCTGGGGCTTCAGGCAGGCATGGCCTCCACCCCCGTGAGCCCTTCTCTACTGTCACCATGAGTCCCAGGTCACCCATCAATGGCACCGCACTGTTCATTTCTAGATTGAAGATACAATTGAGTGGGGTTTTTGCCACTATTTTTTGTGCGAATGGGGAAAAACAGATCCAGAAGCCTCTTGTTTCAGGAAAAAATTGGAGCTGGCCTATTTCTTTGTGGATATAATGAGTGGGTAACAAGATGTGTCTGGCACTGAATTCCCCTGCCAGGGTAAGAATTCATACCCCTTGGTCTGGACCCCATCCTTCTGCAATGGAGAAACTGAGGCCCAGTCAGGGTGAGACCGGCCCAAGGTCACATAGCCAAACAGCAGCTCAGCAGTGGTGCCTAGGGACCTAGGTGTCACCCACAGCCTCCTCTGACAGGTATGTGAGCACATCTGTAATGCTCAGAGCCACACACCCCAGGGCTCTGACGAGGACTTTGTTTCAGTCTCTCAGGGCCTGAGGAGTCTAGTGGGCTCAGGCCTCCTAGAGATGTGCTGTCTCAGCCCTGTCCCCCAGACAAACTTGTGGGGCTTCAGCAAGGGTGGCAGATGGCCTGTGGCTGGGCTAATGGCCTGGAAAAGGCTGCCTGCAGGAGGAGGGAGGCGGCTGCAGAGCCACAGAATAAGAATACTTGACAGTGTCCTGTAGGGAGCCAGGCCCAGTCTCGCCAAAGAGGACAGGAACCTGGAGCAGACAGATGGAGCTGTCCTCTCTGAAGCCAGCCAGCCTGGCTGTGCAAGGCCTCCTCCTGTTCACCATGTCATCACAAGGCTGCTCAGCATATGCACAGGGAGAGGGGCCAAACCCCT